>NC_089505.1:91857772-92165891 GCF_036850995.1 Saccopteryx leptura | reverse complement strand
TCCTAGGTCAAGTTACATATAAGAAAGTAATGAACAACTAAAGTGCCGCAACTATGAGTTGACACTTCTCATCTCTTTCCCTTCCTGTCTTGTTTAAAAAACAAACAAACAAACAAACAAACAAAAACCACGGGAAAGAAAAGAAAAAAAGAAAGCTATCTTCAATATGGGGCCCTGCCACTGGTACCCTCGGTCCTCCAGCCTCTCTTTATACAGCAGGTGTCATCTCTAAGGACATCTTGCTTTCAGCTCACAAGCCAGGTCTCTGGAAGCTGGCAGGTGACGTCACCATCAACAACAAAGGGCAAATGTTTTTTGTTTTTACTTTCTGAAGCTGGAAATGGGGAGAGACAGTCAGACAGACTCCTGCATGCGCCCGACCGGGATCCACTCGGCACGCCCACCAGGGGCGACGCTCTGCCCACCAGGGGGCGATGCTCTGCCCCTCCGGGGCGTCACTCTGCTGTGACCAGAGCCACTCTAGCACCTGGGGCAGAGGCCAAGGAGCCATCCCCAGCGCTCGGGCCATCTTTGCTCCAATGGAGCCTTGGCTGCGGGGGGGAAGAGAGAGACAGAGAGGAAGGGGGGGTGGAAAAGCAAATGGGCACTTCTCCTATGTGCCCTGGCCGGGAATCGAACCCGGGTCCCCCGCACGCCAGGCCGATGCTCTACCGCTGAGCCAACCGGCCAGGGCCGGCAAATGTTTTAAATTAAGGCTCTCTGCCCTCTTGATGGGCTCCCTCCCTAAAAACTCCAGACTCCTTGAAGGTATAGCTTCTTTTCTTAAAACTCTCAGGTATGTCACTTCCTTTATCTTGTCTTAATGTCCAGAGATAAATGGATACCATTCAAAATATTGTCTCTGCAAGAGAGGGGAATATTGATGTGAGAACCCACCCTACAAAGAACAACGCATGGGGGAACAAAGAACAAACCACGTGTTGGTTCTGCTGGTGGGAAGGCAGTTGGAAGTAACAGAATAGAGGTCTGGGCAGAGGAAGGCCTAGGACCTGGGGGGCAGATATGGCGGGATCTGGGGCAGGTGTGGCATGCTCAGGCACATTCAACAAATCATAGCCCCCAGTCTTCCTCCAAAGCCGTCTCCACAGGCGACCACCTTGGTTAGGTCCACCCCATAGGACTTCAGAGTCTTCAGGAAGATGATGGAAGCATTCAGATGATCAATAAACATGGCCAGGAACCTGTGTTCATGGACATTCTGGTATCTGGGGAGGAATCAAAGACCAACCATCAACATAATCATCTCTCTTCTTACTAATACACTCCACCCCTTAGAACTAGTCTTACCCTGCATTGGAAGAGAGAAACCTCACTCCCCATCGGCCTCCATCCAGGAACCGCCACTGTGCCAGGCACTCTCATGATTTGCTCCATCCTCACAGCATCATATATCTTAAG
The DNA here is from genome assembly GCF_036850995.1 of Saccopteryx leptura. Taxonomy (NCBI): domain Eukaryota; kingdom Metazoa; phylum Chordata; class Mammalia; order Chiroptera; family Emballonuridae; genus Saccopteryx; species Saccopteryx leptura. Next base: position 92,164,472 of record NC_089505.1, on the reverse strand, counting down.
CATTACTTGTTGAGAAACAGAAAGAAGACTCGTCCATGAGATAGAATTAGAGTGCCTTGTGTTGGTCACCCAGCTTGAAGGAGGAGGATTTGGAGGGAGGTTCTGGATCCATGTCTGCCTTTATCTCTCCCTTCCCCCACTCCCCACTCACCTGTGCTGGAACATTTCTCTAACCAGAGGCAAAGGAGTCTGAGTTGGCTCTTGGTCCTAGATCATTTGTTTTTCATCTTGGCCCACATTTTGCATATGATGTTCTTTCTCTCTCTCTCTCTCTCTCTCTCTTTTTTTTAGATTGTATTTATTCATTTTTAGAGAGAGAGGAGAGAGAGTGAGAGAGAGAGAAGCATGAGGAGCAGGAAGTATCAACTCATAGTTGTTACTTGTTGTATGTGTTTTGATTGGGCGAGTGTGGAGTTTCGAACCAGCGACTTCAGCACTCCAGGTCAATGTACGCTGCGCCACCACATGTTAGGCCAAAGACCATCTTAATTTGGTCTGTGAGCCTGTTCAGGGACCTCCAGAATTCTTTGCCTAGTAGCACTGGGGGCCTCTACTGCATCAGGGTAATTACCCACAGCACACATGGCCGATCTTGAACAAAACTGTGAACTTGAAACTTACCTATGACCTTTACCGTCTTCAATATGCTCGTCGGCTGCCACACATTCACCTGGAGTCTCTCCATCCAAACCTGCTCCTTCCTCTGTGGCAGGACACACCAGAGCGGCCAACCATTCCAGAGTGGCCGCACCATTCTACATTTCCACCAGCAATGAATGAGTGCTCTGTTTTCTCAGCATCCTTACCAGCATTTGATGTTGTCACTATTTCCCAACTTAGCCAACCTGGTGGGAGTATAGTGACATTTCATTATGATTTCTATGTGCTCCTGATCATTTAATAGCTACAACCAGCTAACATCAGTGGTGTGTAAATTGTATAGTACACTCTCTCTTTAAAAAAACAAAAAACACAGGAAAGAAAAGAAAAAAAAGAAAGCTATCTTCAATATGGGGCCCTGCCACTGGCACCCTCGGTCCTCCAGCCTCTCTTTATACAGCAGGTGTCATCTCCAAGGACGTGGGAAACTAATTCCATCATCACCCACAGGACGATTTCTGCAGCAAAGCGAGGAACGTGCATAGAAGGGAAGTAGCTAAGGGCAGTCGGTATCCTCGTGCCACTTTAAATCTGAACGCACCAACAGATGAGCGCAGGTCGGAGTTGGCTGCCGAACAAGCTATGGAAACAATTCTCAGTGTTCCTGGCTGTCTGGGTATTGCAGTTGAAGATAAGGAATTTTGGACCTGTTGACAAGGAATAATGCTAGATGACCCATGTCAATTAGCAAGGCACTACTAGGACTGACTAGATGGACGGCAGAGGGTAGGCTGGGAGACGATACTGTTCACCTGTTCACCCACCTGACAAATACTTGTGGAGTAACTACTATATACCAGCAAGGGGGGGTGGGGGGCTTCCTCTATGAAGCTGGGTGAAGGAGGCACCTCACCCAGGCTCCCAAATACCCTCCCTGTTCTGAGGTGGCAAATGATGCACTTCCTCTCTCGCTGGAACTGGTGGCCTCCACCTTGGCTCGAACAACCTCACGGGGACGGCTTAGCGTTCTTTATTCTCATACCGCCATGTACAAAATAGACAAACCAGGGCATGGAGCGAATTCCCAGCTTCCCAAACTTATACCTCTGCCTGAAAGGGGGAAGGTGAGGGGGAGTGCAGGCCACCCGGTTGGTTTTAGGATGAAGCAATGCATTTCACCCAGCTGGCTCTGCCCAGACTTGCCGCTGGTCTTAGATGGGGCTTTCCCCTCTGGTGGGTGATTGGCAAAAGCTGCTTATCACGCTTTCAAGAAGAGAGGTGGGTGTGAAAAAGAAGGAAAGGGGAGGGGTTCCTTCTCATCAGACAGAATGTCCCCTCGGCCTCTGTACCAAGCCCCTTCGGCCCAGTTCATCCCGGTCCTACACTGGCTCTTTCGTCACTCCTGACATCCCAGCACCTTGGTTCCAAGGTACCCTCACGTCTCCTTTCCCCATTCGTTTAACACACATTTGTAGGAGGACACTATTTTCCGGGCCCAGGGCCACATGATGACATTCACGGACCACAGGCACTTCTGCCTCCCTCCATATATAGTCTATAGCAAAGCTGAACGTCTGAATCCAGAATATGCCCTTGACTTTGGCCCTTTGGAGCACAGACTTCGCAGCCAGAGAGATCTGTGTTCAACCCCCACTTCTGCAGCTAAGTCTGTTACACTTTCTGTTTCAGTTCTTCATCAACCTAGGGAATAATTATGTGTCACTTGAAGAGCTTGCAGGTGGGTTAAATGGCTTGTCTACGGAGAGCACCATAGAACAGAGAGTACCATAGAAAACACTCCGCAAAGACCAGCTGCCTTCCCCGTCCATGGTCTGAGCATCTGCCACGTGCCTGCTAGGGACTCAGGGTTCCATTCTCTAAATGTGACAAAGGCAGTGCCCAAGGGTACGAGGCCACAGGTAAGCCTGTGGAGATGGTAACCTGAAGGTGGAAAAGGTGTGATTGGAACCTGGTGGCCACAAACATCCCACAGAAATGAGTTGATTAGTTTTCCTCCCAGACGTTGCTAGAGAGCTGACCTGTTATTCTGCAGACTGGGTCATCTGCCCAAAGGCAGAGAGAGCACAGGGAATTTGCTCTAATGGGCGCAACTGTGGACCCTCCGTGTGGCTTCAAGGAAACACCAAAAGCCTTAGAATATCCTCAAGGTCCTCAAGAGATTGAGGAACACTGACTCGTTTCATTTATTCATGCTGTCATTGGTTGATTCTTGTATGTACCCTGACCGGAGATCCAACCCACAACTTCAGCCTATCAGGACGATGCCCTAACCAACTGAGCTAGCTGGCCAGGGCCCCTCCAGCATGCTCTTAGACCTGACTCCCTCATCACCCCTCATCAAGGGCCTCCCCGGGCAGGTATTTCCCTCCTCCTACCTGCCTTTTCTTCTCCACTGCACCCTGCCCACCTAGCACACTCTGTTTTAATGGGCTGCTGAGTGCGTCACCTGGTGGTCTGTCTCCTCCCACTAGCGGGTAAGCTCTATGAGAGACACTTTTGTCCTCTTCGTTCACCACTGTATTCCCAGAACCTCAAACAGGGTCGGGACATGGGTTCAATCTGTGTTTGTTCAATGCAGTGTGACTCTACTGCTCTGCATTTATATCCAGAGGACTCTGCAAGGGCTGGAGACGGTGCTGCCTCAGGGGCCACGCACCTTCGTATTTATTTTAAAATTCTTTCCTTCCTTCCTTCCTTCCTCCTTTCCTTTCCTTTTCCTCCCTCCCTCCCTCCCTCCCTCCCTCCCTTCCTTCCTTCCTTCCTTCCTTCCTTCCTTCCTTCCTTCCTTCCTTCCTTCCTTCCTTCCTTCCTTCCTTCCTTCCACATTGCTCTGAGGACAGAGGAGTTCCTGAACCTTGTCCCAGGACTGGGCTGGCAAGTCCTCAGCCTTCCTGCCACACTTTTCCGGACTACTGTCCCCCTATGCCCTGCACTCACTGTGCAGAGAACAGGTACCCGATCGATGTTCATTGAATAAAAGATTAACCAGATGAATCTAAACAAATGAGGCGGTGAACGGTGACATGCAACAAAGCCCCCAGAGGGAGACCCCAAACGGCCAGAAGGTAAACAGCAGCATGAAACCAGCTCCAGCTGGGGTTTTATCAAAGTCAGAGACTCACAGCACTACAAGGGGGCCCACTTTATAAGCGAGAGCGCCAAGGTGCAGAGAGGCTGAGACACCTGTTCTGCGTTACCAGCTGGCGACCAGCAGCTTTAGGGCTCAGCTGGCGGCCGATGGGGCAACCTCTCCATTTTCTCCAGCTGCTTCAACTTCGAAGTCACACTTTGAATGTGGGAATTATCAAGAATTTAAATGTTACCTCCACGTTCCATAGCTGAGTTGGCCTCCCTTCCTTCTTCTCTCTTCAGCAGTATAGTTTTGCTCATTTTTCCCTCGTGACAACTTTTGAGAGCCATCACCCCCTGCCCAGACCAGGTGGCATCAGCTTACTGCCCAGCTACAGCGGGCATGCCATTCATCCCATTTCCTTTGACTTTATTTCTCTAATGAACCTTCTAGGTGGGCATTATCTCCACCCCCTGTGATATTTTTCCTCTGAGAAAGCTAAGACGCAGTAGAGATCAAGGGCATCCCATGGAAAGGGAACTTGAACCCCCAAGGTGGGCCTGACCCCCAAACAGAATCCAGATGGCCTCCTTCTATTACCCCTGTTTCTCAGCCTGGGCGCCCTCTACATATGGGGCTGGATGACTCTTTTCTGTGGGGGTGCTGTTCTGTGCACTGCAGGATATTAAGTAGCATCTCTGGTCTCCACCCACGAGAGGCCAGTAGCATCTCGCCTGCAGTGACAGCTAAATATGTCACAGACATTGCCAAATGTCCCCTGTTGACCAAAATCGCACACACCCGCCTCCCGTTGAGAACCGCTGCTCTGCGCCATGGCGCCTCTGGCCCTAATGCACAGGATGTTTCCTAACGCGGACCCACATCACAGGACCCCCAAGAACACGGATCCTTCTTTGCCTCCTATTAGTATAAAGAGGCATAATGTTCCCTGGCATGTGAACGCAGCCAGAATGCCTGGGTCAAATCCTGGCCTTACACCTAGGGGATCGGAAGATGCCACCCCACAATCTGCCACTTTAGCATAAGGATCACTGTGAGCTGAAGAAAACTGAAAAACAGAGACCTTCCAAAATGCTCTCTGCTCTCCCCAATTTACCTAAAAGTAGGGCATCAATTTCCCTCTGTAAAGATGTCTCCGTCCCCCATCTCACACCAGGAAGGCCAGGACAACACAACGCTAGACTCTCATCGGCCCCAAGGTGACACAGACAGAAACCTACCCAGCAAACCAGACTACAATGATCCTTCTCTTCCTCTGTGTGCTTACTCACCTTCCACAGTTATTGCCCCTAAAAGCCTAAACCTATTTTCCTTTGTCTTGTCGCTTCACTATAAATGTATTGTTCTTTGTCAAAATGGTGTACCAGCGGTTCTCAACCTGTGGGTCGCGACCCCGGTGGGGTTGAACGACCAAAACACAGGGGTCGCCTAAGCCTTCGCCGGGGTCGCGACCCACAGGTTGAGAACCGCTGGTGTAGACACTCCCAGGCCTAATCGCTTCTCTAAGGGTAAGCTCCCTGTGCCGTGTAAAGTCCTATCATCACTAAAACGTGGACGGACGCCTTTGCTCCTGTTAGCCTGTCCTTTGTCAGTCTAACGTCCGGGGTCCTAGAGGCAGAAACGAAGGAGTTCAGAGGAAGAGGGCTTTTTCTCCTCGACAGCGCGAAAGACAAGCTTTCCATGGACTGCAGTGCCCACCCCAGACACCGTAGGATCCAGGGCTGTGCTTCGTGTTTGCTGGTCCTCACCAGCCGACACCTGCAGCAACCACAGACTCGGCTCTCTCCAGCATGCTGGACTCTCACCCTCCAACTGGAGGCTCCCTCCTGACCAATGCACATTGTGATTGAACCAGCTGAGTAGGACCTTACAGACTCGTTCTGCCCCGCCCACCCCGCCCCACCCCGAGCAGGACCACCGCCTGCTACCCCTTCCCAATTTCTAGCATACGAAAGCCCCAGTTCTGTCCCACCAGTGAATACTCCAAGAATTTTGTCACCAGTCACCGCTCCCTTGCCTGACAAGTAAAGATATTCAGCGTCCACCCACTTTGATGGTCACTGCGCCGGCCCTCGCTTTACCTTGAACAAGTCCTCGGCACAGTGCCTGGCACATCGTGAGTGTTCAGTAAACATTATCCAGTACTGTTATTACTTCGCACCCTATGCACATGCTCTGCCCACTTTTATCCAACCTAAGCTTCTCGGTCCCGTTAGCAGGACGGACTCATCCGAAAGAAAACCTGACCCATTTTATGGTCGGCAGAGAGATGCAGTGCAGAAGCCCACCCTGTACTGGGCGGCTGACAGGAGGAGGGACATGGGCAGGGAGGCAGTGCTCACCCAGGACCCTCACGCTGACCCCCAGGCCCAAGGTGCACCAAGGAGGAAGGAGGGTCCACTGTGAAGTGACCTCTGTGCTCTTGCTCTTGCTCTTTGACGGTGAACAAAGAAAAAACTGTCACCTGGGGAAGACTTAGTGTAGCTCTTTCTCTGCTGCAGACCTTATCATGCATGGGGTGGGGGTGGGGGGCTCCAGGGCAGAGGCTTTGGCGAATTCAAACCACTCCCGTGTGAAGGGTCAGAACTCCACCTAGGGAGGCCCTATCCCTGCAGGAGCTGAGCCCTGGCACCTGTGCCCAGGAGACGCGCTGCAGGTGGGGGACTTCTGGGGCATAAACCAAGCCCTGGCTGGGCTCCTAGGATTGCAAAAGCCATGCCATGCCTTGTGCTCTTGTCTCAGTTATAAAATCAGAGATAAGAGAGTGGCCGGTGTGCAGAGTTCAGCCGGAGTGAGAGGGAACAGACCCCAGGTGGGAGGCATTCCCACTGCTGTCTCCGTGCCCTGGCCTGACCTTCTCAGGTTAAGGGATCAGCTTCATAAATTCTCCTTGTATTAACTGTGGTTTTTATTCTTTGTTTTTGGTGCTTTAACATCTGTGGCCCTACTGACCCAGAAGGGACTGTCCCTGCTAGTGTTGGCCAATACCTCGTGGAGAGAGTAAACAAGGTTCCCGTAAGTGTCCTTACTAAATGCAAACCAGCTAACCCAGAACCCACACTTCCAAACACTTCCTCGATCCATCCGTCACGCTCGCTCGGGGCCACTATCCCCCGGCCTTGCTCACCCAGGGCCAGGTACCAGATGATTAGGGACAGCACCTACGCCCCTGCGACACTGAAGCTACTCAAACTAGCCACTCTGAAGCCTGTCTAACTGGCCTCGTCTGTCCCTTTCGTAGAAACCATCTCCCTCTGCCTCCTGACTGACGCTGGGGCTTCCTCGTGTGGCCTGGCAGCCACGCACCAGGAGAGCCATGGCTTCTCACCTTGTTTCCCGATCTAAATCCCTCACAGATCCGGAGTCCTCTGAGGGAAGAAGCCAGGTGCCCTTGAGGAAGGAGTCTGCATTTTTCCTCAAGTTCTTACCGCAGATGCCCCTCCGAGACCGCCCTAAAGGGGCCAGCAGCTGCTCACCAGAGTGACCATGCCCGGGACAGAAGAAAGCACACACACCCTCTGGGACTCCCTGGGTGCCGCTTTCCTGCTGAAGGTTTGTTCCTTGTAATTGATTGTTGCATTTTTAAAAATGTCTTAATTGCAGTCGACCTACAATGTTATATCTGTTACAGATGTACAACATAGTGATTACACATTTATATAACTTACAAAGTTATGATAAGTTTCTCACCCATCGGACATCACACATAGTTGTTAGATTATTGACTACATTCCCTGTGCTGTACCTTACGTCTCCGTGACTGTTTTTATAACGGGCAATTTGCATATCTTAATTCCTTCCCCCGTTACCACCCATCCCCCCAAAGCTCCTCCCATTGGGCAACTACCAAAATGTCCTCCGTGTCTATGAGTTCGTTTGTTTTGTTTATTTATTTTGTCTTTTAGATTCCACATATAAGTGAAATCATGTGATATTTGTCTTTCTCTGTCTGACTTATTTCAGTGAACATAATGCCTTGTAAGTCCATCCACGTTGTCACAAATGGTAAGATTTTATTCTTTTTTATGGCTGAGTAATATTCCATATATTATAATATTCTCACATCTTTTTTATCCATTCATCTATCAATGAACACTTATATTGCTTCCACATCTTTCCAATTATAAATAATGCTGCAGTGGACATAGAGGTGCATGTATTGTATATTTTTGAATTAGCATTTTCAATTTTTTCAGATAAAGACCCAAAAGTAGGACTGCTGGGTCATAAGACAGTTTTTTATGTTTTTTTTTTTGGGGGGGGGGTTGGTTGTTTTTTTTTATAAGGACAGAGAGCCAGAGAGAGGGATAAACAGGGACAGACAGACAGGAACGGAGAGAGATGAGAAGCATCAATCATCAGTTTTTCGTTGTGACACCTTAGTTGTTCATTGATTGCTTTCTCATATGTGCCTTGACCGTGGGCCTTCAGCAGACTGAGTAACCCCCTTGCTCGAGCCAGTGACCTTGGGCTCAACCTGGTGAACTCAGGGTCTCGAACCTGGGTCCTCCGCATCCCAATCCAGTGCTGTATCCACTGCACCACCGCCTGGTCAGGCAGACAGTTTTTTATTTTTAATTTTTTTGAGGGACCTCCATACTGTTTCCCACAGTGGACGCATCAATTTACAATCTCACCAATGGTGCGTGGGGGTTCCCTTTTCTCCACATCTTTGCCAATACTTGTTGTTTGTTGATTTATCAATGAATGATAGCCATCTGACAGGTGTGTAGACACTGGTTCTGAGTTGGCACTGACTCTGGAACAAACAACACTACAGTGGCGTCCCCTAGTCACAGCGAGGGCTTACCGTGGTCAGCTGACAGATGCAGTTAGTGAGCTCAAGTCCGGCTCACAGCGGGCCACACTGGCCCAGACTTGGAGACTGGTTGTATCCTTAGTTCTTGAATGTACGATTGGAAGAGACCTCCTCGGAAACTGGCACAGTTCCCACACTGGCTCTCTGATCAAAGAGATGAAGGTCATGGGGTAGGATGGACGAAATGGAAGGCCCTGTGCTACTACACTTTACATCCCGGTGACTGTTTTTATAACTGGCAGTTTGCACATCTTAATTCCCCTCCCTACCAAAAGAGGGAACCAGAAGCGAGGACTGCACTCGCCAGGGGACTGCAGAGACTGACGCCACCAGGAAAGACCTACAGGGAACACCTCTCACGCCCCAACTACACTCACCATCTTGGAATGCGCAGAAGTCATCGAGCCTGCAGAATGACTGTGAATTATCCTACATGTATGTGGTGACTCTGTTGCAGCTGCTGTCCCAGCTGACGCACATAAACACAGCCCGTGGCCCTTGGGATGCAGCCACTGGCCTGGCTGATGTGTTTTCCTCCACACCAACACGTAAGGAAAGCCAGAGCCATTTGCCTTTATTTGGCAGGGCTAACAGGACACCTTTCTAGTCTCAGCTCGGGGCTCTGTCAGTCATGCAGGAAGTATATAGTGTGCTAACTATACATATAAAGTTGGCGGAAGTGTGTAGTGTCCAGAGGTCATGGTCGTGACATTCCACCAGACATCACATGTTGATGACCACCACTACATTGATGTCACTGTGCTGACTGGGTCATATCAGCAGAAAGTTGCCAGTAGTTTAGATGCCGTATTAGTCAGGGTCCAGCCAGGATACAGAAACCAGGTGTCAAAGATAACAATAAACAGCCACTTCTCCGAGGGCAAGATCTTGTTATAGACGGGATGGCCATAGCTAACTGGAAGGGTTGCCAAGGGAGCCCTTCCTGAGAAAGTGCCTTGTTGGTGACATCCTGCTGCAAACTGCCTGCAGGGCACCCAGGGAAGCTGCTGGCCCCTGGGTGTGCGCCCTAGTGTACTGCCGGAGCCGGGGGCTGGGAAGCCGCTCGCTGCAGGACCCAGGGGCCAGGGAAATTTCATGCTGTAGGAACCGGTTCTAGAGAAACCACGAACTGCGGGAGTCCAGCCAGAGGTGCGCACCAGAACTAGGAAGGCACCCTGTCCTTTTATAATATTCCTCCAGCAGCCTTATTGAGAAACCTTCAGATTGTTCCAGCTGGTGGAGGAGAGATGGAGAGAGGAAGGGAGAGAGAGGGGAGGGGGAAGGGAAGCACTCATCTGTTGTTCCACTCAGCCATATATTCATTGGTTGCTTTGCATACGTGCCCTGGCCGGGGATTGAACCTGCAACTTTGTCATTTTTGGGATGACCCTCTTAACCAACTGAGCTGACCACCTAGAGCCGGTTGTACCATGTTGTATTCCCACCAGAGATGGATAGGAATCCCTGTTGCTCTACATCCTCACCAGCATTTGTTGCTATCAGTGTTTTGGATTTGGGCCATTCTAACAGGTGTGTAGTGATATCTCAGTGTTGTTTTAATTTGCAACTCCCTAATGACATATGCTGAACATCTATTCACATGCTTATTTGTCCTCTATCTTCTTTGGTAAGGTGTCTGTTCAGGTCTTTTGCCAATTTTTAAATCAGATTGTTCTCTTTTTTTATTGCTGAGTTTTAAGATTTCTTTGTATATTTTGGATAATAGTCCTTTATCAGATATGTCTTTTGCAAATATTTTCTCCCAGTCTGTGGCTTGTCTTATTATTTTAACACTGTCTTTCACAGAGCAGAAATTTCTACTTTTTTTTTTCTTCTTTTCCAAGTGAGAGGAGGGGAGATAGACTTCTGTATGTGCCCCAACTGAGATCCACATGGCAACCGCCATCTGGGGCTGATGCTCTGCCCATCTGGGGCCATGCTTGCAACCGATCTGTTTTAAGTGCCTGAGGCTGAGGTTCCACAGAACCTTCCTCGGTGCCCGGGGCCAATGCAGTCGAACCAATTGAGCCGTGGCTGTGGGAGAAGAAGAGAGAGAGAAAAGGGGGAGACCGTGGTGTGGTGAAGCACATGGTCACTTCTCCTATGTGCCCTGACCAGGAATTGAACCTAGGACTTCCACATGTCGGGCTGATGCTCTACCACTGAGCCACTGGCCAGGGAAAAATTTCTACTTTTATTTATTTTTATTTTTTTACAGAGACAGAGAGAGAATCAGAGAGAGGGATAGATAGGGACAGACAGACAGGAATGGAGAGAGATGAGAAGCATCAATCATCAGTTTTTCGTTGTGACACCCTAGCTGTTCATTGATTGCTTTCTCATATGTGCCTTGCCCAGGAGCCTTCAGCAGACCGAGTAACCACCTGCTTGAGCCAGTGACCTTGGATCCAAGCTGGTGAGCTCTTTGCTCAAACCAGATGAGCCCGCGCTTAAGCTGGCAACCTCGGGGTCTCGAACCTGGGTCCTCCGCATCCCAGTCCGACGCTCTATCCACTGCGCCACCGCCTGGTCAGGCAAAATTTCTACTTTTAATGAAGTCCAGCTTATTGCTTATTTCTTTCATGAATCCTTCCTTTGATATTGGATCTAAAAAGTCTTCACTGTACCCCAGGTCACCTGGATTTTCTTCTAGGAGGTTTATAGTTTTGCATTTTATATTTAGGTCTTTGATCCATTTTGAGTTCATTTTGATGAAGGGTGTAAGGTCTATGTCTAGATTCCCTGTTTTTATTTTTTCGCATGTACATGTCCAGCTCTTCCGGCACCATTTGTTGGAAAGATTTTTATTTCTCTATTGTGTTGCTTTTGCTCTTTTGTCAAAGATCAGTTGATTACATTTGTCTGGGTCTACTTCTAGGCTCTCTGTTCTCAACCATTGATCTATTTTTCTCTCCTTTTGCCAATACCACACTGTATCAATTATAGTAGCCTTGTTGCAAGTCTTAAAGATGGGTAGTATCAGTTCTCTGACATTATTCTTCTCCATTAATAGAGTTGGCGAGTCTGGATCCTTTTCCTCTCCATATAAACTTTAGAGAATCAATTTGCCAGCATTCACAAAATAACTTGCTGGTATTTTGACTGGGATTGCTTTGAAACTATAGATGAAGTTGGGAAGAAATGCCACCTCAAATATATTGAGTCTTTTTACTTTTCCATGAACGTGGAATATCTCTCTATTTATTTAGTTCTTCTTTTATATCTCTCTTCAGAGTTTTGAGGTTTTCCTCGTGTGGATCTTGTACATATTTTTGTTAAATTTTACACCTAAATATCTCATTGGTTAGGGGTGAGGGTGATAATATAAATGGTAATATGTTTTGAATTTAAAATTCCACTTGTTCATTGTTGGTATATAGGAAAGCAATTGACTTTTGTATGTTAATCTTGCGTCCTGAAACCTGGCTATAATTGCTTCTCAGCATTTTTGTTTGTTTTGCTTTGTTTGTCAACTGTTTTGTGTTTGTTACATAGACAATCATGTCACCTATGAACAAAGACAATTATATTAATTCTATTTCTTCCTTCCCAGTCTGTATACCTTTTTTTTCTTATCTTACTGCACTTGTTAGCACTTCTAATACAATGTTGAAAATCAGTAGTGAGCCTGACCGGGCAGTGGTGCAGTGGATAGAGCATTGGCCTGGTACACTGAGAACCCAGGTTGGAAACCCTGAGGTCACTGGCTTGAGCATGGGCTCACCAGCTTGAGTGTGGGATCATAGACATGACCCCATGGTTGCTGGCTTGAGCAAAGGGTCACTAGCTCAGCTGAAGTCCCTCAGTCAAGGCACATATGAAAAAGCAATCAATGAATAACTAAGGTGCCGCAACAACGAGCTGATGCTTCTCATCCCTCTCCCTTCCTGTCTGTCTGACCTTGTCTATCTGTCTCTCTCTAAAAAGAAAAAGAAAAGAAAATTAGTAGTGAGAAAGGACATTTTTGCCTGTTCCCACTCTTAGCAGGAAATCTTCAAGTTTCTCACCATTAAGTATGATGTTAACTGTAGGTTTTTTGTAGACATTCTGTATCAAGTCGAGCAAGTTCCCTTGCATTCCTAGTGTGCCAGGAGTGTTCACCATGACTGAGTGATGGGTTTTGTCAAATGCATTTTCTGCCTTGATCGATATGATTGTGTGGTTTTTGTTGTTCAAGCTGTTGATATGATGTATTACATCAGATGACTTTCAAAGGTTCAGCAAGTCTTGGAAAAATTCCACTTGTAGTTATGGTGTAGAATTTTTTTCATATATTGTTAGATTCAATTTTCTAATACTTTGTTGAGGATTTTTACACCTATTTCATGAGAGATAAATAGTCTGTAGTCCCGGGTTCAATTCCCGGCCAGGGCACACAGGAGAAGTGCCCATCTGCTTCTCCACCCCTCCCCCTCTCCTTCCTCTCTGTCTCTCTCTCCCCCTCCCGCGGCCGAGGCTCCATTGGAGCAAAGATGGCCCGGGCGCTGGGGATGGCTCCTTGGCCTCTGCCCCAGGCGCTAGAGTGGCTCTGGTCACAACAGAGCGACGCCCCGGAGGGGCAGAGCATCGCCCCCTGGTGGGCAGAGCGTCGTCCCTGGTGGGCGTGCCGGGTAGATCCCAGTCGGGCGCATGCGGGAGTCTGTCTGACTGTCTCTCCCCGTTTCCAGCTTCAGAAAAATACAAAAAAAAAAATAGTCTGTAGTTTTTTGTTTTTTTGTTTGTTTGTTTGTTTTGTTTTTTCCAGGGGAGAGCGCAAACGCAGTCCCCCACTACCACAAATTATGCAGTCGAGTTTCCCACATTTGGGGAAATCACAGGGGTCAGCACATCCGGAGTGCAATGTATAAGCCTCGCCCTGGGAAAACCACCTTCGTGATCATGGTATCTCCCCTTCCAGGTTAGTCTGTAGTTTTGCAATGTCTTTGTCTGGTGTTGGTAATAGGGTAATGCTGACCTCGTAGAATGATTTAGGAATGATTCCTTCTGTTTCTATTTTCTGAAAGAAATTGCAGAAAATTGGTTTGACTTTTTTCCCTTGGTAGAATTCACCAGTGAAACCACCTGGGTCTGGTGTTGTCTATTTTGAGAGGTTATTAATGATTAATTCAATTTCCTCAATAGATATGAGCCTATTCATATCTATGTCTAGTTCTTCTTATGTGGGTTGTGGCAGCTTGTGTCTGTAATGGAATTTCATCTAGGTTATTAAATTTGACAACACAGAGTTGTTCATATTATTTCTTTATCATGGAATCTGTAGTGATGTCCTCTCTTTCATTTCTGATATCAGTAATTTGTGTCCTTTTTCTTTTCTTCTTCCTTAGTTAGCCTGGCTAGAAGCTTATCCATTTTACTGATCTTTCCAAAGAACCAGCTTTTAGTTTTGTTGATTTTTCTCTCTTCACTTTTTTTTTTTTTTTTTTTTTGTATTTTTCTGAAGTTGGAAATAGGGAGGCAGTCAGACAGACTCCCACAAGCACCCGACCGGGATCCACCCAGCATGCCCACCAGGGGGCGATGCTCTGCCGATCTGGGGTGCCGCTCTATTGCAACCAGAGCCATTCTAGCGCCTGAGGCAGAGGCCACAGAGCTATCCTCAGTGCCCGGGCCAACTTTGCTCCAATGGAGCCTTGACTGCAGGAGGGGAAGAGAGAGACAGAGAGGAAGGAGAGGGGGAGGGGTGGAGAAGCAGATGGGCGCCTCTCCTGTGTGCCCTGGCTGGGAATCGAACCCGGGATTCCCGCATGCCAGGCCGACGCTCTACCACTGAGCCAACCGGCCAGGGCCTCTCTCTTCACTTCTTGTTTTCAATTTCATTGACTTATGCTCTAATTTTTATTATTTCCTTTTTTTTCCTGCTTACTTTGAGTTTAATGTGTTCCTCTTCTCCTAGTTTTCTACGGTAAAAGCTAAGGGTATCGATTTTAGATCTCTTCTTTTCTAATATATGCATTCAATTGTATACATTTCCCTCTGAACACTACTATCCCTGCATTCCACAAATGTTGATAAGTTGTATTTTCATTTTGATTTAGTTCAAAATGTTATTTTTTTCTTAATTTCTGCTGAGATTAGATTTCTCTTTGGACCCATGTGTTATTGTGAGGTGTGTTGTATAATCGCCACGTATCAGGGGATTTTTTTGGCCATCTTTCTGTTATTGATTTCTAGTTTCATCACATCATGGTCTAAGAGCAGACATTGTATGATTTGCATTCTTTCAAATCTGTTAGGGTGTGTTTTTTGGCCCAGAATGTGGGTCTGATTTGGTGAATCTTTCATGCGCAAGTGTCTTAGGATAGCAATGTATTCCTAATTCCTCCCTCTCATCCCTTGTGTCATTGCTGTCATTCATTTCATCCATACATAATCATACATAATCAAATACATTGTTGCTCTTATTTGGAACAAATGTTATTTATTAGATCAATTAAAAAGAGGAAAAATAAACTTTTTTATTGACCTTTACATATTTATTTCTGATGTTCTACCTTCTTTTACATAGATCTGAGCTTCTGAGCTTCTAACCTGTATTATTTCTTTTTCCTCTCCAAAGAACTTCTTTTAATATTTCTTGCAAGGCAGGTAGGTCTACAAGCAATATATTCGCTCAATATTTCCTCAGTTTTTCTTTGAGGATGTTTTAATTTCTACTTAACCTTTGAAGAGTAATTTCATAGGGTATAGAATTCCAGGTCAGTCTGTGGTTTTCTCTTTTTTTTTTTTTTTTTTTTTGGTATTTTTCTTAAGTTGAAAACAGGGAGGCAGTCAGACAGACTCCCGTATGCGCCCCACTGGGATGCATCCAGCACGCCCACCAGGAGGCAATGCTCAGCCCATCCGGGGCGTCGCTCTGCCGCAACCAGAGCCATTCTAGCGCCTGAGGCAGAGGCCACAGAGCCATCCTCAGCGCCCGGGCCAACTTTGCTCCAGTGGAGCCTTGGCTGCGGGAGGGGAAGAGAGAGACAGAGAGGAAGGAGAGGGGGAGGGGTAGAGAAGCAGATGGGCGCTTCTCCTGTGTGCCCTGGCCGGGAATCAAACCCGGAACTCCCGCACACCAGGCCGACGCTCTACCACTGAGCCAACTGGCCAGGGCCTATGGTTTTCTCTTAAACTTTAAATATTTCACTCCACTCTCCTCTTGCTTGCTTGATTTCTGAGAAGTTAGATGTAATTCTTATTTTTGTTCTTCTATAGCTAAGATGTTTTATACCCTCTGGCTTCTTTCAAGATTTTTTTTTCCTCTAGCTTTGATTTTCTGAAATTTAAATATGTTATAGTCAGTTAGGTGTAGGTTTGGGAGCATATATACTCCTTGGTGTTCTCTGTGCTTCCTGGATCTGTGGTTTAGTGTCTGACAATATTTGGAGGAAACTTTTTAGTCATTATTGCTTTCTTTTCTTTTTTCTTCTGCATTATGCATATGTTACATCTTCATAGTTGTTTCATGATCCTTAGATATTCTGTCCTGCTTTAAAAAAAATTTTTTTTCCTCTTTGCTTCTCAGTGTTGGAAGTATCCATTGTCATACCCTCAAGCTTGGAGATATATTTTTCTTCAGTTGTGTCTACTCTATTAATGAGCCTCATCAAAGAATTTCTTATTTCTGTTATAGTACTTTTTATCTTTAACATTTATTCTTTATTTTTTCTAAGAGTTTCTCTCTCTTGGCATTTTCCATTTGTCCTTGCATGTTGTCTACTTTTTCCATTTAAAACCCTTAGCATATCAGTCTCAGTTTTTTAAATTTTTCTGGTCTGATAATTCCTGCTATCTCTGTCTCTGGTTCTGATGTTTATTCAGTCCCTTCAAACTGTGTTTTATGCCTCTTTGTATGGCTTGTAATTTTTTGTTGAAGGGCGGACATGCACTGGGTAAAAGAAGTTGTGGTAAAGAGACCTTTGGTGAAGAATGTAGTGATCAGGTGTGGGAAGGAGGGGAAGCATTCTACAGTCCTATGGTTAGGTCTCAGGGTTTGGTCAGCCTGTGCCCCTGGCCTATGAACTTACTAGTGCTTCTAAGTGTGGGGCTTCCCAATGGCAGGTCTCTCTGGACTTTTTAACTACTTTGTTCATGCTGATCCCCCCAGCAATTTGTCAATTATAGTTCAGGTTTTCCTAAGGCAGCACAGAGTCCCACAGAGGTCTGTAACTAAGATGCATTTCAGGACCAAGGTGATGTTTCCTTAAACATTTGCAAACCTCATATAAAGCTTTCTGCTCTTTTTTTTTTTAAAGGGGATCCAATTTGTAAATCACAGCAACATTTCTTTTTTTTTTTTTAATTTTTGTTTTTATTTTATTTATTAATTTTAGAAAGGAGAGACAGAGAGAGAGAAGGGGGGAGGAGCAGGAAGCATCAACTCCCATATGTGCCTTGACCAGGCAAGCCCAGGGTTTCGAACCAGCAACCTCAGCATTTCCAGGTCGATGCTTTATCCACTGCGCCACCACAGGTCAGGCAAGCTTTCTGCTCTTAACGGTTACAAGTCACTGTATTGGGAAGGAGAGAAGCAAGTTAGTGCATGGCTTCCACACAAGAGGTATGGTCCAGGGGAACACATAGCATCCCTGGAAAGAAAATGTGGTTTACAATTTTGAGGTTCACCAACCAGGACCTACATCAGTTGTAGGGTATAGGTTATCAGTGCTTCCAATGAATACTAAAAGAGAATGTGGTTTATAATTTGGGTGTTCACAAAGCGAGGCCTACATCAGTCACAGGACCTCCAACAAATGCACTGGCTGGCTGGTCGTACACACGAGGATCTCCCAGTGGCAGAGCAGCTTCTATCACAGCTTCAAGTTGCTACAGAGCTGTCTGTTGCTATGGTCCCCACTCAAAACAGGCAAGCAGGCTATAAGGGATTTTGTGGCTGGGTACATTGCCTCCAAAATACAAAAGAAAAGCCTTATGTGCATTGTGCGTTTTTCAGGCTGGGTGGTACAGGTGCAGCAACTTGTCTTTTACCTTGGAGTTGAACCCCAAGAACCTTTACTGAGATGGTTGTCCCTCAGCTGTTTGGTTTATCTATTACCCTCCACTTTGCATATGTGTTACTAAGGTATTCTCAACTACCTGCTTACCAGATCCAATGGAATAATGCTGTCGAGCTGGCGATGTTTTCTGGAATGTCAAAACAATTGATATCCTCTAAGGACTGTATTATGGCAGAAAGCATGACTGACAGAGCCCCGAGCTGAGACTGGAAAGGTGTCCTGTTAGCCCTGCCAGATAAAGGCAAATGGCTCTGGCTTTCCTTACGTGTCGGTGTGGAGGAAAACACATCAGCCAGGCCAGTGGCTGCATCCCAGGGGCCACGGGCTGTGTTTATGTGCGACAGCTGGGACAGCAGCTGCCACAGAGTCACCACATACGTGTAGGATAATTCACAGTCATTCTGCAGGATTGATGACTTCTGCGCATTCCAAGATGCTGAGTTAAATTGGGGTGTGAGAGGTGTTCCCTTTTCCCTGGGGGTGGGGGGCTGCAGTCCTCTGCTTCTGGTCTACTCTCTCGGTAGGGAGGGGAAGACCTAAGGCCTTCCATTTAACCCTTCCTTTCCCATGACTTTGGAGCAGTGTTTCAAGGAGTCAGAATGAATGCCTAAAGTATCAACAACATTTTAAATAGACAGGATCCTACTCCCCGTTTGCACAACTCACCATGCCCTCTTGGAATCTGGCTTTATATAGATGTTGATACATTGTTCATTATAGGTGTTTTTTGCGTTAACATTGGTTTCTTTAAATATTGTGTAAAAATATTATTTATCTTGTTTACTGCATTTTTTTTTTTGGCAGCCCTTTAAATATGGAGCCTGCGGCAAGTGCCCCACCTGCCTTACCCTGTTCCCGTTGGGTTAGAATGAATGCTGTTCCCGGGTCTCTGTAGGGTCAGCGCCTCCTCGTGTGCTGACCTGGCCTGGGCTCAGATGTTACCATCTTGGAGAGGCTCTCTGTGACTAGAAACACAAAAGAGCGCCCTGAGTCTCTTCCTATTCCACGGCCCCGTGCTAGCTCGATGTGAAACCATCCTACTCGTTTGTTTCCTCGTTCCCTGTCCGGGCCCCTCGTTGGCATCCGCTCCATGGAGACCCATCTAGTTCTCCACTCTGTCCCCTGTACCTGGAAAACGGTCTGACACAAAGTCAGTGCTCAGTAAGTACTTACCAAATAAGCCCTGGTTTTACTTTTAGAGATAACATCATCACACTCCATAGAACAGGGGTCCCCAAACTATGGCCCTCGGGCCACATGCGGCCCCCTGAGGCCATTTATCTGGCCCCTGCCGCACTTCCGGAAGGGGCACCTCTTTCATTGGTGGTCAGTGAAAGGAGCACATTGACCATCTCATTAGCCAAAAGCAGGTACATAGTTCCCATTGAAATACTGGTCAGGCCCTGGCCGGTTGGCTCAGTGGTAGAGCATCGGCCTGGCGTGCAGAAGTCCCGGGTTCGATTCCCGGCCAGGGCACACAGGAGAAGCACCCATCTGCTTCTCCACCCCTCCCCCTCTCCTTCCTCTCTGTCTCTCTCTTCCCCTCCTGCAGGTGAGGCTCCATTGGAGCAAAGATGGCCCGGGTGCTGGAGATGGCTCCTTGGCCTCTGCCCCAGGCGCTAGAGTGGCTCTGGTCGCAACAGAGCGACCCTCCGGAGGGGCAGAGCATCGCCCCCTGGTGGGCAGAGCGTCGCCCCCCTGGTGGGCGTGCCGGGTGGATCCCGGTTGGGCACATGCAGGAGTCTGTCTGACTGTCTCTCCCCGTTTCCAGCTTCAGAAAAATACAAAAAAAAAAAAAAAAAAATACTAGTCAGTTGGTTGATTTAAATTTACTTGTTCTTTATTTTAAATATTGTATTTGTTCCTTTTTTTTTTTTTACTTTAAAATAAGATATGTGCAGTATGCATAGGGATTTGTTCGTAGTTTTTTTTTATAGTCCGGCCCTCCAACGGTCTGAGGGACAGTGAACTGGCCCCCTGTGTAAAAAGTTTGGGGACCCCTGCCATAGAATAACAGTCCCAGCCAACTAATGGGGTGCTTCCGGGGGCCCTCGGAAAGGGAAGGCTGATCTAGGACAAGGGTGAGGTCAGTACAGAGGAGAGGGCTAACTTCTAAAAAGGGAGAGCATCGCGCTGCCAATGCAGATATTGCCCTTTCCACCACCAGGTGGCAGTACACCCTAATCTCAGGGACGTTCTGGAATGGAAGCAGACGACCTCTTTGCACCTGTAAATTTTCTCACATGAATGCATCCATCTATCCTTCATGTATTCACCCACTCATATATTCATTCATAAATAAGAACCATGGTTCAGGCTCTGGGGATACTGCAACAAACAAATTGGAAGTCTTCCCTGCACTCTCGGAGTTTCTATTTTCAGTTGGGGTAGGACAGACGGTAAATAAGGAAACACAAGGAAGGAGATGATTCAGTAGTGACAAGCACCCTGAAGGAAATTTAAAAGGATGATGTCAGGCATGGAGATGGAGGGACAAGGTAGGGCAGTGGAGTGGGCAGAGAGTCCTTCAGATAAGATGTTCAGCGAGGCCACGAAGGAGGCACATTTGAGGTCAGACTGAAAGAATGAACAAAGGGTCGCCAGTCATGCAATCAGGGGGCTGTGGGTCCCTCTTTGGAGGCTGAAGGGAGTAGCAAGGGCAAAAGATTCAAAGTGGAGGGGGCCTGGTGTGTCGGAAACTGCAGTGGGGTGAACAGCTATGGGAGGAGGGGAACCAGTGTAGGAGCGTGCGTCAGGAGGACCCAGGGAAGTTAAATGGGCTGCCTCCTCCTCCTCCGGTTTTTGGGGCTACCCATGACTCGATGACTTGACCTGTCTTCTTACACGTAAACCCAACCAAGCCAGTGGGAGCTGGAGAGACCTACTTTCCTGAGAAATGCAGGGAGTCTTGAGAGGTGGGCTTTCCAGAGGCTCATCAGCGGTCAAGTTCTAAGGCACCCAGCACCGGGGCAGCAGAGGGAGAGGCCCCTTGTGCACAGGCTTCGGTGGCCTGATCTTTCAATTCTAAGACAGGAAGCACACGGCCAGCTGTCCTCGCCGGAGCATGGTTGGGATGGTCAAAGCACATCTCTTTACAGTTGCCTGCCCCAACCCCCATTTTGATGCTCCGATCTGGGCTGTGGGGAGAGAGGCAGCAGCGCTGAGAGTTAATAGGACTCACTCAGAAGCCAGCAGGCCTGGGTTCAAATTCTGCTTTTTCTGCTTGCTGCCTCTGTGGCTTTAGCTAAGTTATACCTGTTCTTTGCATCTTGGTTTTCCTCTTTTGTAAGGAAAGCATTATAGAGCTTCACTGAGGAATTGTGACTAGGGCTACAATGAACATGAGTGTGCAAACTTTTCAAGGAAATGGTTTTAGCTATAAATGTATGTGTGCACATGTGAAAGTACATGAATCGTAAGCATAAGGCTTGAGAAGTTTTCCAAAAGTGAACGCACCCAAGTTACCAGCATCCAAACCAAGATTTAGAACATCTGTAACGTATAAATGGTCTGTTCTCCCATCGCCACCATCCCCCCTTCTCATCCCCGATTACTACACCCACAGCACTATCCTTCCTTTGACTGCCAAGACTCATTTGGCTGGCTTCTGAACTTTATAGAAATGTTGAGATGGAGAGTATTCCTTTATGTCTGGCTTCTTTTCACTCAATGCATATATCTTTTGTGATATATATATATATATTGATATGTATATATCTATATATATATTCATTCTTATTCTTTTTTTTTTTTTTTTTTGTATTTTTCTGAAGCTGGAAATGGGGAGAGACAGTCAGACAGACTCTCGCATGCGCCCGACCGGGATCCACCCGGCATGCCCACCAGGGGGCGATGCTCTGCCCCTCCGGGGCGTCGCTCCGCTGCGACCAGAGCCACTCTAGTGCCTGGGGCAGAGGCCAAGGAGCCATCCCCAGTGCCCGGGCCATCTTCACTCCAATGGAGCCTCGCTGCGGGAGGGGAAGAGAGAGACAGAGAGGAAGGAGAGGGGGAGGGGTGGAGAAGCAGATGGGTGCTTCTCCTGTGTGCCCTGGCCGGGAATCGAATCCGGGACTTCTGCACGCCAGGCCGACGCTCTACCACTGAGCCAACTGGCCAGGGCTCATTCATTCTTATTCTTATATAGCATTCTTTTTTTTTTTTTTTTTTTTTTTTTTTATTTTTCTTAAGTTGGAAACAGGGAGGCAATCAGACTCCCACATGCGCCTGACCGGGATCCACCCAGCATGCCCAGGGGACGATGCTCTGCCCATCTGGGGCATCGCTCTGTTGCAACCAGAGCCATTCTCGTGCCTAAGACAGAGGCCACAGAGCCATCCTCAGCGCCCAGGCCAACTTTGCTCCAATGGAGCCTTGGCTGCGGGAGGGGAAGAGAGAGACAGAGAGGAAGGAGAGGGGGAGGGGTGGAGAAGCAGATGGGCACTTCTCCTGTGTGCCCTGGCCAGGAATCGAACCCAGGACTCCTGCACATCAGGCCGACGCTCTACCGCTGAGCCAACCGGCCAGGGCTATATAGCATTCTATTGTATGAATATACCATGGCTTTTTATCCTTTCTGCTGATGATGGGCATTTGAGTTTTTGCCAGTTGTCAATGGATTTACCTCTCAGTCCCAAACACAATTTTTGTCTGCTCTGTGGCAGTGGATCTGGAACCTTTGTGCCCATTGGCACTGGAGCATTGTCAGGAAAGGGTCCTGGAGAGACACCTCGGGAGAGAAGGGCTCCGCTGCCGGGTTCCGGTTGCTCACACGGCAGGTTCCTGCAGCACACGTGGCTTCACCTAAGTCCAGCTTCAGAGGTCTGGGGGGAAAGTGCAATATAAGGAATTATTAACTGTAGCAGGGTATAGGCATCACAAGACATTGACTGGCGCCTGACCTGGTGGTGGCACAGTGGATAGAGCGTCGGACTGGGATGCGGAGGACCCAGGTTCGAGATCCTGAGGTCACCAGCTTGAGCATGGGCTCATCTGGTTTGAGCAAAAGCTCACCAGCTTGGACCCAAGGTCACTGGCCCGAGCAAGGGGTTACTCGGTCTGCTGAAGGCCTGTGGTCAAGGCACATATGAGAAAGCAATCAATGAACAACTAAGGTGTCACAATGAAAAACTGATGATTGACGCTTCTCATCTCTCTCTGTTCCTGTCTGTCTGTCCCTATCTATCCCTCTCTCTGACTCTCTCTCTTGTCTCTGTTAAAAAAAAAAAACAAGACATTGACTGGCAACTAGTAAAGAGAGCTCTAAAAAATATAAGAATTGCAGGTAGGACGGAACAGCTATTACCCCTAGGGCTGAGATAGCTCACCCACACTGCCCCCCGCCACCCCCTGGGCTGAGGGCATATGCGTAACTCACCAAAAGGGCAAAGAAGTTGTTCTCCTGTTGTACCAGTGGGACTTGCTGGCATGTACTTCTCCCCACACCCAAAATACTTTGCTGGAAATCTGCCCTCTTGGGTGCTGGGAAAAGCCATTTACTCACAGAGAGGTGTCTTGCTGGAGGCTCCCTGAAATGAAACCACCGAAGGGGGCTGGACAGGAAAGCTACTGTAGGAGGTAGGGCTGGGGAAACCATCGGCCCTGCAGGAGCTTGGAGCTAGACAAGCCACACACACTGCAAGGTCTGAGGACAAGAACAGCCACCCACACTTCAGATGCTGGAAAATCAATGGAGAAGCACAGAAGGAGCAAGTTAAGCCCCTGGGCATTGTTGGAAACAATAGAGCAATTAGCCTGCAATTAGTGGAGGCACACAGTTGGGTGTGACACCAACAGAGAAAGACAATTTAAGGGAGAGATCAGAGAAACTCAAAGAGAGCCCGAATGGAAACAATGTCATCATCCAGGCTGACTGTACGCTGCTGCAAG
Source organism: Saccopteryx leptura (assembly GCF_036850995.1). Lineage (NCBI taxonomy): Eukaryota > Metazoa > Chordata > Mammalia > Chiroptera > Emballonuridae > Saccopteryx > Saccopteryx leptura. The sequence continues at coordinate 92,141,056 of NC_089505.1, read as the reverse complement.
GCTGCCTACCCCCCAGCAGTGACATCGGAAGCTGGCTGAGCACTGAGGGAAATGGGCCTTACTGAAATAGTCCTTGAAGTCAGTAAGCAAACAATAAGCAACCAGCCCAGGGAGGAGTGGGCAGGAATCAGTATCCAGCACTGCTACAATGTAACATCTAAAATCTCCGGGTTTTCAACAACAACAAGGAAATTATGAAACATGAAAAGCAACCGGAAAGTGTGATTGGTACAGAGGAAAAAACACAAGCAACAGAGAGCACCCAGATGTCAGACTTAACAAAGACTTCAAAGCAGCTCTTACAGGTATATTTAAAGAGCTGGAAAAAAAAAAGGTCATCAAGAAGTAAAGGAAAGTTTGATGAAACTGTTTCAAACAGAGAATACCAACTGAGTGACAGCAAGTATTTTTTTTTTTTTTTCATTTTTCTGAAGCTGGAAACAGGGAGAGACAGTCAGACAGACTCCCGCATGCGCCCGACCGGGATCCACCCGGCACGCCCATCATGGGGCGACGCTCTGCCCACCAGGGGGCGATGCTCTGCCCATCCTGGGCATCACCATGTTGCGACCAGAGCCACTCTAGCGCCTGGGGCAGAGGCCAAGGAGCCATCCCCAGCGCCCGGGCCATCTTTGCTCCAATGGAGCCTTGGCTGCGGGAGGGGAAGAGAGAGACGAAGAGGAAAGCGCGGTGGAGGGGTGGAGAAGCAAATGGGTGCTTCTCCTGTGTGCCCTGGCCGGGAATCGAACCCGGGTCCTCCGCACGCTAGGCCGACACTCTACCACTGAGCCAACCGGCCAGGGCGACAGCAAGTATTTTTGAAAAGACCAGAGTGAAATTATGGAATTGTAAAGTACAAAAACCAAAGTGAAATATTCACGAGAGGGGCTCAATAGTCCATCTGAACTGGGTGAAGAAAGAATCGGCAAACTCAAAGGTAGGTTGATGGAGATCACTCAGGCAGGAGAACACAGAGAAAAATGAATGAAAAAAAATGAGCAAAGCCTTTGAGGCATGTGAAACCATCACACTCACAGGCACGTTATGGGAGTACCAAACGAGAGAAAAGGAAACAGGAGAACAGTCAAAGAAATGATGGTTGAAAACTTCCTAAATTTTCTCTCTTTTTTTGTATTTTTCTGAAGCTGGAAACGGGGAGAGACAGTCAGACAGACTCCCGCATGTGCCCGACCAGGATCCACCCGGCACGCCCACCAGGGGACGACACTGCCCACCAGGGGGCGATGCTCTGCCCCTCCGGGGCGTCGCTCTGTTGCGACCAGAGCCACTCTAGCGCCTGGGAAAGAGGCCAAGGAGCCATCCCCAGTGCCCGGGGCCATCTTTGCTCCAATGGAGCCTTGGCTGCGGGAGGGGAAGAGAGAGACAGAGAGGAAGGAGAGGGGGAGGGGTGGAGAAGCAGATGGGCGCTTCTCCTGTGTGCCCTGGCCAGGAATCGAACCCGGGACTTCTGCACACCAGGCCGACGCTCTACCGCTGAGCCAACCAGCCAGGGCCCTAAATTTTTATTTCTATATTTTGTATTTTTCTGAAGTGAGAAGCAGAGAGGCAGAGACAGACTCCCACATGTACCCTACTAGGATCCACCCAGCTTGCCCACAAAGGGGCAATGCTTGGTCCCTCTGGGGCTCTGCTCCGTTGTAACTGGAGCCATTCTAGCACCTGAGGTGAGGCCATGGAGCCATCCTCAGTACCCGGGCCAACTTTGTTCCAATGGAGCCTTGGCTGCGGGAGGGGAAGAGAGAGATAAAGAGGAAGGAGGAGGGAGGGTGGAGAAGCAAATGGACGCTTCTCCTGTGTGCCCTGGCCAGGAATTGAACCCGGGACTTCTACACATCAGGCCGACGCTCTACCACTGAGCCAACTGGCCAGGGCAAACTTTCTAACTTTGACGGAGAACATTATATACATCCAAGATGCTCGATGAACTCCAGGAATGACCGACAGAAGAGGATGGCTTCACTGGTAAATTCTACCAAACACGTAAAGAATAGTGAATTCCAAATCTTCATAAACTCTTCTAAAAAATAGAACACATCCCAACTCGTTCTATGAGTCTATTATTACTCTCATGCCAAAGCCAAAGATATCTAATGGAAACTATAGACCAGTATCCCTTATGTCTATACATACAAAAAAATCCTTAACAAAATACTAGTAAACTGAATCCAGCAACATATAGAAGGGATTATTTACCAACTGAGATTTATTCCAGGAATGCAAAGTTAGTTTAATATGGGAAATTTAATGTATGTACTGTACCTAACAACTCAATAGAATACAGGACAAAAATCACATGCTTTCCAAGGCAGAGAAGCCAGGAAATGGGGAAGGGGAAACATTTGACTCAGAGAGATTAGCAAACCTTTTGCCATGTTGTATCCAGAGAGGAAAGCAAAGGGGTTGAACCTCCTGCAGTCTATTTGCTGAGCATGTACTATGTGCCAGGCACAATGGCAAGCACTCTAAGAGTATCATCTCAATTACACATCAGTAGAAACTGGTAGGGTATATATTGTCCCCATTGGACAGATGAAGAAACTGAGGCTTGAAGAAGGAAAACCCTGGACTAATAAGTATTGGAGCAGGGATTTGATTTAAGCAGTTTGATCAGAGTCTATATTCTTAACCAATATTCTTCCTTCCTCCCAGTATAAGGTCCCTAGGGGATAAACAGGACAAGGAGAGCTGAGAGCTTTGGGGATTTAATTCCCAGACTATTCTCTTCCCATGACCTCCAGCCCATGTGGGGTCATTGAGTCTGCGGATTTAGCTGGGGTCAGGGGGCGGGGGCAGACTTCAGACCTCAGGGACCTGTGAGGACAGCACTGGGCACATGCAAGATTGTCCTGAAAGTTCCAAAACCATAGGAGATAAGGAAGCATGGGTCCTTTGGCACAGCAGGTGGGGGTGCTCCTGACGAGAAATCTGGGTGCTCAAGGCAGTAATGCAGCTAATAAGCCTTTTACTGAGGGCAGCCAAGCACATGTCCTACCAACAGCCAGTGGAGGTGAGCAGCAGCTAGGAAACAGATCCTGCAAGATAGGTGCAAGATTGTATCAGCTTCCAGATCACCCAGAGGTGGTTTCTTCCAAGTGAAGCTGTGTGTTAGTTTCAGATAGGTTCCCACAGCAGCGTAATAACAGCAGCAGTGTAATAACAGCAGCAGCAGCAGCAGCAACAACAATAAATAAGGTCCAACATTGGTTTAGTGCTTTCTATGAGCCAGCACACCTGTTGAGGGCCTTCCCTGTATGATTTATGTTCGAAACCACCCCAAGAGGTAGGTATTGATGTCATGAGGTCATCCCTACTCTACAAATGAGGACGCCAAGACTCAGATTGCCTAACTTGCCCACATTTACACAGCCAGAAAGTAGGACTCAGCCCCTCTACTCCCCGAGAAATAGACAGACAGAAGGACGAGTGGACAGACAGGTCGATGGCAGCTCACCGTCCAGGACTCCTGAAGCCAGTACCCCACACAGGTATTCTCTGAAGCTGGCTCAACCTACCTGAGTGGGTGGCTGGGTGCTTTTCTGAATCAGACACTGGGGGACTCGTGGAACATCACTGATCACAGCAGAGTTGTGAGCCGAGGTTCCCAAACACAGACTCCAGAGGAAAAAAAACAGCCCAGGGCATTCTGGGTGGCAAATCGGTGCTTCCCAGCCACAGCCACCCAAGGCTCCCGGATGGGACTTGAGAACAGGACGTCCTGGACAGCCTGGGCCTCCCCCTGTCCTTCCCAGACACCCTCAGAGAGTCTCCTAGGGACTCCGAGCACAGCATGGAGATGGCTCAGAATTCCAGCCTGTGCAGAGAGTGCTGTTTTGAAGTCCACTTTCCCAGAGAGAACACTGGAGTTCAGGGAAGCTGAAACCTGCCCAGGCTCACATAAGCAGCAGGCAGCCGTCCAGGGACTCCCGCCCGCTTGGAAGGACCCAGGGTTCCTCCTGCCCGGGCCGGCCAGGTCCCTAGGGGGTGGTGCTGCCTTCCTTGGGACATGCTGGGGCTTATTCCTGCCTTTCCCGCCACATACACACAGGGAGGAATTCTGGGACACCACCTTCTGGGGAGAATGAAGTGGACACTGAGCCCCACCAGGATGGCCTGGCCACACGGGACAGTGGGAGTCCTAGTCCTGGTTGCCCCTCCCCACCCCATCCCACTCCCTGGGCTGCAGCCCAAGCCCCCTAAGATGTCAGTCAGGATGTAAGTCAGCCCTGCTGACCCAGCTCTGGAACAGGCCCCTTGGGGACTCTCCTCTTAGCCAAGAATTCCAAGAATTCAGGGGCAGGGCCCTTGAGAAAACAGACATGTGACTTGCTATTCTGGCCAAAGCAGCATTTCCATCCCTGGCCTGGGAGGGGTCACACCTTGAAGCTGGGTTGCCTTCCAGCCCGAGAAGCCAGGCCCACGGCCACAGGGGGCAAAGGCCGAGGTCTCTCCTGGCCTTCCACAGTGGCGGCTGGGGGCATCCTGAGCACCTGCAGCTGAGAACACTCCTGGCGGGTGAGCTGCCCTTCGGGGGCAAGCGGGGAAGAGGCAGTTCGCCTGAGTGGAAACTTGGTTAGGTTTCAAATTCAAAGGAATGTCCTCCTTGCTGAGTCTGACATTTATTGGACAACCACACGAGGCTTCTCTAGCACCAACTCAAGGACTCACCAACCCAAAGGGGTAGCATAATGGGCATCGTGCCCATTTCACAGGTCAGTACACTGAGGCACAGGGAGGTTAATTAACTTGCCTGAGGTCACACAGCAAGTGAGTCACAGAGTAGGAATCTCAACCCAGGGAATCTGACCGAGAGTCTGTGGTCTGACCACAGTGAGAGCCTGCCTATACGACCAGTAGCCATGGCCATCATCACAGCCGCCTGGTCCATGCAAGTTCGCATTAGATTCGGACAGACAGTAATGAGACAATGGAGCCAAGAACTAGTGGGCCATCATCTTTAATCCTAGCTTGCACCTGGTGGGCAAGTAAAATCACACACTGGGCTCCAAAACTCACTCATTCAGTGCTCACAAAGCTACTGACTTATCTGAGTTTCCTAGGATCAAAGGTTTCTAGCTCACCAGACTTACTCACCTCTGTTCCCCATCTCCTTCCTTCTCCCTGCACAAACTTTGCACTAACTGGCTTCTCCCCCAGCACTCCACCATCTTGGCTGCTTCTCCTGGCCTCCTCCACGTGGCCTTTCTCTGCTCTCCTCTCTAATACTAATCTCAGGAACCAAGAGGGAGCAAGCTCCTGGTCTGCCCCACTTTATAGTGTAGAAATCAAAACCTTTAATCCAATATATAAACAAGGAAGTCTCTGATACAAAGTCACTTATCTGAGGCATAATGGGATTTCTCATGAGATTGCACCACCCCACATTATGCAATCAGTCAAGGGTGTGGGGAAAAGCTTAGTCTTAAAACTAAACCTTAGGCTATAACGACCCAGCCTGCCTACAGCCTGTCCCCCACACCCAATGCAAACTATAAGCAAGCAAACATATATCATACTTAAAAACTTATTTGACCAACACTGCCCTCTCTCTAATGGGGTGTTAAAGATGACATGGAGGGGTCATTACCATTGGTTCCCATACTCTGACCCCGGTCAGATCCTGCCCTCCCTTTTCACAGAGTAGAAATGACATCACAAGGGGTCATTAGCACCATTGCCTACAACACAGTGTTGACAGCCCCCGATGAGTCAGGGTCCTGTCTTGGATGTGACAAACCACAGTGGCCGCTGGCTGGCGTGGGGACTACTCAAGTTTCTTGGTGCCCCTGTGGGGAGATGGAACTGGTTGGGGCCAGAATTTTGGTAATTTAACCTAAAATGCTTGCTGTCAGGTGAGGGGCCTTCAGGGGGCCAGCCTTTCCTGAGAGCTTTGCCTACAACGTCCCAAATCCTCACACAGTCCCCAACACAGACACTCCAGGTGTCCCCGGCTCACAGGCATGGAAGCCAGGGCTCAAGAGCATTCAGACGCGTGTTCCGGGTGAGGCAGCTGGTCAGTGGGGAAGGCAGGTGTATTCATTTCCTTTGGCTGCCCTAACTTATTGCCACCGATTTGGCACGAAACAACAGAAGCCGGCTCTAGCACATTTCTAGAGGCCAAAAGCCCAAGAGTCAAGGGGCGGGCCGGCCATGCCCCCTCCGAAGCTCTAAGGGAAAATCTCTCTTTGGGGCTTGTGGTAGCTCCAGGTGCTCCTTGGCCTGGGAAGGCATCACTCCAAGCTCCGCCTCTGTTGTCACGTGTCCTAGCCTTCTCTCCGGGTGTCTCTCTTCTCTTACAATGACACCTGTCATTGGATTGAAAGTCTATTGGGATCACCTAAGATGATCTAGATTCTTAATCACATCCACAAAGACCTTTTTCCAAATGTGATCAGTTTCGACAGATTAGGAGGCAGACATATCTTTGGAGGAGGGGCAACTTTCAACTCCCGACAGTAGGACCCAAAGCTGTGTGACTGCTATCCAAGCTTTTAAAAAGCATAAGGCTGGAGCCCTGGCCGGTTGGCTCAGCGGTAGAGCGTCGGCCAAGCGTGCGGAGGACCCGGGTTCGATTCCCGGCCAGGGCACACAGGAGAAGCGCTCATTTGCTTCTCCACCCTTCCGCCGCGCTTTCTTCTCTGTCTCTCTCTTCCCCTCCTGCAGCCAAGGCTCCATTGGAGCAAAGATGGCCCGGGCGATGGGGATGGCTCTGTGGCCTCTGCCTCAGGCGCTAGAGTGGCTCTGGTCACAACATGGCGACGCCCAGGATGGGCAGAGCATCGCCCCCTGGTGGGCAGAGTGTTGCCCCATGGTGGGCGTGCCGGGTGGATCCCGGTCGGGCGCATACGGGAGTCTGTCTGACTGTCTCTCCCTGTTTCCAGCTTCAGAAAAATGAAAAAAAAAAAAAAAAAAAAAAAAGCATAAGGCTGGGCAGAGAGGCAAAGGAGCCCAGGATGCCAGCCCCTGGCAAGGGCTCCTGCCTACCTCACATGGAACTTACCCACAAGACCCACTTCCTCAAAATGCCTGGTCACATGGGGACGGGATAGCTTGTGGCTTCTAGGTGTCAGGCACAGGGAACCTGGGTGGTCTTTTTCCCTCTCGTAGTTCCCCCACCACCACCACCCCACCCTGAGTAATCACCACTTCCCTGATCCTCATCCTAACCTGCCTTTGCCTTTGGGACGTCCCCACAGTGTGAATTTGCTTTTGTGGCCAATGATTTCTATGTGTTTCCCCTACCCACATGTCAGGGGTGGGCAGGGCCCATGCCTACTTCTGCTGGGCATCTTACCCCCCCCCAACATCCAATATGGGGCCCCTGTGAGATTTTTTTTTAACTATAGCTTTATTGAGATATAATTCACATGTGATACAATTCACCTCCTCCAGAGCGTACAATTCAGTGGTGTTAGTGCTCTCAAGTTTTACAGTCATCGCCACAACTTGAGAACATTTTTATCACCCCCAAAAGAGTTCCCGTACCTATTAGCGGTTGCTCTGCCATTTTCCCAGCCTCTTCCCTAACTCATGCCACTGCCAATCTACATCCTGTCTTTAGAGATTTGCCTACTTTGGATGTTTCATATGCATGAAACCATGTACAATGTGGTCTCTGGTGTTGTAGCATTATATTATATATCAGTACTTCCTTTCTTTTTATGGCCGGATAGTCCATCCTATGGACAGACCACTTTTGTTGTATCCATTCATTGGCTGGTGGAACATTTGAGTTGTTTCTACTTTTTGGCTGTTGTGAAAAGTTTGTGCTACGCACGGTCACGTCAAAGGTTTTGTGTGGACACCTGTTTTCATTTCTCTCGGATATATACCTAGGCGTAGAAAGCCTGGGTCATATGGAAACTCTGCCTTTGACCTTTTGAGACCTTCAATGGGTTTTTAAGGAAAGACTGGCTGCCGCTCACCAGCTGTATGACTTTGGCCTGGTGACTTGACCTTCCCAAGCCTTTGTTTCTTCTCCTGGGTAAGGGGGATTGACTTATCCCAGGAAATTTTTATTGATCATCTACTATGAGCTGGGCCCTATTTGGGGTTCCGGGACACAACAGTGACCTCAGCAGACTCATTCCTGCCCTCAGGAGCGGCCTTTCCATGGAGGGACCCCAAATATAAATGGACAACAGTTTTAATCCAGTAGGAAAAGAAGGAAGAAAAGGAGGTAGAGGGGGTGGAGATGCGGAACAAGGGCCAGGTGGTGCTGCCTGCCAGGGGGACCTCACTGAGGAGATGATGTCCAAGTAAAGACTCAGAGGAAGGAGGTGAAGGAATGGGGCTTGTCGCGATGGTGGATTACCATCACCCCTGCTTGCGGGCTCTTTTTGCCAGAATCAAATGTGCATGTTGAGTCTTTGTGTCCTTGCCACCTCGAGAATCAATCCCTGCGAAGAGAACCTAACACCATCACATAAATTCGTTAGAAACTCAGAGTGGTAAACATGCAGCAGAAGATGAACCATTCTGCAGGGGGGAAATCTGGGAGGGCTCTAAGAGGAGGTGGCATTAAACAGGGGCGTGAAGCACGGCTAGAGAGGAAGAGGGACAGCTGACTGCAGCCCCTGCTATCAGGGGCTCTCTGTACTTTCTCCAAGGCCAGGCTCCCAAAGCCAGGCCGCCTTCGGGGCGAGCTGAGGCCTGGCAAGCGAAGGGCAGCTCTCGCTTTTACACAGAGCAGCAGGGACTTCCCTGCTCCACACCCTCCCCGCCCACAGCAGCAGTCTTTGTTCCCTTTCCAGGTGCAGCCTTCCCTTCCAGATCTTTCTCCTCTCCCTTCTCCCCAAGCTGCCACATCCATGGATAGGGAGCTGACATGAAAGTCAGGATCCGGGGCAGGAGAGAGACAGAGATGGCAGGTGTCTGCCCTGCTCCCCCGTCAGCCTTGGGGAGAAAGCATCTTGGCACCTGGCCCTCCTTTGTCTCGGTTGAGTCAGTCGTCATTTCATTCATTAGTCAATCCGTTCACCAATGATTTCCTGCACGTCTCCACTGTGCCAGGCTCTGAGGACACCAAATGACGCAGACGTCTTCCGGGCCTCTCTCACTGGGAAGGGAGGCCAACATGTAAGTAAACGAGCAATGAAACCTCTGGCACCGGAATAGCCATCTTTATTTGGGTGTAGAGCCGAAACAGTACAAACTCTCGGGAGCCAGACACAGGACTGGCTACTGTCCTGCAGCCTTGTGCAAAATACAAAGGCATTAAACTAGCTGAAAAGTCATGAAGGGGCCCTGGCCATCTGGCTCAGTGGTAGAGCATTGGCCTGGCATGTAGATGTCCCAGCTTTGATTCCCAGTCAAGACACACAGGAGAGATGACCATCTGCTTCTCTACCCCTTTCTCCACCCTCTTTCTTTGTCTCTCTCTTTTCTCCTCCCACAGCCATGGCTCAATGGTTCAAGTGAGTTGGCCCCAGGCTCTGAGGATGGCTCTCTGGCTTCCACCTTAGGCACTAAAAATAGCTCAGTTGTGGATCAATGGAGCAACAGCCCTTAGGGGGCTTGCCAGGTAGATTCTGGTCAGGTGCATGCAGGAGTGTGTCTCTCTGCCTCCCCTGTTCTCACTTAATTAAAAAATAAAAAGAAGTAATAAAGGATTTTAAGACACAACAGTAGAGCATTAACCCAGTGTAGGGCCTTCTCAGTGTGTGGGGCCCATTTATCTGCATGGGCCACACATCCATGAAGCTGGACCAGCCCCCACCCTGCAGAAGCTCCCAATCTGATGTGAGATTTGGATGAGCTCTTCTACCTCTGTCTTCAGTTTCTTTATCTATACATTGGGTTTGTACCCGCCTCTTATATCAGGTTATGAGAGTTAGAGGAATTATATTGATAAATCTACCAGAACAGAAACTAGCATATAGTAGATCCCCAATAAATAATAGCTATTCTTATTCCAGTCGGTTAAAGAAAGGGGAGAAGGGCCCATGGGTAGGGGAGGGGGCTTTTCCAAGAGTAGCGTCATGAGAAGTGGTAGTGAGTCCACTGAGCCTTGAGCTACAAGTGTGTGTCCCCCACAAACAGAGGCAGGCTGTATGGAGTTGGTATTGAATCACAGGACTGATATGGTGAGAGCCTCCCTTCCATGTTGTGCTTTATGTGTTTGTTCTCATTAGTGTATCTTTCCTGGACACACGTCTTCTGTCCCACAGACTGAGGCCGAACCGCCTGGCTCCACCCCCTCCCAGCTGTGTGACCTTACCCCTCCACATGCTGTTTTCCTCTTCTGTAAAATGGGTGCAATAATAATGTACACCTCAATGTGTTGCTCTGAGGACCATGTACAGAACACCCTGAGCATAGATGGGCACATAGGAAGAACTTTTTATTTTATGTATGTATGTATGTATGTATGTATTTATTTATTTATTTTTGATTTTAGGGAGAGAGGAAGGGGGAGAGAGAGAGAGAGAGAGAGAGAGAGACATTGATTGTTGTTCCACTTAGTTATACATTTATTGGTTGGTTCTTGTAGGTGTCCTGACCGAAGTTCAAACCCACAACCCTGTGTGTCAGAATGGCGCTCTAACCAACTGAGCTACCCAGCCAGGGCAAGAGCTTTTTCTTTTAGTTGGAGGAAGGAAGCACCTAGAAGTATCTGCGACGGAGGGAAGATTCACAACACCACCGACCTGTGTGTTACTCTGCTTGGGCCTCCAGAGCCTGGGCAGCTTAAACAAAAGAAATTTATGCCTGACCTGTGGTGGCGCAGTGGATAAAGCGTCGACCTGGAATTCTGAGGTCGCCGGTTCAAAACCCTGGTTTCCCTTGGTCAAGGTACATATGGGAGTTGATGCTTCCTGCTCCTCCCCCCTTTCTCTCTCTCTCTCTCTCTCTCTCTCTCTCTCTCTCTCTCTCTCTCTCCTTCCTCTCTAAAATGAATAAATAAAATCTAAAAAAAAATATGTAAAATTTACTCATTAAAAAAAAAAAAGAAATTTATGTTCTCACAGTCTGGACACTGAAAGTTCTAGATCAACATCTGGTGTTTCCTGAGGCCTGTCTCATTGGCCTGTAGGTGGCCGCCTTCTCCCCCGTCCTCACATGGTTGCCCTGTGCATACACATCCTTGGGATCTTTTTGTGGACAAATTTCTCCTTTTTTTTTTTTTTTTGAAGATTTTATTTATTGATTTTAGAGAGGAGAGAGAGAGAAAGTGGGGGGAGGACCAGGAAGCATCAACTCACAGTGGTTGCTTGTCGTGTATGTGCCTTGACCGGATAAGCCCGGGGTTTTGAACCCACGACCTCAGCATTGCAGGTTGATGCTTTATCTACTGCTGCCACCACAGGTCAGGTAAATTTCCTCTTCTTATAATGATAGCAGTCAAGTTGAATTAGGACCATCGGAACAGCCTTATTTTTACGTGATCACCAGTTGAAGGTCCTGTCTCCAAATATAATCAAATTGCGAGGTACTCAGGACGGGGGTTCCAGCATATGGATCTATGAGGAACACAAGTCAGCCCATAACAACCTGTGCTCTTCAGAAATGCCAAGGGCATGAAAGACAAAGAAAGGTTAGAAGACCAGATTAAAAGAGTCAAAAGAGGCGTGACAACTAAGTTCCACGTGGTCCTCTGGACTGGATCCCGGAGCAGGAAAAAAAAAGTGTTTGACTTTTTGTTATAAAAGATATTGGTGACACCATTGGCAAAATCTGAATAGGCCAGTAGATTACATAACAGTATTCTATCAAGGTCAACTTCCTGATTCCGATTTAAAAAAAAAAAAAAAAGTACTGCAGTTGTGTAATCATTCTCATTGTTAAAAGGTATATGCCGAAGCCTTTGGAACTAGGAGGCAATCGGTTCCAGAATGTAGTCTCAAAACAAAGAAAACATACAGAGAGAGATGATGATAGTGATGAGAGGAGGGACTGAGAGGAAAGCAAATGTAACCTGTTAACCAACGCATGCGCACAGGCGGAGAATACACGGTTCCATTTCTGCAACTTGTCCGTAAAGTCTTTTCAGACCTACACTTTAAAAACTTGTAAACACTGATCTGTGAAAACCATCAGAGGCAACAGGATGGGGACAGGTGGGGGGGGGGGGGAGTGGGGACGCCAAGGGGAGGGGGGAGGCAAGGGCACCTATGGAGGGTCAGCAGCCTCTATGGTCATGCGAACAGCCCTGCCAGGTATTTCACAACCCCCGTCATTTCGGGGTTTGTGGTCCAGCATCCACACTCGCGCCACGTCCAGGGGAGGCAGCCAGCGTTCACACTCATTCCGTCCCACTTTGGCCACCAACCCCTCCAAAGCGGCTTCAGAGAAGGTGGGCCAACTATGGCTGGATTCCAAACCTATGGTTTCCTACACTTCAGGGGGCAGCCTGAGCCAGCCCCTTCCGGCCACGCAGATGCGGTGCAGCGTTCATTTGAGTCAAGACGACATAAAGACCCAACGTGATCCGAACAAAGTGTTTTTATGCACTCATGAAAAGAGTCCTTATTAGAAAGGCTTCGGCAGGAGGCAGGCGCGGGGGTTGTGACATGTCTGGTCATTTTAGCAGACTCCTGGCAAGCGGTGATCATTAGCAGATTTTGTTCTGGGCAGGCTCAGTGTCAGCTCCACAATATGGGATTTTATGGGATTTGTGCACAGAACTTTCCTACAAAGCAAGGTATTATAGGGCGGATTAGGCAGTTCCAAACGCAAAGGTTCTGGCTCCCTGTTGGGTTTTTTTTAACAGATTTTTTAAGAGACTCGTGGTCAGGGGCTCAGCGGCCTCACACCAGAACTCCCGTATCCTGCTGATGATAAAACAAGCATATTTGTACAGAAAGATCATTGAGCGGATTTTTTTTTTTTTTTTTTTTTTTTTAGTATAAACTCTTTATGGAACATTGGGACTATGTTAAAAGGCGTTCTAAAGAGATGAAAATTGCATCTACCATCCGGTCACTATACTATTATCATCCGGAGACAGTCACTGTTAACATTCTGAGGGGTCTCCATTCTGGCTTCTATGTGTGCATACACGTGTGTGCGTGTGCACATGTGCGTGTGTTCGCGCAGGAAGGGGCAGAAAGAGAACGCCGGAGCTCCAGAGCGGAAGCAGCAGAGAAAAGGGCATGGAAGCCAAACTGAGCCGACTTCGGACTCCATGTCTGCCCCTCATGTGACTCCGTGACTGTGGCCAGGCGGCCAGACCCTCGATTCCACAGGTCGAAATGGAGAATGTAGACCCCATGTCAAGGGAGCTGTTTTGATCAAATGAGATGAAAGCAAATGGATCCGAAGCACTAAGTGTGCTACCTGACACACGGCGAGTCCTGATCGAACGGTGAGGAAACAAATGTGAACGTGTGTGCCTTCGACCGGTTTCTTTCCAAAAGTGGGATTGTGCTGGCGATACAAATGTGTACCCTAACACCTTAAGGGTTTTACTGCTATGACTGCGGGGAAACAGACTTCTATCCCCAGGAGCTTAAGAAAAAAAATAATAAAAGTATAAAATTCCCAATTACACCTTGCTCTTTAGACTAAATATTTTTTTATGTATGTATGTATGTATGTATGTATGTATGTATTTATTTATTTATTTATTTTGAGAGAGGCAGGGAGGGAGAAAGAGAGACAGGAACATCTCCCTGCTCTATATGTGCCCCGATCGGGGACTGAACCCACAACCTTATTGTTCCAGGTCGACGAGGCTCTTAACCAACTGAGCTAACTGGCCAGGGCCTCAGCTCAATGTTTTACAATATAGTTACTATATGGTCAACATTGTGCACAGGTTTTGGGGGGAGGTCTGTTCCAGCTCTTTCCCTTTGCAATCGGCCACTCCAGAGGAAGCTCGCGACAAGCGCCTGACGGGCCCCATCCGGCGTCTGGAAGGTCCGATCACTCCACTGTGGCGTCCCAGCAGCACCACTTCCAGCAGCACAGTTTGGGCAAGTGACACTTCCTCCCTGGGCCTCAGTTTTCTTGTCTCTTAAATTTGGATGGCACCTGTTTTCCCTGAGCAGGTGGCTATCAAGGCTCCGGGAGGTCATCCCGGTGTGCTGCGCGGTGCACGGTGCCTAGCGAGCGCTCAGGAAAAGGTTGAGATGATGACTATCATTCAGTGTCTTACACGGAAGAGACAGAATCTCTGTATGAGGACTAGATGCACCTCCATTTGTCTGTTTCCTACTTGTCATTATAAACTGATGAGGGCAACATGCAATGAGATTCTGAAAGAATCACCCAAATGAGGCTTTTCAACCATGGGGCCAGGGCTGGCGGTACTGAGGCAGGAGGCCAGAAGAGGCCAAGGAGACGGAGTCCGGAGTATTTGGGGTGTAGGTGCAAAGCTACGGGCCTCATGTCCATTTCCCCACCTGATGGCATGGACTGGGCCTCCAGAGCCCTTAGACTAGAGTAAAGGCAGAGATGTACTAGATTTAGGGATGTCCATTGTTGAGAGGCAACAAAGCATGACACCAGGATCCCAGGTTAGACTTTGAGAGTTCTGCCTCCTGCTTGAATGTGTGCAAGCCTGTGGGAGGGCTCAGTGTCCTCATCTGTTAAGGATGAAGTCAGACATTCCGTGTGAGGAGCTCGCAACAGCCCCCAGGGTGTGGTGAGCGCTCAGTGTTAGCCAATCCTAAGGACTTGAGTTCATTGTCAGAGGCACATGGTCTTACTGCTTTTCTTTTTTCAGCTTCTCAAAGAAATCAGCCTCCCCAGCAACCCTCTGTGTCTCATGGAGGACATTAACAGGGTCGGTCCTTGTGAACACACTTCCAGAAAGAGGGAGAGAAAACAGATGCCGCTTTTCTGAGGCTCATGCTCCACTGATCCCTCAGGTTCGATAGACTGGTGTTTGCGGGCTCGATGGTGGCGGCCTCGGGCAGAAACTGACCAGCTCTAGTCTTCTAGTTTCTCTAAGACCAGGGAATTCTCCAAGTCAGCCACCTGGTTCAACACTGCCAGCACGTTCTGTGCAAGGCAAAGTAGCCAGTCACCCAATAAAGCCCTGTGCATGTGCATGTGTACATGCGTGTGGCATGCCAAGTTAACAGTATTAAAATCCTGCTCAACAGGAATGTCCCTTAGAACAGTGGTCCCCAATCCCTGGGCCACGGACCGGTACTGGTCCATGGGCCATTTGGTACCGGTCCACAGAGAAAGAATAAATAACTTACATTATTTCTGTTTTATTTATATTTAAGTCTGAACGATGTTTTTTTTTTTTTTAAATGACCAGATTCCCTCTGTTACATCCGTCTAAGACTCACTCTTGACGCTTATCTTGGTCACATGATACATTTATCCATCCCACCCTAAAGGCCGGTCCGTGAAAATATTTTCTGACATTAAACCGGTCCGTAGCCCAAAAAATGGTTGGGGACTACTGCATTAGAAGGAGGGGACCTCCCAGGAGGTCCCTAAGCTGGGTACTCACGACACAGGGGCCTCCAGGTGTCACTGTCCACCTGTCATTTACCTGGTAGCTATGGACCTCTCTCCCTGAACATCTCATGCCGCCTCCTCACCACTGTCCCTGTGTCCAGTGTTGGTTCCCCACAGGCTGTTCTAGACCCAGCAGCGGAGCACTGCATCTAGAACACGGTTGCGTCCACCTCCCCTCTGCTCCCGTCACACTGGACGTGAAACCCACAGTTGCCGCCGGAACTTCAGGGCACATAGAAAGCACCTGGGGATGGCGGTAGTGAAAGGCAGAACCTGACTCAGGAGGCCTGGGGTTCAGCACGTCTCACACGCGCATGCCAGGCGACGGCAGCGTGGTTGGTCCGGGACCGCGCTGAGCCTGGAGGCCCGGGAGTAACCCCGCCCAGTCTGGCTGCTCCAGCCCTCGCGTAGCATCCTCGTGCCTTGGTAATTCCTGTCCCTCCATTCAGGGTTCTTTACTCAGATTTCCTCGGGTTTTACTCCCCACTCCTTTCGGGTCTCTGTTCCAATGTCACCTTGGAGAGGCTTTCCCTGGTCAGCTTGTATAAACAGCTCCCCCCCCCCCACCTTGCTTCTTCCTGGCCCCTTCACTTCCAGGCAGTGTAGAAGGCCAGCCCCACAGGGGCAGGGACTCTGCTGTCCTTCCCACTGCTGTCTCTCCAACATCCGGGACAGGGCCTGCCACAGGGCACCTGCTCAGTCACTATGTGATGAGTGAATGAATGAATGAATGGATGGAGAATGAAGAGTGAATGAATGGAGATACCCATTGGGCCAACTGTACCGCCTTTGTTCCCGAGGCTTTGTGTTAGTGACTCAGTTTCTTCGCTAGGGGCACAACAGGTCTGACATCACTTATGAAACACAAAGTTAACGACAAAATACCAACCGCAAGATGGTGATTTCAGAGCATCAACCCAAACACTGAGCCCTTCCGATGGGGGGGGCCCTGTGCCTCTGCGTGCTCACGCATAGCCACCAAGCCACACCCCCTGGCCCAACCCCGACCCTTGGGAAGTTCCCGGTCTGAAAACCAGCAATTACAACGCAGTGTGATTGTGTTGGAAGGGAAGGAGATACAGGAGCTCAGAGGGGGACCCCGTGCCAGCTTTGGCTGGGGACAGGGACATTAGGAACTGAGGGGCGAGCTGGGAAGAACTTCCGGGGAAAAAAACACCACATGAGATAAAGGAAACCTTGCAAGATGAATAGGGGTTTACTTGGCCAAAGAGAACAGGTCCTGGAAAAAGAAAGCTGGCGGGTGTGGGGAGGAACGGTAGGCTGGTGATATGGGTAAGTGCTCAACCAGGAGGCAGGCTTTTCAGCAAGAGTAAAAGGCTCTGCTCTGGCCAGGTAGCTCAGTTGGTTAGAGCATCGTCCCAATACATCAAAGCTGTGGGTTCGATTACCAGTCAGGGCACATATAAGAATCAACCAATGAATGGGATAAGTGGAATAACAAATCAATGTTTCTCTCTCTCTCTCTCTCAACTCAATCAATTAATAATAAACTTAAAAAAAAATGGATCAAGGCCATGGCCAGCAGGAACCAGCTAAGAGCTGGCATCTCCTGAGCTCCAGTACTGGATTTTCCTTAATCCTATTGTCAATATTATCCTCCCCTTACAAGTGAGGAAGCTGGGTAAAGAACAGGGAAGTGTCCGAGCTGGGATGCCGGAACCCACAGCCAGAATTGTGAAGGGCTAAACGGCACCGGGCATTAGACCCACGGGGTCAGAATGAACCTGGGTTTCAGCCGCCTTGGGACTTGAGTTCTGGCTAAGAAAGACTTCAGAGCCAAGATTCACATTTTATTTTATTTATTTATTTATTTATTTTTACAGAGACACAGAGAGAGAGTCAGAGAGAAGGACAGATAGGGACAGACAGACAGGAACAGAGAGATGAGAAGCATCAATCATTAGTTTTCGCTGCGCGTTATGACACCTTAGCTGTTCATTGATTGCTTTCTCATATGTGCCTTGACCGCGGGACTTCAGCAGACTGAGTAACCCCTTGCTCAAGCCAGCGACCTTGGGCCCAAGCTGGTGAGCCTTGCTCAAACCAGATGAGCCCACGCTCAAGCTGGCGACCTCAGAGTCTCGAACCTGGGTCCTTCCGCATCCCAGTCCGACGTTCTATCCACTGCGCCACCACCTGGTCAGGCAAGATTCACATTTTAAGAGAATATTTGGCCCTGGCCGGTTGGCTCAGTGGTAGAGCGTCGGCCTGGCGTGCAAGGGGTCCCGGGTTCGATTCCCGGCCAGGGCACACAGGAGAAGTGCCCAGCTGCTTCTCCACCCCTCCCCCTCTCCTTCCTCTCTGTCTCTCTCTTCCCCTCCCGCAGCGAGGCTCCATTGGAGCAAAGATGGCCCGGGCGCTGGGGATGGCTCCTTGGCCTCTGCCCCAGGCGCTAGAGTGGCTCTGGTCGCGGCAGAGCGACCCCCCGGAGGGGCAGAGCATTGCCCCCTGGTGGGCATAGCGTCGCCCCCTGGTGGGCGTGCCGGGTGGATCCTGGTCGGGCGCATGTGGGAGTCTGTCTGACTGTCTCTCCCCGTTTCCAGCTTCGGAAAAATACAAAAAAAAAGAGAACATTTATGCCTGACCAAGCGGTAGCACAGTGCATAGAACGTTGGACTGGGATGCCAAGGACCCAGGTTCGAGACCCCAAGGTCGCCAGCTTGAGCGCGGGCTCATCTGGCTTGAGCAAAATAAAAAATGCTCACCAGCTTAGACCCAGGTCGCTGCCTCAAGCAAGGGGTTACTCGGTCTGCTGAAGGCCCACGGTCAAGGCACATATGAGAAAGCAATCAATGAACAACTAGTGTCGCAACGAAAAACTGATAATTGATGCTTCTCATCTCTCTCTGTTCCTGTCTGTCTGTCCCTATCTATCCCTCTCTCTCTATCTGTCCCTGTAAAAGAAAAAAAATAGAAAAAAAATAGAACATTTATATAGAAATTCACAGAGGTAAAAGAAGTGAGTTGGAGAGAAATGGGCTCAGGGAACAAGTTACAGAGGCAAAAGAAGGGCCCTGGAAGCTCAGGAGAGAGAGAGAAGCCAGGAAAACACGCCTGGGGGAGGAGTGGGAAAGGCGCTCTTGTCCCACAGAGAGAGCGGCCTGGGTCCTCTGTCTTACGTGTATTAGTTATCTGAAGCTATCCAGGGAGGGTCCCAACAGAATATTCATCAGATCTCCAGGTGTGTCCTTTCAGGGTCCTGCTCTCCACTGATTGGTCAGTGCCAGGGCAGGGGGGGTCATTAGTCCTGAGGTCAGCCCTGGCCTCACCTGTCTGCCTTTGCTGCTTTTCTGGGCCTGGAGCTGAGACACAACTGAGGCCTAGATGTTATCCTTACGGGTTAACGCTTAAGGGAGTGGTCATGCAAGGGCCAGCATGGGCGTCGCATGAGGCCACTCTTCGGCCCCTGTCCCTCCTCCTCGGGGGGTCTACTGCATGACGAGGACATGCCAGGGGAGGAAAGGTCAGGGGAGGGTCTGAACCACAGGCCCAACGATATGAAAGGTCAGGGGGTCTGAACTCCCTGACAAGTGATGTGCTAGGGGAGGAAAGGTCACCCTGGGGGCGAGGTCCTTGTTTTCCCAGTTTTGCCCATTGCTAGACACCCAGGGCTTCTCACCCTGGTGACCCTCTGTACCTGGCCCACCGTCCTGCTCCACTCAGGCTTATCTAACACCTACCCCAGAATCATCCCACACCGCTCCTCTCTGACCCATCTTGCCTTATCCTCCATGGCACCCCAACCCCTACAGGGACCACCCCGCTCGCTAGAGGACCCGGTGATGGTTGCCTGACGGGAGATGGGTTGAATGGGTGCATGAAGGTGGCCCTGCTCTGCCAGCTTCCATTTTCTTTCCCATTACATATCTGTGGATCTGCCCAGAGCTGCCAACCTGGAACAGCCCATGAGAGAGCTCAACACCAGGACGCATCCTAAGTGCGAAGGCGGGAAGGGCTTGTGCAGGGGTCAAAGAGGCAAGGGAGCCTGCGTGCAGGGCTGGGGACAAGGAGGGGCCCCGGAGAGGAGGCGCGACAGTCACTGGCACGTGGCTTTCTGCCCCCCCAAAACCCAGGATGCTGGTTCCAGAAGTCCAGGATGGAAGCCCAGGAACCGGCATTTGGACAAGCTCCCTGGCTGATCCTGTATATGTCCTGAGAGAGACCCAAGGACAAAGCAGCCAGAGCTGAGTCCTGGACCGGAGTTCAAATCCCACTCTCATCTCCTAGCTGTGTGATCTTGAGTGACTTTCCTAACTTCTCTAAGCCTCAGATGAGTAGAAGATTAGAAGACAAGACTTGGAACCCATGTATTCTTCACTTTCAGCTGAGATGGTGGTAAGAAAAGTGCCCAATTAAGGACTACACAGGAGCATTTATGTGTTCAGCAATGGGGATGCAATAATAAAAACAAAACACAAACAAACAAACAAAAGATGGGGCTTGGCCCTGGAGGCTGGGGGGGGGGGGGGGTGGAGGCAACAGGCCACAGGCTGGCTCTGTTGGGCGCTCAGCTATAATCCCAGACCCGGCTGCCTGGGCTAGAAGGCGGCTCACGCCTCCCCTCCGTGCCCACCCTGGGCCGGGAGAGCTGAGTCATGGAAAAAGTTAGCTCTTCAGGCTGCACCTCACCTCCCTCCTCCACCAAGCCCACAAAGGCTCCTTTCACCTTTTTTTTTGGGGGGGGGGGACTGTGGGGCCCTCTCCCCAGGCTGGGATGTGAAATTTCAAACTTCGCCCTGGAGTTAAATTCCCCACCTTCAGCCCCAAAGGAAAATAAGGGAGGAGGGGGGTACCAGGAGCAGAGGACATGAAGTGGGGGGGGAGGGGGCAGGAGGATCGTGGCCCATGCAGTGCTCACTGACGCCAGGCCACCGGGACCCTCTGGGGTGGTCTGTGAGCCCCGCACCCCAGCCCAGTGCCCCGGCCCACATCTTCCTGCAGAACTTGGAGGGGGGAGCGCAGAGGCGACAGCACCTCCCCGGGCAGCCGATGATGATGGAAGAGGCCTGAGGCTCACAGGCCCACAGAACCCACATCCTGGACAAAGGTAGAACAAGTAGGAAAAAGGTGTCTGCTTCCCGGCCACAGGCCAGCCTCAGCTCCTTTTTAGGACTGCCTGGCATGTTCCCTTTAACTCTGACTTCACCCCAGACTTGATGGGTGGGAGAGGAGGAGCAGCACCCTGTGTGGCCTTGCATGAGTTACTCAGATTGGCTGCGCCTCTGTCTCCTCTTGCGAAATGGACACAGCGACAGCCACCTCCTCCGGCTGTTAAGATGAGGAGAGACTGTATGTTAAAGGGCCTGATAGGGTGATGCCCAGTTTGGGTTCTCAACCTCCTTCCTACTCAAACACACACCCAGGGAAAACCTAGCTGGGACCTAGTGGCCACCAGGTTGGTTGGGGTCTGAGCAGGGTTGGGCTAGCTGGTTGCGGATCAGGGACTTGGGTGAACACGCTGCTGTGTATGAGTTACTTAACATCTCTGTGTCTCTGTCTCCCCATAAAGCTGTGGGTGCATGGGGAAGTGATCTTTAGGAATGTTTTGAGGGCTGGAGGGAAAAGGATTTCTGGTGGGGTAGAAGTCAAGTGGGAGTCAGGCCAGGGCAGCTTGGAGGCACAGTGTCACACCCTGGCCACTAGGCGGCCTCAAGGATAACGGATGAGATCAGGCTGAGTGCGTCTCTATTTGGAGTCCTCTTCTTGACAGGCCTGGCAGACACCAGCCACCGCTGGATGGGGAAGGCCTGTCCAGGGTTGGGATTTCTCCTCCATTTTTACAGACCTACAGGGTAGGAGCAGGCAGTCACTCTAATGGAGTCCTAACTTTAGCCGTGGCCTAGGAGTTGGATGAAGGCAATGGCCTGCTTTTTGGTCATACTGTACTTCTGGAGGGTCGGATGGGAGGTCAGCAGGAGGCTCATCCTGCACCTCTCTTCTTCCTCCTGCCTGAAGGGAGTGGGTGAGAAGAAGAATCAGGTCTTGATTCAGATCCCTCCCTCCTGCACTTCCTAACAGGGTAGCCTCACAAATGAGGATGATGATATTGCAAGGTCAGTGGCAGATTCATAGTTAGAATACAACCTTTCAACCCAGGACAATCTCTCATTCATCCCCACTCTTGCACCCCCTTTTTTTATTCCTCCCAAATGCTCCCCAGATAATGAGTTTCCCAATTTATCTGGAAGGAAGATCCTCCCCTGCAGAACTTCTCACCAGATGTAGAAGGTCTTTGCAGCAGCACAGGAGGTAAATCCCCATTGCCCCTTCCCAAATCAATATTTCTCCAAAAAACTTTCTTAAAGGACCCTCGGCAGAATGACCAGGGTGATGGTGGTGGAGCATTGGACAAGCTTCAGCACACCCAGCCCCGCTGAAGCAGACCATGGAAAATGAGGCAAATCTCCCTGCAGAACCGCTGCCCCAGATTACAGGGCAGCTCCCGGGCTCACCCTCTCTCCTCCTGGCCTGGGTCCATCAGGGGGCAGCAGGAAGCAAGTCCCATCAGCACTTTTAACTGGTGCTGCTTCTTAGTGAGTCACCTCCCAGACTTCCTGCAACAGACAGCTCTAAATAGCTGGGTCCCACCCTCCAGCAGGGGAGCTGTTCTTCTCAGGGGGGAAGATAGGAGGTTGTAAGGTGGGTGCCCAGCTAGGGAAGCCTCAAGGAGACCCAAAGACAGAAGTCACTGCCAGCAAAGCACAGGGGACACTGGGCCAGGACTTTTTTTTTTTTTTACAGGCTTTTGTTATTAAAGAAACTGCTGTCAGTCAAGGTAATTCTCGCCCATATGAGCAGTAAATATGCTCCCACCTAATCTTATGGGGATTTTATTGGTACCTTGGGGGCAGAGGTTCCTTTACCCTGTCCACCTTTTCCCCTCAAAGCAAAACTCTGCTCCCCAGCTGTTTCCCCCATCAACGTGAGGAGCTCGAAGCAGCTTTAGAAAGTGCACTCGAAGTGAAGACAGAAGACGCCTGGGCATACAGGGGTCGGGAGCGGCTTCCTGGTCCTACCTGCAGGCAGGGGATGACCAAATGACTCGAAATAAACCCTGGGCGACCTGGTTGGATCAAGGCATTCGCGAGCTACCCCCATCCCATCCCATCCCCAGGATCAGGGGCAGTCACCTGGTCCCCAGGCGCCCTAGCTCGGGGAGACCGCGTCCGGGGCAAGGAGGAATGTCTCGAGGAAGGATCCAGTTCGTAGAAGTCGGTCCTAACGTGCTCGACTTAACGGCTGCGAGCCCTCAGAGGCACCGCCAGCAAGTCCCGGCTTGCAAAAAGGGGAGCCAACCCGAGAACTCAAGTCGCAGCGAGCCTGTGTGCGCGCCCGCGCGCGCTCCCCGCGGCTGCGCAGGGGGAGGGGAAGCCGCGGCAGCCACTCAGAGGAACCGGAGTGAAGCCTCCGACCAACTTTAACTGTCAATCAGACTTAATGGGGTATTAAAAAAAATGGGGGGGGGGGAGGCCGCCCTCTAGCTCCGCGCCGCTGCCGCCCCGGGAGCGAATGAATAAAGCGGCGTAGACCCGGGCGTCCGATCCACGCGCGCTCCGCACTCGGGCCCTCTCCAAGTTGGAAAGGACAAAAAGAAGGCAATAAATGCTAACAAGGGAGAGAGAGGGAGCCGGATCGAGCGGCAACTCCCAGCCTCTGCTGGAAGAGAGAGGGAGGGAGCCGGATAGAGCGAGCGCGCGCGAGGGCGAGCCATGCACGTAAAGAAACTGACACCCGGACCCCCCACTTCTGCTGCACGTTGCTGGCAATCAGAGCGCGTTTAAGCAATTTCCTGAGCCCAAGAATAGCAATGAGTCGGGAGACTTTCGCAGGCTGAAATTGGGAGCTCCAAGCACTTTTCCCCACTTTTTCTTTCCTAGAGAAGGTGGGGGGGGGGGGCGCTACAATTTGGAAACAGCTTTTTTTTTTTTTTTTTTTTTTTTTTAATCTTGCACTTTGAAACCGCGGGACTGTGGCAGGGTGCGCGCGTGTGGTTGGTGCCTTTTTTTTTTTTTTTTCCCTTCCCCTGCCTAAACTCCTCTGTCAGCCTGTAAACATTACCTGAGAATTCCCCAGCCGAAACGGCGGCTGGGGCAAGAAACTTCTTGTTAGAACTTCCCACCTCCGGCTTCCCCTCCACCCCTCTTACTGTCCCAACCTTCTGAGGCGCTTTTTCTCTTCCCCAGCAGGGTTTATCTTTTTTTTTTTTTTTTTTTTTTTTTCCTTCTTTTTCTTTTTCACACCCGGTGCTTTGCATTTGGGAAGAGGTGATTTCAAGAGTGGCCAGGTGG
The DNA here is from genome assembly GCF_036850995.1 of Saccopteryx leptura. Lineage (NCBI taxonomy): Eukaryota > Metazoa > Chordata > Mammalia > Chiroptera > Emballonuridae > Saccopteryx > Saccopteryx leptura. Next base: position 92,117,309 of record NC_089505.1, on the reverse strand, counting down.
GACGCCTCTCTCCCCCTCATTCAGTTTATTTATTATTGTTTGGAGTGTTTTCTTTTTCAATTCCTGTTTTGTTCGGTCCGGGGAGTTTCGCCCCCCGCCCTGCCCGGCTCCGCGGCGCGGAGGATGGTGTGGAAATGGCTGGGCGCGTTGGTGGTGTTCCCTCTGCAGATGATCTATTTGGTGGTGAAAGCAGCCGTCGGACTGGTGTTACCCGCCAAGCTGCGGGACCTGTCTCGGGAGAACGTCCTCATCACCGGCGGCGGCAGAGGCATTGGGCGCCAGCTCGCTCGTGAGTTCGCAGAACGCGGCGCCAGAAAGGTACGGGGGCAACGCGAGTCCAGGGGGTGGGGGCTGAAGGTGCGAGAGACCGCGGGAGAAGGGGTGCGCCCACCTGCTGCCGCTGCCGGAACCCGCGCCGGGGGTTTGAGAGTCGCCGCTGGTCACCGGACTTCTCTGCGCCACCCGCGAATGCTGAGCTAGTCAGTTTCACCTTGTAAATTTCCCGGGCACCGGACTGTCGTTTTTGGCAGGTCCGGAGCTGATCCGCTTCTTTAGGGTCTGCGGCTGGCTAGCTATTCACCCTCACCCCGAAACTCAGGAAACCCACCCATTCCCCACGTTCCTCCCCCCTCCCCCCCGAGGGAAGGTACTGCGTTCCCCCTCCTCGCTTCCCCTCTGTGTCACCACCCTGGTGAGTGCAGGGTGTGTGCGCTCCTGGGTAGAGCTGCGAGCCAGCGCCTGCTAGCTGGCGCTCCGTGTTTTCCTTGGCAACCCACTTCCCAGCCCTAACCTGGGCGGCTGCAGCTCTGGAGGCACGAAGAGAGGGGATACTTGGTTAGGTTTGAAAAGAGGGAAACGGTCTCAGAGGGTCTAGTCTGGCCTAACAGGCACTCCAAGGCCCAGGTGTTTGGAAATCTGGAGAGAGGGGGACAGAGGAACCAGTAGCTGATAAAGAGCCCTTGTTCTTACCTTCAACCCTGTTCCCCCGCCCTCTATACACAGCCACAGAGGGGACCCTGCCCTCCAAGTTCTGCCTTGAACTTTTTGGTAGTCCCAGCACCTCTTCCTCCAGTTTCCGCAGACCTGCTGCCGGAGAATGGAGAGGGTGAGCCGGCTGTCACCCAACTCCGACCCGAGCCAGGCTGACTCACCCAGCCCTGTAAAGAGGAAGAGCAAAAACAGGGAATTCGTTTGAAACTTCAACTGTTGAGAGCCAAGGGGGTGAAAGAGCCGTGAAGCCAGCTGATCTGACGGCAGGGCCAGGGATGGGGTGGGGTGGGGGGTGGGTGCACATACCTAGGAGATTAAGTAAATATGTACTGTAGGAAAGCAAACCTGCATGTAATTCCAGGTTGCTTTTGTTTTGTTAAATACTGCCCTGAGATTTACAATTCCTCTGGGGTGGCTGGGGCTGGGACTGAACTTTGGAGCCTGAGCTATCAGCCAAAGCTGATCGCCATTTAACTCCTTGCGCACCGGCAGGGGGAGGAGGGGGGGCGAGGGCGAGCCTGACCTGGCTGAGCGAGCTGGGGTCCACTGTCCTGGGCTCCTGCTTCTCCTTGAGCCCTTGGGTGGTTCGGACAGCTGCTTGACCTTGCAGTTGGAAGGGGAGCTGGGAAGTGTTTTTAACCCTTGGACATATGGGGAAAGGGGAAGTAAGACTTGTTCTCAGCAGTTTCATTTCCTCGGGGTGATGCCCCATTGAAAGGCTCCCAAAGCCCTTTGTGGAGAGGGATCAGGAGGGCAGATGAAGGTGCCCTTGCAAGGGGACGCAGGGTTTGGGATGCTGGTGTGTGACTATCAGTCCTTAGCTGTCTGCATCCCTCAGAAACTTTCTTCTGTCTCTTGCAGCTGGCCTCAAGCCTGGCTGTCTTTAACTGCTCTTATAACTGGCTGCAATGGGCATATGCAGAACTCTTTTAGTCAATCTGGAAAAACTTGACTGACTATAAACAAGCCTAAATTGAAAGAAGTCTATGGCATGGGGGAGGAAGGCAGAAAGAAGAGCGCAGAGCGGGTCCTGCCAGTTCAGGCACTAGGAACTGTGCCCCCACCTCACTTGGAACTGACTGGCCCTTCCAAGGAATAAACCCAGGGCCAGTTAGAAATATGTCTGGAATTGGCGTCAGGTCACCAGAAACAGAATCCATGGGGCTCCATGGGGCCTTCAAAAGTTCCAGTGCCGTTCACCCTCGTAGGTTCAGTCATCCGACCAGTCAGGATGACCAGGAGGGCTCCCATAGCTCATAATTATCTGACCAATTATTGGAGCTCCTTTTTATGTATTTTTTATGTATTTTTATTATTATTATTCATTTTAGAGAGGAGAGGGAGAGAGAGAGAGAGAGAGAGAGAGAGGAGGGAGACAGAGAGAGAGAAGGGGGGGAGGAGGGACAGAGAGAGAGAAGGGGGGGAGGAGCTGGAAGCATCAACTCCCATATGTGCCTTGACCAGGCAAGCCCAGGGTTTCGAACCGGCGACCTCAGCATTTCCAGATCGACGCTTTTATCCACTGCGCCACCACAGGTCAAGCTGGAGCTCCTCTTTAATAAGCCGACCTCTTGCTGTCTCCCTGAGAAATTTGAAATCGAGGCTTCTTGCCTCAGTCCATCTGGGACCAGTGCGAGGGCCTTGGGACAGTCTCCAGACCTAGGGCTGTTTGGGGGCTCGGTGGACTTGCGGACCAAGAGGCAAGTGTTGTGAAGGGGGGAATTTCCAGGAGACTGCTGTGTGGGCCATGTGAACAGTGGGCTTGGGGGGGGGGGACTAGAACCGCGGGAGAGAGACGGGAAGGGCAGCGCCCCCCGCAGCCTGAGTGATGTTAGACAGGTGGTGGTGTCAAAACACAGACGGCTCTCCTTCCTTGGGTGGAAGTAGAGGCTGCGTCTCTGAGCCTTTCCAGCTTGGATTTGGGTGGGATTGGACTCGGAGGGGAAGGGCCCCCCAGAGAGAAAGAAAGGACAGAGAGCTAGCTGAGTCTCTGCAAACAGCAGGCATGTCCCGGAGAGGTCTGTTTACTTTGGGGAGGGGTGACAATCCAGTTCCACATAATGACCTTGAGTCAGATACGACTTGGCGGTATTTGTGGGCAGTAGTGTGCCCTTATGCTGTAAAGGTGACCCAAAAGAGGGTTTTTCTTAAAGAGGTACCAAGGCTCCAGGAATTAGAAAGTTCCTCACCTGTAGACATGTCTCCTTCCCCACCCCATACCGAGGCTACCAAGGCAGGGCTGGTCATGGTTAGGGTCTCCAAAGGGAAGGCTCTTCCTTGTTATTTTCCATGTCCTGCTGGAATTCCTCCCACGAAGGCAGTTATAGAGCTTGGACCCATCCCACCCACCACCCACCCCCACCCAAGGCTCTTGGCTAGCTACTCAGCTGGCCCAGCCTCCAACGTCTTTGACCTTGACATTGTTTTAACAGGAGGAGGGGAGGAGGAGAAGTGGGCTGTTTGTTTGGAAGGATTTGCAGTGGCTGTTCCAGCCTTTGGCCCAGTATGAGGAAGTGGCTGGACTAGAGCCCTGGGCCATGACTGCTGGCCTGTGGAAGTAGGGGCCACATACCAGGGCCGATTCCTCCATCGGGGAGGGGACGCAGGGACCCATTTCAGGGAAGTGGTATGAGAACTGGCTCACAATCGCATCTGCCTTGCTCTTACTGCGTTTACAGCACATGGGTCTAGCCAGGAACTAGCCTCTTAAACAGATCTGTGAATCCTATTCTGTCACATCCATTCAACAAATCCCATATTCTTTCCATTCCTGACACTGGGATAGGCCCAGACCCAATTGTCGCATGACAGCAACCTTTGCAAGACTTCAGCATGCCTGCTGAGCGTCTGTCAGGTGTTAGTGCAGCGTTGGGTCCAGGTTGGGGGGGGATGAGTACAACAACGATGAAGAAAGACACAGAGACTTGGCCAGGTGCTCACGGTCAAGGCACAAATCACAGTGTGCATTAGTCTCCTGTGGCCGCCATAACAAATTGCCACTAACTTGGTGGCTTACTGCAATAGCAATGTGTCCCTTCACAGTTGTGGAGGCCAGAAACCTGAAATCAGGGTGTTGGCAGGGCCTTACTCCCTCTGGGGACTATCAGGGCCAGTCTTTCCTCGCCTCTGCCAGTTCCTGGTGACTCCCAGTGGCTCCTGCTGTTCCTTGGCTTGTGGCAGCATCACTCTAATCTCTGCCTCTATTTTTGTGTGGCTGTCTTCTCTGTCTCTCTGTGTGTCCCTGGGTCCTCTCATCTTACAAAGACACAGTCATTGGATTCAGGGCACACTCTAAATTCAGCGTGACTTCATCTTGAGAGCCTTAACCAATTACACCTGCAAAGAGCCTTGTGGACCAGAAAGGGGCCACATATTAAACCTGACAAGCTCAGGGACTTCCCGCACGGCAGGCCTTACAGACTCAGAGACAGAAAGGAACCACACAGCATGGTCTGAACATAAAAATTCCTAACTGAAAGCCAGCCATGGTGGCAGTCACATCCTGGGCTTGTAGCTTCTTTGGCAAAAGTCAATCTTGACCTTAATAAGTGAGCCCGTTTATTGTCCTCTTGCATCCAGGATAACATACCTTTGACATGTCAGAGTCATCCCCTTTCCAGACCCCTCAGGGAGCAGCCACTGCGCCAGAGCAGAGACCACAGAACCCCTCACTGGTCTCTTGTTCCCCGAATACCATCTCTACGTGCTCTGCCTGTTAACCGTTAACTCTCCTGCACCCGTGTTTCTCCATTTTACTCTTGATCCAATCCCAGAGACTTCCCTGCTTTGCCTTCTCCCGCCTCCTGAATCTACCACCGATAGATTTCGTGTAACCATCTGACGCCTCCTCCTTTGTATCTTTTTTTTTTTTAGTTTTTATTTATATATTTTAGAGAGAGGAGAGAGAGAGAGAGAGAGAGAGAGAGAAGGGGGGAGGAGCAGGAAGCATCAACTCCCATATGTGCCTTGACCAGGCAAGCCCAGGGTTTCGAACTGGCGACCTCAGCATTTCCAGGTCGACGCTTTATCCACTGCGCCACCACAGGACAGGCATCCTCCTTTGTATCTAATGAATAAAATAAGCTGCAAAACTGCCATTCTCCCTCCAGAGCATTTTCTCAACCCATTGAGATTTTGCTTCTTCCCTGCCAGAGTTGTCAGTTTGACTGAAATAAACTCATAAAAACAGGTTTGGATGTTTCTTACATCAACACCCTCTTTCCAAATAAGGTCACATTCTGAGGTTCCAGGTAGACACGAATTTGGGGGAGGGGACACTACACAGAGGAAGCCCAGTGGAGCTGTTCTTCTAGCTCAGGGAAGGCTTCATGAAGAAAGTGGCATTTGAGCGAGCCTTGAAGAAGGTCAAGAGTTTCAACCAGAAGGAACATGAGAAGGGCAATCCAGGTGCACGGAACCACCTGACCAGAGGCTGTGTTCCTGGCTGGAGTTGGGGGAAGGAGGTAGAAGGCCAAGAAAGAAAAAGATGGTAGTGCCTGGGAGGCGAGCAGGGAGTTTGTATTGATACATCAGAGTCTGAGTTAGGCCAGTTGAGATGAGAACAGGAAAAAGGAGAAAGAGCAGAGAGGGGTCAGACAGGTCATCTTATGGGACTCAGAGGCATCAGGATAAACTCGCTGCCTTAAACAATTGATTGATACGCGATAAAGGTCACAAAGGCAGGGGTGGCTTGGGAGACAGTAGTGACCCCATCTCCCCCATCCTCACCCTGAATGCAGCCTTTGCTGGGAATTTCTGGGGAAAGTACCAGGCTCCCATTTGGGAGTAGGAAGGTAAGGCTCCCTGTCCCACCGGTGGCATCTAGGAAACATCTTTCAGCTTGTAGCTTCCGGTCCTGGGGTTTCAGACAATGAGCCTTACAATTTAGGCTGTATCACAAATAAACAAATACCTCCCTCTTAATGCCCCACCTCCTTCCCTGGGAAACAGAAGTGGCCACACCTCGAGCCACACCTCCCGTGGCCTGGCTCACCTCTGCTGGGAGGCCGGAGACTGGGTTCAACACAGGGCTCTGCCGGACCCCTGGAAAAGTTGACACCTGCTCTAGGCTGCAGCTAAGAAGCACACGTATGGAATAAGAGGGGACACTAAGATCCCGGCCCACTCGCTCTAAAATTCTCATGTTGCATGCAGATCAGCCACCCCAGGAAAGAAACCAGAGGCCAAGCTCCGTGAGTTGCAAGGAGACTTCTGCAAAAAAACATTTATCCTCATTGCTGCTGATCTCAGCCTTTCTTGCTAGTCATCAGATTCCATTTTAATGAAAAAGAAGCAACTTAGTTAGGAAATGTGCCCTCTGCGGGTAGAGCCGCCCGACCCACACCCTGCTCATTTCTAAACTCCAGCAGTAGCCACCAGGTAGCCATCTGCCATGAATTTATACCCTCTCTTATAGGAGATGTTAATGTTTTCAAACTGTAGCATTCAAGAGAACGAGGGGCTCACGTTTTCCAACCAGCACGTCCGTCCAGCAGGACTTCCTGTTGTTATCCTAAAATCACCAAACTGTCTATTTGGGCTTCAGGGAATGCTCCCTAGGTCCAGGAATACAGAACCTGGTCCACTAGCCCTTCTGCTAGTTCTAGGTCAGACTGCACGTGCTTCGGAACTCCCAGCTTGTGGGAGCCCAGGGCATTTGTTAACCCCTGCACAGAGCCCTTCCAGGAATCTCCTTAGCATGATGGCTCCATTCTCTAGTTCATTTCCATCTTCTTACTGTGTGAAGTGTTGCTGAAAAAAATCATCGCGGCCATATTTACAAGAAATTAGCACTTGGCCATCCTCTTCTTCCCTGGGAAGAGATCTGGTTGTTGCAGTCACTGCCACTTGTTCTTGAAGGCCTGTCTGGTCCCAGCCTGCTGCCATCAAAATCCAGCCTAGCTCTGGGGATCACTGTAGACAGGATTCCAGGCCCAACACGCTCTCTTTTGTCTTTGGGCAAAAGCAGGACCACACCTAGAATGTTATAGGATGTACTCCTTATTGTCTTCAGAAGACACAATCTAAAAAATATATACCAAGTAGATAAGGTATTTTCAAGGAAATGTTTGAAACATTATTCAGATGGACCACACAGGTCAGGAAACTGTTGAAGCCAAATGAATAGGAGAGGAGTGGATTTCTTTAGACGCAGTATTCTCAAAGATGTGCTCATCTGCCGTGGCCCTGGCAGGGCCCGTAAAATGAGTTATGAAAATGAGTGCATGTCTGGAACCTCAGGAGGCAAGTGCCAAGTTCCAGAACAGGTCAGGCAACGAACAGTTGATGGGACTCTTTGAGTCATTCAACAAACCTATCACGCCCCTCCTGTGTGGCAGGTGCAGTTCTAGGCACTGAGGATAGAGCACTGAGCAATGCAGACAAACACCCCCACCTAGAGCTGACAGTTTAGTGAAGGGCAGACAGGTGATAAACAAGATACATAAAATGGTATGTTAGGTCGTATGTAGGTAAATGCGAAGGAGAAAGAAATCAGGCAAGGCCCACAGATAGGACCAGCAGGGAGGGGTGCAGGGAAGGTGAGGGGCTCTGAGGAGAGAATGCGCCCTGCTCCCCAAGCCCTGCCAGGCTTCCCCCCACTGCTCCACTCCCCCCTGCCTTCTCCCCCCTGCGCTGCTTGCTCCCCTTCCCCTGCCCTGCTCTGTCAACCAACACACTCTCCCCCCTCGCTCACTGTGCTCTGGCCACACTGGCCTCCTCACCAGTCCGCAAGTGTCCTTGGGCTCCTACTACTATATGTGACTATGCGACTGTAGTACTATATGAGACTACAGTAGTGTATGAGTGGCCCTACTTGTGGCCATAGGACTAGAGTGACTATATGTAGTATTGTACATGTGACTGTGGTACCATACATGATAGAGGTATGGTACTCGACTGCGGTAGGGTGCGGGACTGCGGTAGGGAACTGGACTGCTGTAGGGGACAGGACTGTGGTAGAGGGGGTAGGGGGCGGGACTGCGGTAGGGTATGGGACTGCGATAGGGTACGAGGCGGTAGTGTGTGGGGCTGCGGTAGGGATCCGGACTGCAGCGATAAGGGGGGTAGGGGGGCTGCCGTAGGGAACTGGACTGTGGTAGGGTATGTGGCGGCAGTAGGGAACCGGATGGCGGTAGGGGCTAGGACTGCGGTAGGGGTGTAGGGTACGAGGCGGTAGTAGTGTGTGTGTGTGGGGGGGATGCAGTAGGGAGGTAGGGGACGGGGCTGCGGTAGGGTACCCGACTGGGCACAGTACCTGAAAGCAGTGTTTTTTCACACTCACTGTTCTACACATGTCCAGAGGCAGGTGTGAGCAGTAGCCCATGTCTAAGATGCAAGTGGAGTGAGCTGCCCGGGACGGTTGTCCTGAATTAGGCTTTGAACCCGGGATTCCCAGCTTCAACAGGAGGGCCTTTCCTGCCAGAAGAAATAGCCTGTGCCTGGCCCGCCTACCCCGGTCAGGGTGACGGAGAGGTCAAGAGACAAGCTGTGAAATAATGGGGCCCAGTGCACAGAGGGTTCTGGAGAGAGGATTGATAAGCAGCACAGTCAACAGGATGGGGCCAGGATGTAGTTAAATTTACTTTTACAAAAACGTTTTTTTAAATCACTGAGTAGCATTATTTGCATACAATGACTGGGCAGCGAGCCAGAGGATTCAGGTAGTCATGGGCTGTCCCCTCTGCTTTAAAAAACTGACTGATAAGCAGGAAGCCAGGACAGCCCTACTTCACTCATTTGACAACAGTGTGGCACCTCAAATATGCACGGAGCCAGCTTGGGGGTTGGGTGATTGCTGACTCCTTCCAGCTAAACCTGAGGTCACCAACCTGGATCCTTTGAGGCTATCCGAGAGCTTTGATAGAACAGAGAAAGGAGCCATCACTGTAAATTAAGGGAAATCTTAGAAGACTTCTTGAAGGAGGTGGCAACTGAGGGGGATGCAGTAATCTTTTGCTGATTATAGAGCCCTTTGAGGAACTGAAGAAAGTATAAATATTGTTCCAAGAAGAATGCACAAAGATACATACACAATTTTATACGTTTAAGGGTCTCACCACCACTGCCATGCCTGTCTCAGGCACCAGGTTAAAACGGTCTGGACTAGATCTGATCAAACCTAACTCCTTCAGGCTCCAATTTAGGTCCAGAACTGGAGCTCAAGTCAGTGACAGGGGACCCTCTGGTGTCTTGCAATGCAAAAGCCAGGACCAAGCCCCAGCTGGACAGTATGGATTTGTGGCCTAGTGGTCCTTAATGCCAGCAAAGGCCACCCAGCCCAAGCCTCTCTAACTCCATTGGCCATTTTCTGCTTTTGGGGAATGTGACCTTGAGTTCCCTTTCAGTGGCCTCTCAGGGAAGGGGCTAGAAAAGCATTTGGACCAATGAACAGTATGGTCATTTTGTCCACACTGAAATAGACTCAAAAATAACTGTCTCCTGTCTGCATGTCCTGCTCCTATAGACCAGGGGTAGTCAACCTTTTTATACCTACTGCCCACTTTTGTATTTCTGTTAGAGTAAAATTTTCTAACCACCCACCAGTTCCACAGTAATGGTGATTTATAAAGTAGGGAAGTAACTTTACTTTATAAAATTTATAAAGTTACAGCAAGTTAAAGCATATAATAATAATTATTTACCAAGTACTTTATGTCAGATTTTCGCTAAGTTTGGCAGAATAAATCTTTTTTTTTGTTGTTGGGTTTTTTTGTTTTGTTTTGTTTTGTTTTTACAGAGACAGAGAGAGAGTCAGAGAGGGGGATAGATAGGGACAGACAGACAGGAACAGAGAGAGATGAGAAGCATCAATCATCAGTTTTTTGTTGCGACACCTTAGTTGTTCATTGATTGCTTTCTCATATGTGCCTTGACCCTGGGGCTACAGCAGATCGAGTAACCCCTTGCTCAAGCCAGCGACCTTGGGTCCAAGCTGGTGAGCTTTGCTGAAACCAGATGAGCCCGCGCTCAAGCTGGCGACCTCAGGGTATCAAACCTGGATCCCCCAGTCCAACGCTCTATCCACTGTGCCACCGCCTGGTCAGGCTAGCAGAATAAATCTTTTTTTTTTTTTTTTTGTATTTTTCTGAAGTTGGAAACGGGGAGGCAGTCAGACAGACTCCCGCATGTGCCCGACCGGGATCCACCCGGCATGCCCACCAGGGGGCGGTGCTCCGCCCATCTCGGGCATCGCCAGCTGCAATCAGAACCATTCTCGCGCCTGAGGCAGAGGCAGAGGCCCGAGCAAACTTTGCTCCAATGGAGCCTTGGCTGCGGGAGGGGAAGAGAGAGACAGAGAGGAAGGAGAGGGGGAGGAGTGGAGAAGCAGATGGGCGCTTCTCCTGTGTGCTCTGGCCGAGAATCGAACCTGGGACTCCTGCGCGCCGGGCCGATGCTCTACCACTGAGCCAACCGGCCAGGGCCCAGAATAAATCTTTATAAAACAACTTACTATAGTTAAATCTATCCTTTTATTTATACTTTGGTTGCTCTGCTACCACCCACCATGAAAGCTGGAACGCCCACTAGTGGGCGTTAGGGACCAAGTTGACTACCACTGCTATAGACCTTGGGTCTGCACCCTGACAGCCCCCAGGGCAGACACCAGCCCCAGTTGAGGTTCTAGAACCACATTTCCAAACTGTGTTCCAGAGGACTGGACGGGCTCCAGGAAGGTGGGACCATGCAGGAGGTGCAGCAGAGAGGGTTCCGAAAGGGCCGCCACCTCATTTAACTAGACCTGCTTCCGTTCTTTATGTTCAGTAGTTTAGGATTCCATGTGAGATCTGTGTGTATCTTCTTAAGGAAAGCCAGAGATTTCAAGAGAAGGAAGAACAGGCTAGGAAATCTCTCAGGACACACCCCTCTCCCACTGATCCAAGTCCGGATCAATTGGTTCTCAACCTTTGGCTCTTTACTGCAAGGTGAGGAAGCTTGTAGACAGGGTGGCCTCATCTCAGTTTGTGCCTTTGCCCCTCAGGAGAAGGCTCCCCACTTCTACCCCCCCCCCACGAGGCATGTGGAACTCCAGGCCCCACTCAGCCCTCAGCCAGGGCCCCTGTGCCATCATGAGGGAGCCCTAATTACTCAACCAGAACTGAGAACAGCCTCCCCATGGGGACATAGCCCAAATTCAGCTTCTAGCCTTAAGAAAATGTGACGTGGCTACCCCAGCACCAAAGCCAAGGGCTGGCCCATGGGTAGTGTCATAGCCACCAAGGTCTTTTGAGTGACAAAGAGGCCAGCCAGCTGGCCAGAGCACCCATGCCATCTGCAGTGCAGGCCAGGTCTGCTGGGAACCAGTTCCTGATCCCACAAATGCTAGGGGGCCTCCCAGTGACATGCTGTGTGACCTTGGACAGATAACTTTATCCCTCTGGGTGTCATTTCCCATCTGAAAAATGGTGGTGTGAAAATTCAGTGAAATAACATGTGAAGCCCTGGCTGGTTGGCTTAGTGGTAGAGCGTTGGCCTGGCGTGCAGGAGTCCCAGATTTGATTCCCGGCCAGGGCACACAGGAGAAGCACCCATCTGCTTCTCCACCCCTCCCCCTCTCCTTCCTCTCTGTCTCTCTCTTCCCCTCCCGCAGCCAAGGCTCCACTGGAGCAAAGTTGGCCCAGGCGCTAGGGATGGCTCTGTGGCCTCAGCCTCAGATGGCGTTAGAATGGCTCCGGTTGCAACTGGAGCAACGCCCCAGATGGGCAGAGCATCGCCCCCTGGTGGGCATGTCGGGTGGATCCCAGTTGGGCCCATGTGGGAGTCTGTCTCTCTGCCTCCCTGCTTCTAACTTTGGAAAAATACAAACAAACAAAAAAACCTGTGAAACTCCTAGTTTGGCACAAGAACACTTGCAAGAAATTATGGCTCTGTCCAGTTAGGGGGTAGGGGTACAGTGGATACCCCCCAGCCCTGGCTCTGCGCCTATTGTATGTTGGAACAGTTGCTCTCTGGGCACAAGGGGCAAAAGGCAAACAGCCCTCTGGCTGGACTTGCCTGCTTCTAGGATTCCCCAGGAAGGAAGGAGGGAATCCTGCCTGTGTCACAGAAGCCTGGAGGAATTTTAGTTCCTGGCCCTTTCTAGAAATCAGGGGGAGGGAATCACTCTCCCCACAGGGACGGCCCAGAGCCTGTTGAGATGACTGGTGACAACAGCCCCTTTCTTCATGGGCAGCGGCTGGTCTGAGCAGGCCTTTCTGCGGCTGAGGGGTGGAGGCCGGTCCCGAGCTGCGCCTCTGCTCTGTCCCAGCTCCCACTCCCCTGACAGCCACCCGACTTCCCCTACGTGGGCATTAGTCATTTTCATCTCTGTGTCCAAGTAGCTCCACTGGTCAGGGTTGGGCTACAGTGAGGTGAAAGTCACAGGTTACCGTGGCAACTCACCACGCTTTGTGGCTGCTTGTTGCCATGTATCCTCTCCATAAGAGTGTAAGATCCTCAGGGACAGGGAACATGTCCCCTTACCGAGTGTCCTAGGCACCTGGCACAGTATCTGGCACACAGTAGATGCTTAATAAACATTTGTTGCCTTGGCAGATGCATGATCCATCCATCATAGCTAATTAGATGCCTTGTTTAGTGAGCACCTACTATGTGCCAGGGACCATTCTGAGCACTTTACAGTTATTTACTCCCCACAGTAAGTGGGTTCTCATCCACTTGTGTCACTAATGTAAGATCACACAGCTAGTAGGTGACCAAGTAGGATCTGAACCCAGGGTATCTGCTCTTGAACCGGTGAGTTTGTTGCCTCTCAGTCCTTCTGTGGAACAGAATAGACCATGTTGACAGGCACTAGCAGTCTGTGTAGCGCATGCCTTTAGCGCCTAGAGAGTCTAACTGGGTCAGACGACGTTAACCACAGCTTTTCTGATGGAGAGTGTGCAGGTGGCCCAGATTGGTTTGTTGACTCATGTGACTAGAAGGTCCCTAGGTAGGTCTAACTCCGGGCATGGCTCCAGGGACTCTTAACAGAGTTGTCTGGATTGGGTCTCTCTTTATGCAGGCCTCTCTGCCACGGGGCTGACCGCATCTGTCCCTTGCTGCCTTCCATCCCCCAGCTCCCATTCAAGCGGACAGACTGGTGCCTCTGCCTAGCACTTCCAGAAAGGTCCAGGTATTGAGTCTCTCTGGCTGTGACTAGGTTGAGCCTGAAGATGTCACTCGGAACGGTTCACTGATTGATTGGCCAGCTTGTCTCTGAGCCAAGAGGGTACCATCCCCAGCCAAGCACAGTGTTTGAGAGTGGGAAGGCGGGCTTTTGTGGGTGAAGGTGGGGCACAGTCACCAGGAGCAAGGGGATCGGGAGCAGACGCCCAGACCTCCTCCTTGTGGAAGGGCCGATCCAGGTTTCAGCCATCTTGAGAGGAAACTTCCAGGAGATTCAGGCCTCCCTGTTAGCTAGCTAGACCTCTTGGGTCTAGTCCTGCAGACCCTATCAGGTCATTTATTGACACTCACAGGTGGAAAGATGAGATGAACCTTTCAGAGTTGAGCTGAAACCTCCCTGCTCTCAAGAAGTTTGTATTTCTTTTTTTTTTTTTTAATTTTTTTAAATTATTATTCATTTTAGAGAGGAGAGGGAGAGACAGAGAGAGAGAGAGAGAGAGAGAGGAGAGAAGAGACAGAGAGAGAAGGGGGGAGGAGCTGGAAGCATCAACTCCCATATGTGCCTTGACCAGGAAAGCCCAGGGTTTGAACCGGCGACCTTTATCCACTGCGCCACCACCGGTCAGGCCAGGAAGTTTGTATTTCAAAGAAGCAAAATGAGCAGCCGCTCCAAGTGGGTTAGCATGTTGTCAACAGATTTCAGGCCACCAGTAGGCTGCTGCTCACGTACGGAGGGCTCCCTGGGTGTGGGGGGCCAGCTCCCTCTCCTGTCCCGCTGCAGGCCGGTGAGCCGAGGGAGCTGATACTGGTCCTTCCAAGGTGGGAGGAAGTCTCTGGGGTCCGTTAGAGCTCCCAGGAACAGGGCGGGACATAGTTGAGCCCAGCCACCAGCGCGGCCCTGACCTCTCACACACCCCAAAACTGGTCACAAGGACCTGGGGCCAGCATGACTACAGAGGGCAGCATGACCTTCCTGCAGACAGGCAGTCCTGCCAGACACACCCACGTGAAGTCAGGACACCCTTGGTATCCCATGTCTTCTTGTCTCACTTGGCAGAGAGGGGGAGTCTCACCTCACGTCTCCAGGTGACTTCCCTGTGAACCCACAGTAGAGGGGGTGGGGTCCTCCAGGCCCACCATGGGCACCAGGGCAGTGGGGACTGGGCACGCTGTGTGCTCTCTGAGGGCTCATGCCTCCTCGGCTGGCAGATGCATGGTCTTGGAGTCTCTGCGTTGGCAGACGAGTATATGTGTGTGCAAACGCGTGTTCACATATGTGAGAGTGCACACCCATGATGATGTTTTTCTTCCTCAAGAAGCCAGTATAGTATACTGATTCAAACTTTGAGCTCAGAAGTCAACAAACCAAAGTTCATAAGCTAGCTTTTCCACCCCATTGCTGAGTGGCCCAGGGCAAGTTACTAGACCTCCCTGAGCCTGTTTCTTCATCTATAAAATGAGGATTCAATGAGATAATATCTCAGAAGTCCTCAGCACAAAATGTGGGCTCAGTACACGTTGGCCATGATGAATTATCTACAATGGTTCTCTCCAGCCCTCTCGGGCACTTTCTACAATGGCCTCTGTAGAATTTCTTTATGACAGATAGGATTCCTTTTAAGTAATGCTGATAGGTTAGCATAGAGGACTGCTATGCCATGGAGAGCCCTGACTCTGGAGAAGACTCGAGTTTCAATCCTAGCTCCTCTGGCTGGAGGCCTAGGACAAGTCCCCTGACCTCTCTATATAAGCTTCCTGTGGCTGCTCTAACAGATTATCACAAACTCTGTGGCTAAAAACAGCACACACTTAGTCTCTTCCAGTTCTGGAGGTCAGAAATCCGACATGGGTCCCAACGGGCTAACATCAAGGTGTCAGGACTGCGTTCCTCCTGGAGGCTCTAGGGGAGAATCCCATTTCCTCGTCTTTTCCAGCTTCTAGAGGCCTCCTGCATTCCTTGGCTCGTGGCCCCATCCTCCATCTCAAAGCCAGCAAAGTTGCATCATTCTGACCCGGCTTCCACAGTCACTTCTCCTTCTAACTCCCTTCTTCTGTCTCCTTCTTCCGCTGCTAAGGCCCCTTGTGATTACTCTGGCCCACCTGGATAACCTGGGACAATTTTCTATTTTAAAGTCAACTGATTAGCAAATTTAATCCCACCTGCAACCTTCATTCTCCCTTTCCCACGTAAGGTGACATATTTTCAGGTTCTGGGGATTAGGATGTGGGCATCCTTGGGGGAAGCCATTATTCTGCCGACCACACTCTCTGAGCCCTGGTTTTGCAGTGACGGTGCAGGTCCCATCCTCCCGGGGCCATCAGGAGGGTTCCAGGAGATTGCTGACTACACTGGCCATGGGCTCAGAAACTGCTGCTTGGACCTGCCCTGAGTACCGGCTGAATGCAAAGCTCCATTCCAGGTGCCACGCAGAGTCACCAGGGATGGAATACGTCACTGTTCCTGCTGCAGAGCGCTGGCAATGTGACTAGGGCAGTAGAACATCATCAGGGAGGGTTTGCCCTTGGAGAGCAAAACAGAAACGGGAGACTTCAATTGCCTCCAAACTGGGTGGGCAGCTGCTCCACAGAAGAGAAAATGTTGGGTCCGCGGGAAGGCTTCCTCTGGGGACAGGATGAAGGGGGGGAAGGGCATGCAGGGGACTGTCCTAGGTCACAGGGTTCCAGGTCCTGTCCTTGGTCTAGCTGGGAAGATGGACCAGTGGCTGTCAGTGACACGATGGTGTGATGGACACTTTGATGGAACAAACCATGGCAAACTGTTAGCTCGAGGAAGGGCTTCCAACCAGTCTCTGAATCATTAATAAAGTTCTTCCTACACACTAAGTGATATACAGGGATCATCTGATTTGCTCCTCAGAGCAACCCTATGAAGTAGGACCTATTACTGACCCCCTTTTAAAAATGAGGAAATTAAGGCTCAGAGAGGTTAAATACTTGGTTGACATCACACAGCGCACATGTAATCATGGGATTTGAATCCAGACAGTCTAGCTTCTGGGGAAGAAAGGCTGGTGAAAGCTAGGACCATGGTCTAAGGCAGGGGTCCCCAAACTACGGCCCGCGGGCCACATGCGGCCCCCTGAGATCATTTATCCGGCCCCCGCCGCACTTCCAGAAGGGGCACCTCTTTCATTGGTGGTCAGTGAGAGGAGCATAGTTCCCATTGAAATACTGGTCAGTTTGTTGATTTAAATTTACTTGTTCTTTATTTTAAATATTGTATTTGTTCCTGTTTTGTTTTTTTACTTTAAAATAAGCTATGTGCAGTGTGCATAGGGATTTGTTCATAGTTTTTTTTTATAGTCCGGCCCTCCAACGCTCTGAGGGACAGTGAACTGGCCCTCTGTGTAAAAAGTTTGGGGACCCCTGGTCTAAGGTGAGGCATCCAGAACAGAGTGGATGCCAGAAGGAAGACTTCCTAGGCAGAGGGGCAGAGCGTGTCTGGAAAAGAGATGAGAGGGTTTGGCCCCTTCAAGGAATCCCAGAGTCTGGGCCGCTCAGAACTGGGGTGTGAGTGGGGAGCTGGGGAGACGGGCAGGGCCAGGCCTCACAGAGCTGGGTGGCCATGGGGTGCAGCTTGGACTTGTTTTTTTTTTTTTTAAGATTTTATTCATTTTAGAGGGGAGAGAGAGAGAGAAAGAGAGAGAGAGAGAGAAGGGGGAGGAGCAGGAAGCATCAACTCCCATATGTGCCTTGACCAGGCAAGCCCAGGGTTTCGAACTGGTGACCTCAGCATTCCAGGTCAATGCTTTACCCACTGCGCCACCACAGGTCAGGCTGGACTTGGGTTTGAAAACACTAGGGAACCAAAGCAAGGTTTCCATGGGATGCGCGACCAGACTGGGAGGAGAGCCTGATTCTTCGATGGCGATGGCGGAGGGATGGGTCTTTTTGCAGGGCTGGTGCTAAGGGGAAACCCCGCCCCACCTGGCTTCCTGGTCTCCGGCCCCTTCCAGAGTTTGTTCCCAACATCCTGACTTTTGCAGGATGTGCTGACCAGGCCATTTCCTGTTGCAACGTCCCCTCACTTCCCCTGAACCCCCCAGCCTTCTGGGCCCAGATCTCCCCAAACTGATAGTGGGATGCCAGCCACCAACTAGCCAGAAGGCTCATCTCTATGGCATTTGACCTTCATCCAGTAAAGATTAAACTGATTCCTAATTAATACCTATAGGATAGGTAGTTACCCTTGCACAGCTGACAAATAATATAAAGCTTGTCCTTGGAGGCCAGTCCACAAATTATGCTTAATTAGTTGAGGGTCTCCCTGGGATACACCAATTTGGGGTCCTCTGAAGTTCAGATTGGGGCAGGATGGGGATACTGAAAGAGATACCCTGATTTAACCACAATAAAAGTCGTTCCTTTCCCATAACAGCTATATTCTCACCCCCACCAGCAACCCCCAGAAGTGTCGCCAGGGTTGGGGTCCCAGTTCAGCTACTTCTTCCATGCCCTTGACATTTCCAAGATCTTGGCACTTCAACTCTAAAATAGCCCAGCAGCTCAGGTCCACAGCCCCTTGAGGACTTGCCTCAATATACGAGTCACATGAAGAACAACAAAGGGACTTTGTGTATTGTGGAGCTGAGGTTGAGGAGTTGTGGGTTCCCTGCAGCACTCAGCACTGGGAGAAAAGAAGCTCCTGAGAAGATGCTAATTGTGGTGGCTGGCGGTGACCGAGTCTGTGACTACTTTGTCCCTCACCCTAATATGCTTCTGTCTTCACTGCTGTGGCTTTTTGTATGTGTAGCGTGGGTGTACAGGCACCTCTCAGCCAGCTGTTGTCCACTGTCTCTCTGGGATGTGTTGTACAATGTCGCGTCCCACAGTGGCCCTGCTGCCCAGGGAAGGGGTGGAAGGCTCCTACCGTGGCATTCACTCACCCTGGGTATTGCTACTGATCAGGCACCTCTGCGTCTTTGCCCTGACCGGCATCCCAGCTCTGCTTATTAATGTCCTGCTTGCTGTTGGCATCTTGAAATTCTCAGTAACATGTGGTCAACTTTCTCCCTCCCAAGGTCCCCTCAAGGGACATTATCACCTGTTCCCCTGGAGAGGCAAAATGATTCCGTTCATTCGCGTGCACACTCCTGGACTCCTGATTACCAAGCCAGGTGCTGGAAGGAAGCCTCCATTCTAGGTGGGGAGTGGGGGGAGCCGGGAGATGAATAGACAATAAACAAGCATACAGATGACTACGGAAATTTCAGACAGTGACACAATGCTTTATGTAAAGACAATACAACAGGGTGATGGGAGGGAGAGCATTTAAATACTAACTTCAGTGAAAGGGAGGATGGCATTGGCTGTGCCTGCTGTATTCCTGGGCTGCTTTTTAAAAACCTGTGGTCATTTCTGTGTTGCCCCAACCCCCACTAGTTCTGAGTTGGTGGAGTCCAAGTAGTAGAGCCAGTGGGGGAGGGGGGCAACACAGAGGACTATTTACCTATATGTCTCACAGCCTGGGCTTTTCACAGTAAACCCAGAAGGCGAAGTTTGGGGGACAGGTGGGTGAGTAGAGAGCCTTCCTTCCTTCCTCTGAGGTCTCCAAGTTCTCACCACCAGGCCCCGCACCTGAGGCTGCTAACTAACCCTCCCAGCCGCAGCCTCCTGACGGTTTCGTGCACTTGTGACCTTCCGCACACCAGCACAGGGAGGCCACTTTCGATTCTCCTCACTTCCCCAGGGGGAGATGGTGAAGCCCAGAGATGCCAAGTGACTCATCCGAAAGTCACACAGCAAATCAGCTCCAGAGCAGCGTGCTGGGCTGCCTGGCCCCAGCCGGGCTGCGTTCCATCCCCAAGGGCAGTTCAGACTCAGGGGCTGCCAAGAGTATGCGGTCCAGGATCGCTCTGGGAGATCCCTGCAATACAGGGTGGCGGCCCCCTGCTTAGTGGAGGGTGGAGTGGCTGGTGAGGACACTTCGGCATCTGCATGTACCTGGAGGAAGGGCGTGAATGAAGCATCAGCTTCGCTGGAGAGAAATGAGCTTCCCAGAAAGCCGAGTTGTGGGTTCCCTGCAGCACTTCCCCAATCTGGTGGGCAGAAAGCCCATAGCTGACCCCGCAAGCCCGGCCTCGGATTCCGAGGCCTCTCGGGAGGCATAGGCCGGGTCCCTATTGGAGAAGCTGGCCCCCGGTGGGTGGAAGCTGCCAAGCCCCCGGGGATGCTCCGGAGGAGGGAGGCTGCGCTCCAGCTGGGCTGGTGCCTGCCGGGGGGCGGCGGCGGAGGAGGGCGTCGGGACGGTTCACGCTGCGGCCAGCAGACTGGCTGCGTGTTGCAATGTCTGGTGGCGTTTGCAGCATCCTGTCCGTGTGTGCAGCTGGGGTAACCTCAGGCCGGCGCGGAGGAGCGTGTGTGGCTCGCAGGCTGCGCGGCCCGGAGGCTGCTGGCACCTTGCATCTCATTTACAGCTCTGGGTTCAGCCGCAGGTCAGCGGCGCCTGTGACATCACCGCGTTTGTTTACCGCTCTGCCGGAGGGAGGAAGCGAGGGCGGTCCCTGCAGCCGGAGGGGGACCTCTCACCCACCCACCGCCATCCGCGCCCCGCCCCCAACCCTACGCCTTCCCCCTACCCCTCACCCCACCCATCCCCCCTCAACCCCCTGCTCCCCCACCATCCACACCCGACCCCCCTCCTCCACCCCAACTCTCCCCCTTCCAACCTGGCCCTCCTCCTCAAGCCCTACCTTTCCTCATCCGCGCCCCCAATCCTCATCCCAAACCCAGCCCTAACCCGCGCCCCTCTTTTTACCCACTTCCCGTCCCTCCCTATCTTGGTCCACACCGCTGCCGCTCTGCACCCTACTAGACACCCCACCCCACCTTCCCCATCTACCTACCCTTTCCATCCCTCTTCCATCTGCCAGATGGGATCCCAGCCCAATCCCCGCCCAGGCCTCGAGCCCAACCCCACTCCGACCCCTCCCGGGACCCCCACGAGCCCCCACACTCCACCCACCCTGGGCCGCTCTCAGTAAGACTTCCTGGAGCCTCTTGCCAGACCCGTTGAGGTTTCGCCCTACGGTTCCTCCTGCCACCCCCTCGCCCATCATGTGAGCGCAGGCTTGTCTCCCTCTTCCTGCACGGAGCGTGCTGCCGGCTCATTACCGTCAAGGGCAGGGTAGGGATGGCCGGCCACTTTGTTATTGGAAACTGGTGTGTTTACCAGCAGTACTAGGTAGGTAGCTAGCCTGCTTGGCCAGTAGCCAGGCACCTCTGCCCCGGGAGGCTGCCCTGGCCACCTGGAACTGTTTCCTCACTCCTGGTCACCCCTCCCCCTCTCTCTGCTTAAGCCGAGTGTTCTGGAAGCTGGAGGGTCGGAGGTCTCAGGCAGGACTTTTCTCTTTCTCAGTACCTGGGACTTGCCCAAGTCGTCCTTCCCCAGAGAGCAAGGCTCAGGAACTTGGAACCTGTCGCCCTCCTTCTTCCAGGTTCTCAGGCCACACAGGGCTCTCTTTTCCCACAGACCAACCCTGCAGCCATGCTGAACCTCTCCCATTCCAGCACCTCTACCCCAGTGCCCCATCCTCCTCCATCTGTCACATCTGTCACCTGCCATACCACCACTCCTAACTGGCCCCCCACCACTGCCTTGGTTCCCACCTCCATTCTATACCTCTAATGCAGCAGTCAGAACTTGTTCCAAAATGCAAGTCAGAGGCTGTCCTTTCTCTGTTCATAATCCTCTGAAGAGCTTCTCATCACTGAGAGTAGAAGTCAAAGCCCCCCCCATGACAACAGCCACCCCCAACTTCCTGTTTCCCATTCTACTCAGCTACTTGCTTTCCTTGCTGTGCCCCAACACACCAAACTCACTCCTACCCCAGGGCCTTTGCACTGGCTGTTTCCTCAGCCTGAAATGGCTGCATAGCTGCCTTCTTTACTTCCTTCAAGTCTCTGCCCAGATGTTACCTTATCAAAGGCTGTCCTTGTCCCTACCCCCCTCTAAACATCACTCTTACCCCCTATGAAGCTTCCTGTTTCTTCCACACCCACTTAGCCACCTTTATATATATTGCTCACAAAAATTAGGGGATCAGGGACCTTGCAGATACTCCTGTACTTTCAGCCTTTTGTATAGTGCATTTTCACCAATGATATAAGAGTTGGTTTTTCATCTATTTGCATAATCAAACAACTTTCTTTGACTTGTTTGCTTTTCTGATGTTTTTGTTTAAAAAATCAAATGCTTCTTTTTTTATCGTTTCACACTCATTTTGAAATATCTCCTAATTTTTGTGAGCAGTATATTATCTAGTCAATTGTTCATATGTTTGTTGTCATCCAGCTTTTATATATACACACGAAAGCGAACTCCATGAGAGTAGGATGGATTTATTTCCTACTGTGTCCCAGGGCCTTTAACAGCGCCTTGAATGAGTGAGTTAGTGACACAGGACAGGCAGAAGTGAAGGCGCTTGGCTTTGAAGTCCAGCGTCAGGTGTTGCTTTGAAACTTCTGGTAGTGCAGCCTGCATGAGTTACTTAGCCTATCTGAGCCTCATCCATGGGCCAAACTTCTGATCCCATTTCTCGGGATAGTAATACTGAAGATGGACATTGTGCTGGAGAGTAGTCTGTAGGTGCTGGCTCTCCTGTCCCCTGTCGGGTACCCCCTACCTACCTCAAGGTCACCTGGCTTCTCCAATAGGCGACTCAGGTGGAGGTACTGGGGCAGAGGTCATGGGACATCAGCCAGCAACTCTGACTTGAGTTTCTCCACCCCTGTATTTTGTCATGAGCAGTCTGGAGGAGGCATAGCCCTGTTGCACAGGTGGTTAATGTTTGTGAAAAGAAACATCAGCCGCTGGCTTTCTGGCCGGAAGTGAGAAGTCCATTCTGCTCTCCCTAGAGTCCTGGAGAGTGTTCTTGGGGTGGTCCCAGAACCAGAAAGACTCACAAGAATCACACCCAGGGACGAGACAGGGTCTTGGCCCAGTTGTCACACTTGGTTCCTGAGCACTTGCTCTTGGTAGGTGGTGACCATATTAGGTTTTTTGTTTTTTGTTTTTGTTTTTGTATTTTTCCGAAGCTGGAAACAGGGAGAGACAGTCAGACAGACTCCCGCATGCGCCCGACCGGGATCCACCCAGCACGCCCACCAGGGGCCCATGCTCTGCCCCTCGGGGGTGGGGGGTGGGGGAGGGTGGGGAGCGTTGCTCTGTTGCGACCAGAGCCACTCTAGCGCCTGGGGCAGAGGCCAAGGAGCCATCCCCAGCGCCCGGGCTATCTTTGTTCCAATGGAGCCTCGGCTGTGGGAGGGGAAGAGAGAGACAGAGAAGAAGGAGAGGGGGAGGGGTGGAGAAGCAGATGGGCACTTCTCCTGTGTGCCCTGGCCGGGAATCGAACCCGGGACTTCTGCACGCCAGGCCAACGCTCTACCACTGAGCCATCCGGCCAGGGCCGACCGTGTTAGGTTTTGAAGGGGGTGCCCTCTCTCCTCGGGAACATGAGATATCATCACAGAGGGAGGCGTGTGCCTTGGCCACTGGGAGAGACCTAAAAAGGCAGGGTCACACACACGGATATTTACAGCAGCTCCATGCATAATGGCCAAAAGCTTGCAACCCAGGTGCCCTTTGGTCGATGAGTGGATAAATAAACTGTGGGACACTCAGACAATGAGATAGTATTCAGCACTCCAAAGAAATGAGCTCTCAAGCCATGAAAAGACATGGAGGACACTTAAATGCCTACTACTCAGTGAAAGAAGCCAGTCTGAAAAGGCTGCCTACTATGTGGTCCCAACTCTGTGATGTTCTCTAAAAGGCAAAACTGTGGAGACCATGAACACATCAGTGGCTGCCAGGACCTGTGGGAAGAAGGGCCAGGTAGGCAGAGCACAGAGGATGTGTCAGGCTGTGAAACCGCTCTCTGTGATACTACAGGTGGATACCTGTCACTGCTCATGTGTCTAAACCCGTAGAACATGCAAAAGTGCCTGACTGGTGTGAAGCATGGACTTGGGTGATGGTGACGTGGTAATGTGGGTCCCTTCATCATAACAAATGTACCGTCTGGTGCTGATGTTGATAGTGGGTGAGGCGGCTGTGTGTGCGTGGGGACTGGGGTTACGTAGGAAACCTCTGTCCCTTCTACTCAATTTTGCTGTGAACTTAAAACTGCTCAGAAGAATAAAGCCTGTTAATAAAACATTATTTTTAAAAAGCAAGAGTAGGGCTGGGAAGTGAGTGTCTGTGGGAGTGGGAGGCATTTTACACAAAGGTCTGTCAGGTAAAGACACACTTAACCAGAACCTATGAGGGAGGAGGGCGTGGGAATAGGTCTGCTTGGGGGAACGAGGACAGAGAAGAGCTGGTGCAAAGGCCCTGAGACACGTGGCCTTGGGTCGGGGGGGTACATGAGCCAGGAGGCAGTCAGCCCCGGGAGGGCAAGAGCTGAGGTCAGAGGGCAGGGAGGCCTGTGGTCACTGGGGACTTGACTCCAGGTGCAGTGGGGAGCCATTGGGAGTTATGAGCACAGCCAGTTATATTCTACCAGGATCTGTCTGGCCGCTTGATTGAGAATACACTGAGGCAGAGGCAAGGACTCTGGGGCAAGAGTCAGAGCGGGAAGTCATATGTGGGCCTCTGCTGGGGTCCAGGTGAGGGGCCGTTGGGGCTGAGCTCAGCCAGGGGAGAAGGGTCAGCTTCTGGATTTCAGAGGTGGGACTGGTGGATCAGATGTAGGTTGAGAAAAAACAATGGAGGTGGGGGACAGTAAGAGGCTTCAGAGAGAGAAAGGAGCTGGGTATCTGTTACCCTCCCCAGTCCTCCCCCTCAGCCTGGAAAGACCCCTGGGATCCTTACAAAGAGCTGGGCGTCATCACTGTCACTCATTCGGCAAGAACTTGGTGAGGGACCATGCAGGGCCCCAGAGCAGGGCAGCAGGGTTCCTTCTGTCCCTGGGAGGTGGGCGCCTCCCTCCCTCGTCTTTGGTGTGTGCTCTGTGACACCTGCGCAGTGAATGGATATGTCCTCTTTATGGGGTCACCTTGCTCCTATGGGTCGTGTGCAGTGGCCAAGGGCACAGGTCGGCCATCAGGCCAAGCAGGTTGGAGCCCGGCTCCCCCACGTGCTGAGTAACCCTGGGAGTACGACGTAGCCCCTTCGAGTGGCAGTTCTCCCGGGTACGCAGTGGACAAGATGCGTCCCCCAGGGCTGTTGGAGGAGCCGGGGAGAGGCTGCCGCAGGGGCCAGCGGGGCACCAGCAGGGAGTGAGCTCTGGAAGTTGTTCCTGTGACTCCTCCGGGGCCCACTCCAGGCTGGACGTGGGCCGGGAGCATGGTTCTGTCCAGCTCCAGGCTGTGGTCAGGGACCAGTGGGCGGAGAGCACCGCCAGCTGATCTAATTTGAGGGCATTCATAACAGTCCTCTCCAGCAGCCGAGCCGGCGGTCACCAGAACGTTCTCGGCAGGCCCCTGTGGGGACGGAGCCAGCAGGAGCTTACCATGCACTGCTACGTGCGACAGTCCTGCCTGTCTCTGGGGCAGCTGGGCTGTGCCGGGACAGGAAGAGGTGACCTCACTCTGGTCTAACAGAGGTGCCCCCTAGTTGTTGTCACCTCTGGTTCCCTGGGGTAATGGGTCAGCGGTGGGACATAGGCACTGGACCCAAGGCCACCCCAAGGGCAGGCTATGGACAGAGGCAGGTCGAGTTTGGAAGCAGGGCTCCCAGGAGGAAAGGTAGAAAGATGAGGACGTCCGGCAATGCCTCAGGGTGGTACCTGAGCACCCTCGTCCTGTTCTGAAGGGCTGTCTTTGGAAGAAGGGTTGGGAGGCTTGTTGGACCTGTGTGCGTGGTGATGGCTGGCACCCCCCAATGGAGGAGAGCTAGAGGCATCCTACAAAATAATCATTTCAGGGGGAGAACAAAACAGAAGAAGAAATCCTGCCCTGGAGAAGAAAGTGTTGGGGGTGAGCATGATAGCATTCAAACTTTTAGCGACAGGATCTTTGTAGAAAGGACAGGGCTAGGAGCCTAAGAAAAGTACTGCTGCTCTGGATGACCTGGGGCCCTGTCTACCAGGCTCCCCAGGGCTCAGCATGAAGTCCTTCCCTACTGAGAAACCCCCTCAGTGGGTGGCCTGCAGCCCTCTCCACAGTCAGACGGTGTGATGCTGGTCTCCACTTTCCCGGGCCAGGAGTGCAGACGGAGGATGGTCTGCTGAGGCAGGTGGAAGGGTGGGAACGGAGAGGGCTCCAAGGTTCTGTGGTTCTGCCCCAGTCAAGGCTGTGTCTAGAAGCAGAGGCCCTGGAGGACTCATCTAGGCATTTGTTGTCCTGATGACTCAGTTTTGTGGGGGATAGTAGGATATTCTGTGAGCAAAAGGTGGGGGTCTATTTCTGTTCCTGGGTTAATATTAATAACAATAACTTAACATTTATCATGTCCTTTTTTTTTTTTATCCTTTCAACCACTCTTCAAAGTGGGCGCTTTAAAAAAAACCTTCATTGATAGAACAGCGAAATGGGTTCCAAGTCTGTGGACCTCGTAAGGGGCAGATCAGAGAACTGAGCCCAGGCAGGCCAGTCCCCAGCCCGGGTTCTAGGCAACTATGTTCAAGACAGGGGTCTCTTTCTGGAAATGGACAGGGATGAGAAAGAAGGGGAAGCTCAAAATTTAACTTCTACAACGCGTGTACCAAGGAAGAGTCCGTGTCCATATCTCGGACGTCACCTGTCCACCCACCCATGTCCACTCGCCCGCTGCTCTGAGTCTAGACAGCTTCCACGCTCTGACTCTAGACAGCTTCCACACTACATTCTGCTGCTTGCTTGTTCTCATCTGGCCACAAGGACAGTCTTCTATTAACACCCCCTGCTGGAGGTGCCGGGTGGACTTGAGTGTGCACCCTCCAAAATGAGACCTCCCCACCCCCACCCCGCCCACCCTGCTGTGGTTTGGGGTCCCTGGTGGGCATTTTCTTTCCTTCTGGGAAGCCAACATAGCACCAGTCTGGTCCAAAACTCAGAGCCTGTGGACATGAACTAGCCTCCAAAGACCTGCCCAGGCACTTGGATCTTTCCAGAGCTGCCAATTATAAACAGATGCTCTGCTTGGGACCCGCCCAGAGACCACCCAGCTCATGTCACTGGTGGGACTGTGCTCTGCAGCTGAACGCCAGCGATGAACATCAAGGCCAGGCACGAGTGTGAGCCCCTTTGGGCGAGGACAGCAAGGCTGGGGGGGCGGAGAGTCAGCTCTCTGGTCAGCAGGTTTTTCTAGAGGCCACGTGGACCAGTGCCACGTGATGGTGTTAGCCGGGTTTTACTCTGTGCCTGGGCTGTGTTGGATGCTGAGGTTATGAGGCGTGCAGGATTCCCTGGAGGACCTCATGAACTCGTGGGGAGCTCAGAAACAAGCCCAGCAGCATGCCGGCCTCTGTGGATAGTAGAGGTACGAACAGGGGTTAGGGTTGGCGGTAGGGAACGTGAATTCTGAGTCACACTGCTCTGCTAATTCCAAGCGGTATCACCTTGGGCAGGTCATTTTACCTGTCTAAGCCTCACTCATAAAATGGAGAGAGTAGCCATACCTACATGGGATCGTGAGGATGAAAGAAGAAAACATGTGGATATACTCAGCACAGCACCGGCCCACGGCAAGTACTCCACAGATATCATCCTGGAAGGAGCAGCCGGAGATGCTTCAGAACTGAAGGGGCATTCAAGCAGGGTTCTGCAGGATGAATAGGAGTTTACAAGCATACTTGACTTCCATTAACCGTTGAGTTTTAGAGTTGCACTGATCCTGTAGGGATAATGTTATACCTTTCCCCCCCTGAACATTAGATCTCTGAGCACTATTTCTGCAGAGGAGGTACAGTGAGAGGCTGTGCTGAGGTCTTCTCAGCTCTCCCTCCCCGTGGAAAATAATGAGACCACTTACTAAACCCTCAGAGGGTGCCTGCGTCTGCATGCTTGATCCCCAGGAGACCGCGTAAAGAGAGGAAACGGCTTTTCTCCTCCTGGGAGAGGGAATGATGATGAATCTTGCTTCATAGCCCAGCTCAGTCACTCAGTTGCTGTGTGACCTCAGACAAGTTGCTTAGCCTCTCTGAGCTGCAGTTTCCTCAAGGATGGAATGTAGCAACCCTATAAATCCCCCAATTTAAATGAAGTTCCCCATTTATTCTTCATCCTAATCATGGTGATTTGTGTCCAACGCTTTCCTCCCTCCTCTGGGTCTTCTTCCACTGGAATGTGGGCTCCCAGAGGTGAGGACCGTGTCTGTGTTGTTCTCTGTTGGCTCCCTGGTAGCAGGCACAGCGCCCGGCCCACAGCTGGCCCTCTGCGCGGTGCTGGGGAGCAGATGGATGAGTTGTTGTGGACGTGGAGCGAGACAAAGCTTAAGACGGACTGGGTGGGAAGGAACGCTGGTGGGGACACGTGACACTTGCGACCAGAACTCTCAGAGCTCAGAATAGCCCATGGTGCCTCGGGGTCCAGGGGTGCTTCTGTAGAAGACAAAGACTCTGGGTTAGAGTCTGCCTCTGCCACCCACTGAGCATGGCTTCGGGCCTTTATAGCCTATACAAAGTCTGTGTGACCGCCTTTAAGCCTGTGGGTGAGCCTGGGTTCTGGCAGGCTGTCGC
This sequence comes from Saccopteryx leptura, assembly GCF_036850995.1. Taxonomy (NCBI): domain Eukaryota; kingdom Metazoa; phylum Chordata; class Mammalia; order Chiroptera; family Emballonuridae; genus Saccopteryx; species Saccopteryx leptura. The sequence goes on along the minus strand of NC_089505.1, from coordinate 92,089,593 downwards.
CTCTGGGAGGGTGGCTCTGAGGAGAAGGGCAGGAACTGTGCCTTTGCTAGGAGGCCTGGCCGGGCAGGGCAGCTGCGGCCATTGTGGGCCCGCCACCCCCGGGAGGCCGCAGGTCTGTCCTCTTCCCTCCTCCTTACCAGTCATTGGCGCAGGAGAACAGAAGCCAACTATTTGCCCCAGAGGAGAGGCGGGGCCAGGTGTTGAGCTCCCCTAAGCCTGTATTTTATAAATCCTGCTTAGGAGTAAACCCTGGGCCACTGGCCCTCCCCAGCTGCTCCCTGTCGTGGGAATTAATTAAGAGGGGGCCGTATTGGGTTCCCAGGGCTCATAAATCTGACCCTTCCCCAGCCTGCCCACCCCCTACCCTCAGACCGGCCTTCTGCCTGCCCTGTGTCCATTCTGGCCCTGGCTGGGCCTCTTCCTCTGTCAGCTGTCCAGAGTCAACAACAGGTGATTCTGGTCCTGGGGCCACCTGGGTGGCTTGCTAAGCTGTACCAGCCAGGGTCCTGGTCATGACTCTGGGTCCCCAGAGGGGCCTGGGCAGCAGACTGGAGGAGGAAGGGAGGCCAGGAAGAGATAGATGGTGGCTACAGTGGCCCCAACTATCTCCTCCACATCACCTCCCACAGCCATTAGACCAGCCCCTGGTTATGCCGTTGCCATGGAAATGCCCCTGGGTCCGAAGATGGGAACATGCCCAGCCTGGCTCTCAGGGACTCTGAACATCCACCAAAGGCCTGAGAAAATGCATAATAGTGCAAAAAGCTGCACACACTCATGTACACAGACACAGAGAGACACGTGTGTGGACACACACACACACGTACACATACACAGAGACACAGACTCAGAGAGGTAAATCCCAGGTCTTGCTGGCTCTTGGTCTAAGTAGACTCTGTGTTGAGGGTTCTGAGGCCCTAAATGACTCAGTCAAGGGAGATGGAATAGTCTCAGCCTTAGAGAGGCCATTTAACCCCTCCCACCCCATCCCGCCTGTGATCCTGAACTTTCATTCAGTCAACAAATGGCACCAGCACATATGAAAATGAACAACCCAGAATCAAGGGCCTGGAAGCTCCCGGCCCAGGAGGTTTGGGTGAGGAGGTCAGAAAGCAAAGCTGCCATATAGCCCAGGAAGAAGGGGGGCTCTGAGCAGACACAAGCAGGCCAGTCCCCCTGCCATCAGGAGTGTCATCCACAGAGCCTTGAGAGGACATGGCCAAACCTCAGGGTCCCAGCTAGCTGTATCCCACACCCGTGAAAGGCATGGGGCACAGCCTTCACCCCCGTACCCCAGCCCTGGGTCCATCTTCAGCTTGTCCTTCCAGCCACATAGACAAGGCCAGCCTCCCAGGTCCCATGGTTGCCAGTTTCCGGGGCAAACCACACGGGGCTTTATTTTTATTTTATTTATTTATTTTTTTAAGCCGGAAACGAGGAGAGACAGTCAGACAGACTCCTGTATGCGCCCGACCGGGATCCACCTGGCACGCCCACCAGGGGCGAAGCTCTGCCCACCAGGGGGCGATGCTCCACCCCTCCGGGGCGTCACTCTGCCAGGACCAGAGCCACTCCAGCGCCCGGGGCAGAGGCCAAGGAGCCATCCCCAGTGCCCGGGCCATCCCTGCTCCAATGGAGCCCCGGCTGCGGGAGGGGAAGAGAGAGACAGAGAGGAAGGAGGGGTCAGGGGTGGAGAAGCAAATGGGCGCCTCTCCGCGTGCCCCGGCCGGAAATCGAACCCGGGTCCCCTGCACGCCAGGTCGAAGCTCCACCGCCGAGCCAACCGGCCAGGGCCCACACGGGGCTTTAGATCCCTGCCCTCCCTGCTGAACCTGAGAACTCGGGGATCCAGGAAGACTTCATCTTGTCCAGCAGCCTCGAGGCCCTCGGCGGCCCTTCTGCTGGAACCCCCTGTGTACCTGTTTGTGCTGAGAAGAACCCAGGGTTCCCGGAATGAAGGGCTCCTGTCTAGACTGTTGCCCCAGACGCTGTGAGGCAACCACTTGTGTTCCCAGGCACCTGGACCTCCTGTACCTTCCAACAAGCCCCATTTTAAGCTTCCCCTCCCTGACAAACTTGTCCAGAAATTCTCAAAAGTCCCCCGAGGCACCTGCCTCTGCCTCACCAGACCCTAGGGTATCATGCAAGTCCCAGGGTCCAATATGAGCCAGAGGTGGGATGGGGTTAGTTAGGCAGGGACCAGAGCAGGAGAAAGGAAGCAAAGGGTTACTTTCAAATCACTGGAACATACTCAGAAGATGGAGGGATGGAGGGATGGAGGGATGGGGTGACAGGATGGATGGAAGGAAACTTGGGGGACTGTGACTCCAAGGCAAGGGCGAGATCTGGTGGAGCAGAGCATGCCTACAGCAAACTGCCTGCCTTGTACGTTGTTTGTGTCTAGTCTTCTTCATGAAGTGACTGTCCCCAGCCTCTCCTGGAGGAGCACGTGCTAGGTCTGCTTTTAGTTCAGCAGACAAGGTGTCCCTTGGAGCCTAACTGCAGTCCGTTCACCCTTGGTGGGCTTTTGGGTCAAAGAGAGCCATTGATGGAATCCTCCCCTTCCTGTGTGTGGGGACTTCAATTAAAATAAACAACGTGGTTACACAAGGTGGGCTTTCAGACTGGGCTTCCCCAGAGCTGTTTTAGCGGTTGAGAAAACATTTTTATTTTCTTTTAAAAACTACTTCAAAGTCTTAAAAACCTCTAATAAAAAAGAAAATCCAATTCGTTGGAGACCACCAGCGCCTTCGTGTGTTCTTGCCAGCTAGCGACACCTCTTTGGGGCCCTTTCTTGCTTACATGACAGCACTGAGATGTCAAGGTAAACAACTGATAAACGGTTACTGCCAACAACTGCTTCGTGGTGTGGCTTCTCTCTGTCCTGTGTCACAAAGCAAAAGACAGAAGTCAGTTGCGTTCTGGTCCGACGTAACTGCGCTCCGTCTGTAACCCCCACTTGAGAATGTATGCCTTCCCAACGCAGCCTTTCTGTTCTTTTCAGTTGCTTTTAGCTCCAGAAACTATGGACTTGGATGCGTAATTTATTCCCTGTGCCTGTTTCACACGTTGGGGTTTCCAGGTTGGGTTTTTAAAGGAGATGTTTCATTGATAATTTTGAAAACCAAGAGAAGAAACAAAAATAGAAACCCATTAGACTAATCTCCAAGGAGCCTTTTTATCTCATCCTTTCTCTGACGGTCCCCAGTCCCAGCCTTCCCTCCCTCTGCGCTGATTAAGCTGTGTCTTAGTTAGGGTTCTCAGTCCAACCCTCTAGACCCAAGGGCAGGTTGTATGGTGTGTCGTTCTTGCTCAGGTCAAGCTGAGAAATAGCCAGGCTTCTCTGCTGAGCCTTTATGGCTGGCCATTCATAAATTTGTCCAACCCCCCTTTTTTTTTTAATCTTTTTTTTTTCTTTTTTTTCTTTATTCATTTTTAGAGAGGAGAGAGAGAGGGAGAGAGAGAGAGAGAGAAGGGGGGAGGAGCTGGAAGCATCAACTCCCATATGTGCCTTGACCAGGCAAGCCCAGGGTTTCGAACCGGCGACCTCAGCATTTCCAGGTCGACACGTTATCCACTGCGCCACCACAGGTCAGGCTGTCCAACCCCTTTAAGAGTCCATTTTCCCTGACCTGTGGTGGCGCAGTGGATAAAGTGTCGACCTGGAATGCTGAAGTCGCCAGTTCAAATCCCCAGGCATGCCTAGGGTCAAGGCACATACGGGTAGCAACTAGGAGTTGATGTTTCCTGCTCCTCCTTACCTCTACCTCTTCTCTGGCTAAAATAAATAAATAAAACCTTTTTTAAAAAGAAGAATCCATGTCTTGGTCTTGCCAGGGTTACCTCCTAGCATAGTAAGTCCCGAGTTTATTCACTGAGAGGTGAGGCAGTTCCCTCCGCCCCGGGAACCTGGTGGCCTCTCTTCCTGGCCTCCTTCCGAGTGTGACTGCAGTGAGGTGAAGGCCCCGCTCAGCATCTGTGCACCCCACGATCGAACCCTCCCTGTGCGATCTAACCAACACTGCTTATAAAACTGGCTCTGGACCTAACTGGTGAGAAGGCCAGTTTGTTCCTAACTGAGAATAATCTGGGACATTGTACAGAAAGAGCTCTGCTGTTGCTTCTAACTGTGTAGGATAACTGGGCTGGTGGGAGGCATCCTGCTGAAAGGAATGCGTAAGACTCAGACGTATCACATAGATGGGGCGGTCAGAAGCTAATGGTTCCCTTCAGAGTAGGCTCTAACCCTTTTAAAAATATCATATCATTCATTTGCTTTGCTCACTCTCTCTGGTGGATGCAGGGAAGCCGGCTCTTGGGCAGATTACGTTACACGCTGAGTTTCTGATGACAATCATCGAATTGTGGCAGCTTGCTTAGTTACCGCCGTTCAGTGCCATCACTGTTTCCTTGCAGATTGTTCTCTGGGGCCGAACAGAGAAATGCTTGAAGGAGACGACAGAGGAGATCCGGCAGATGGGCACAGAGTGCCACTACTTCATCTGTGACGTCGGCAACCGGGAGGAGGTGTACCAGACGGCCAAAGCTGTCCGGGAGAAGGTAAGTAGCTGGGGAGGGTCTATCCTTGGCTCTGCTGGACACAGAGAAGACTAGCCAAAGAGAACATGCTCACGTGGCCTGGGACCCAGCATTGCTATCTATGGCAGAGTGGCTGTTTCCAGAGCGTGTCTGGGGACTCTCTCGTGAAGCTGGTCTAAGAGTTGTGTGTGCCTATGTGTTTGTGTATGCATGTGCATATGTGTGCTTGTATGTGTGTGTTGCAGGAAGCAGGAATTAGGGGTATAGGTTGATTAAATAACAGGAGTAATCATTTTTTATCCCCTTTGGAATTTAGACCGTGGGAGTTTCTATCTTAGACCCTGGGGGGAAATGTCCCATTGCCTCTGGGAAAATCTTTCTCCCGACTCCAGACATCTATTAAACTGAGTGTATCAGTGAGCTCCAAGAGAGCAAAGCCACCCTGTTAAGTACTGGCACATGGTAAATGTTAACAATTTTTATGAACAATACAATTTTTATGTACAATTTTTATTATAAATGTGCTCTGTGCCATAAATTTTTTTTTCTTCTTTTCCAAGTGAGAGGAGGGGAGATAGATAGACTTTCACATGCGCTCCACCAGGATCCACCCAGCAATCCCTGCCTGGGGCTGATGTTCTGCCTATCTGGGGCCATGCTTGCCACTGAGCTATTTTCAGCGCCTCAGGTGGAGGCTCCATAGAGCCATCCTCAGCACCTGAGGGTGATGCGATGGAACCAATTGAGCCATGTCTGTGGGAGGGGCAGAAAGAGAGAGAGAGAGAAGGGAGAGGGGAGGGGTGGAAAAGCATATGGTTGTTTCTCCTGTGTGCCCTGACCAGGAATTGAACCTGGGACATTCATATGATGAGCAGACACTCTACCACTGAGCCAACCGGCCAGAGCCCATAAACTATTTCTTTCTCTCTCTTTTTTTTTTTTACAGATACAGAGAGAGAGAGTCAGAGAGAGGGATAGATAGGGACAGACAGACAGGAACGGAGAGAGATGAGAAGCATCAATCATCAGTTTTTCATTGCGACACCTTAATTGTTCATTGATTGCTTTCTCATATGTGTTCTGACCGTGGGCCTTCAGCAGACCGAGCAACCGACCTTGGGTCCAAACTGGTGAGCTTTGCTCAAACCAGATGAGCCCATGCTCAAGCTGACGACCTCAGGGTCTCATACCTGGGTCCTCCGCATCCCAGTCCGATGCTCTATCCACTGCGCCAGAGCCTGGTCAGGCCATAAATTATTTCTAATCCTCAGAACAACTCTGGTATGGTCATTAGCTCTGTCTTACAGATCAAGGCTGATGCTCAGCGTGGCGATATGGCCCCGCAAGGTCACATGGCCAGGGGTGATTGGGCCAGGTCCCACCCCTATAGGGTACAGGCCACTGGGGATGCCCTGATGAACCTGCCGTCCCTCTCACCTGCAGGTGGGCGACATCACCATCCTGGTGAACAATGCTGCCGTGGTCCATGGGAAGAGCCTGATGGACAGCGACGATGACGCCCTCCTCAAATCCCAGCACATCAACACCCTGGGCCAGTTCTGGGTAAGGACTGCTTTGGACCAGACCCAGCCCTGCACATGACAATGACATGTTCCTTCCTTCCAGGGGGCCTGGGTGCCATTAGGTAGATATGGAGAGGCTCACAAGGGCTTGGGCTCAGGCCGGGGTGGGGGTGGGGGTAATATCCAAGGACAAGGAAAAGAGGAATGACCCACCCTAGGCGATGTCTGGACTTCCTTATATGCGGACCCAGTGCCCTACAAGCAGGCAGCCCTCGGCCCCCTCCTGTCCCAGGAAAGCTCTATAACGGGGTGTGGTGCATGTGTGTGCAGAGTGGTCTGTGCTCCCTGAGAGGGGTATGGGGTCTACAGCTGCTTCACACTGACCTCCCACCCACCCTCAGACCACCAAGGCCTTCCTGCCACGCATGCTGGAGCTGCAGAACGGCCACATCGTGTGTCTCAACTCGGTGCTGGCGCTGTCTGCCATCCCCGGCGCCATCGACTACTGCACCTCCAAAGCCTCGGCCTTCGCCTTCATGGAGAGCCTGACCCTGGGGCTGCTGGACTGTCCAGGCGTCAGTGCCACCACCGTGCTGCCCTTCCACACCAGCACCGAGATGTTCCAGGGCATGAGGGTCAGGTCAGTGAACAGGGGACCCGCCCTTCCCGAGCCAGGTCATGCGGGCAGATGGGACCAGGAGAGAGGCCTCCGAGGCACACAGAGAGCGCAGATACAGAAGTAACCCAGAGCCCTCTCTCTTCGGCTTTGAGGTCTGATACCTGAGTCTCCAGCTGTGAGACACCGGGCACTATGGAGGTCCAGGTCCTGATCCCCGGATCAGGGCGCTCTTACAGAGTACCAGTGTGGGCAGTAGAATACTGCCCGCTAGAGGAAGGGAACAGAGCCGATGCATGAGCAGCAGGGATGAGGCTCCAAAGTGTGACATTGAGCAAAGGAAGCTGGAGACACAAGAACGCTTTCTGAACGATTCCATTTCTAGAGTCCTAGAACAGGGAAACACGAGGCCCGGGCAACAGAAGTCAGAACCAGGGAGCGTCAGGGAACGTGCTAGGTAGGCTTTTAGACATGTTCTCTCTCTTTGCTCTGGGCGGTGGTTACATAGGTAAAAACTAATCACACCGTACACTTAAGATTGATGCCTTTTATTGTATGCAAATGAACTACAGGCATTCAGTGGAGGGCATGCATGTACACCTTCGAGATGATTACCGAGTGTGCGTAGGGGGGGCAGGGATTAAGAATCAGAACACCTGGTTTTGAGTCACACCTCAGCCACCGAACAGCGGCGAGATCTTGAGCCTATTCTCTTATCTCTCTGGGTTTTATTTCGCTCATTCTGTTAAGACGGTGGAAATAGCATTTTCTTCACGGGGTTATTGGAAGAATGAAAAACTACAGGTGTAACGGATCCAGACTGAAGCCTGGGGCACCCTCTATGCTCAGTAACGAACCAGCACTCTTTAACTGTTTTTGCTAATAATAGACATCTTCACAAATGCATCTGTTATTAATCTTCCTGGCAAACCATATCTTCAGCGTGTCCCAGAAGTATACATTTCCACCTGACTTGCATGCCAATTATTGTAGATTCTGAATTTAGGGGAGGCTGGATTGATGCCTATTAATGTGCCTTGTTGGCTGCCGTGCCCCCCCATCCTGAGGTCTTGGTCTGGTTTCTTTTCATCTGGGCACACAGGAAGCGCTGGATGCAGAAAGCCCATGAGGGCTAGAAACACAGCCGTGGCAATCACGGTTTTCATTGGATGCCCAGGCACGGAAGTGGGAGGGACAGTTGCAGACCCCGCCTTCTGTTCAGTTCACCTTCCAGCAGTTTCTTCCTTTCTGACCCTTTGAGAAGGGCATTTCAAGGTTTTCCTCAAGTCATTTTTTCCAGTGGTTCCCAGTATGGCCCCAGCTACCTGGGGCCACAGCCCAGCTCTGTGTCACGGTGGGGAAGTCCCTTAGCTTTTCTGTGCCTGTGTTCCTCACCTCTAGGAAGGGGTAGATAAGCGTGGGCCCCCTACTTCACGGGTTCAGTGCTCCTGGGTGTGAATATCTATCCTGCCTAGCAGGCAGTCAGCTCCAGGTGAAATTAGTTACCTGTTGGGCAGGTAAGCCTCGAGAGCTTGGGAGAAGGGTAATAAAGGGTGATTGGTGCTAGAAAAGAAATAAAAGGAGAAAAGCGTGGGCTTTCTCTCCTACCAGCTTCCAGGGGTGGAGGGTGTTTAGGTGTTCAGGACAAAACCGATGGGTTTTCCAGCAATGGCAGCCATAGGGGTGTTATTTGTTAACGGCCATGGATTGATCATGTGGGTTCTAGCCGCATCTGACACTTGACAAACCCTGCCACCTTTGGCCCTCGGGACACCCCCCAGCGAGGGAGCTCTTGTCCCCATGTCACATTCAGGGAAGTGAGGCTCAGAGGAGTGAAGTTACTTGCCCAAGGCCACACGGACGGAATGAGCTGAGCATGCTTTTCCCAGAGTGTGCGCTGCCTTCTGCCTCCGTGGGAGTTAATAGCTCTGTCGGTTCCGCCACGGAGAGAAAAGAGACAGTTTTTCCAGCAGACGTGTGTGAGGCGTCGCTCAAGTTCTCCTGCAGCGAGGTTGCTGGGAAGAGCCTCCCGACCCCGTGGAGCTTGGTCTGACCATCCTGTCTTCCTTTCCCCTGGGAGCAGGGCTGGCCCAGGGGAGGACTGGAAGGCCCGACTCTCCTCCGTGTTGCTCGGGTTCCAACCCCAGTGAGCTGCCTCAACACGTTCGTATCTGTGGGATTCTGGAGGCTGGGCTTCCAGACTGCAGGGCTGTGGGATCCTAGCAGCACATTGTGACAGCAGAGGAAGCCCAGGGCGGGGGTAGGGGGTGGGGGGGCGGTGAGATCCGTGGAGTCTCTGAGGCCAACCAAGTCAGCGTGGGGGGCCCAAGAGTTGCCCTTTGCTCGGGGTGACATCAGACCCAGGTGACTCATCACCCTTAATCCTCCTGGTGCCAGAGCAGCTCACAGGCCCTTTGTGGGATTGAGGTCAGAGCCAGCAGCCCCAGCACTGTGCCTGCAGGGCCCCAGAGGGGTGGAGCAGGCCCTGAGCGAGGGCGGGGACAGAGCCTGGGCTCCATGCTGGCCTGGTTGAAATCCCTGACCCACCACCCACTTCCCAGAGCCTCAGTTTCCTTTCCTGTACACTGCAGTGAGTGGTTACCGGTGAGCACTCAGCACAGGCCTGGCACTTGGGGAGCGTCAGCGTCCTATGGGTCTCAGCCAGATGCCCGTGAATAGGCACGAGAAGCCCCTGGTGCCTGCTTATTCGATCATTCATTCATCAGCCCCATGAAGAGCACGCTGTAAATGTTTCAATGAATTGATGAGTGAACTGGCAGGCGAGGCAGAGGCCACTCTCTGCAGAGTCCCTGCCTCCAGCCAGGATGAGCAGGACACACGGAGGGAGTAGCAAGTCATTCTGGGTTCATTCATTCAGCAAGCGTTTACTGAGCCCCTGGTATGTGCCAGTCACAGCCCATGGGGGTTACAACAGGGAGCCAGACTCATCTGGCCTCTGCCCTTGTGGAACTCACAGTGAGATGAGAGGGGGGGGGGAGGCCATAAACAAGGAAACAGGCAAACAGGCAAGGCCATTCTAGGTGTGGGAAACCCAGGGAAGCCGCTTAGCAGGGGACGGGATCAGAGGCCACTCTGAGTGGACGTGCTGGGAGGAGGGAGCCAGGCCGATGGGACAGCTGGTAAAAGACCCTGAGACAGGAAAGAACTCCAATGACAGGAACCAATGGATCGGATCGGCCAGGACTGTTGGAGCAGGGTGAGAAGGGAAGGGAGAGGCCAGGGGCCGGCAGCCCACCCTACCCCTGAGGGAGCAGGGCTTTAGAGCACATGGGGTCCCCCAGGAGGAGGAGTGGGGGCCCTGGTGGCTGCACTAAGATCTAAAATCATTATAGTTGTTGATTATCAACGGGAGACTCAGTGGGCAGAGTGAGGGAGGGAGTGAGAACCTCCTGACACTTCTGGGGGTGTCAGTGGAGGGTGGGAAGAGATTCCAAACAGGTCTCAAGTCTCCCAACCTCGGGTCTTCTCAAAGAGGCACCGGAGGGGTGACACAGACCCGCCAGCCAAGGAGGCTATCGGCAGAAGCTCCTGCTTCTCTGGGAGAAACCCACCACGTCTCTACCTGCGTTCAGGTTCCCCAACCTCTTCCCCCCACTGAAGCCGGAGACGGTGGCCCGGAGGACGGTGGAGGCCGTGCAGCTCAACCAGGCCCTGCTCCTGCTGCCTTGGACGATGCATGCCCTCATTATCTTGAAAAGGTATGGGGCTGTGGAGAGAGTTCGGGCCTGGCTCAGGCCGCCACGGCCCCTGCTCCCAGTGGACCCCGTGGGGATGAGACCTCAGGCGGGAAAAAGCACACCGTGACCCACGAGTCACATCTGCTGTGGGCGTGATGACGAGGTGTGGCGGCTCACGTGCCTGGGGCTTCCTGTCCTCAGTCTGGGGTAACTTCTCCAACGAGCTGGGCCCAGGACCCCTTTATGAGATCTTAAAAACTATTGTGCTGCCCAAGGAGCTCTAGTCTATGGGAGTTGTATCAATTGCTGTTCATGGTATTATTAGAAATTAAAAACTGAAAAAAAGAAGTTTATAAGATTTATACCTTCGTTATATAAATATTTATAATATTTGTTCATTTATAAATAATGATAAAAAAATTTTTATCCCATGTTAACGTAAATGACTCGTTATGGAAGCCAGGTAAATTTTCAAAAAAGGATGTAGTGAGAAGGGCATTGTTTTACTGTTTTGCAAAGCCGTTCATTGTCCAGCACATGTGAAGACAAGTGGGTTCTTATATCTGCTTCTGATTTTAATCTGTTGTGATGTCACATGTCATGTAGCCTCCAGAAAACTCACATGGACATTTGTGAGAGGATGAGAGAAAAGGCAAATATCTTAGTGTTATCACAAAAGTCGTTTGACCTTGCAGACCACTGAAGAGATCTCAGCTACCCCCGAGGGTTCCTGGGCCACACTTTGAGAACCACTGTCCTAAGGTCACATAGCCCCAGCCTTCAGGAAGCATAATCAAATAGAGAAGTCAGAGCTTTTTAATGCAGAGGCTCAGGGAAACCGGGGAAGCTGCTTAGCAGGGGATGGGGTCAGAGGCCACTCTGAGTGGACATGCTGGGAGGAGGGAGCCAGGCCGATGGGACAGCTGGTAAAAGACCCTGAGACAGGAAAGAACTCCAATGACAGGAACCAACGGATCGGATCGGCCAGGACTGCTGGAGCAGGGTGAGAAGGGAAGAGAGAGGCCAGGGGCCGGCAGCCCACCCCACCCCTGAGGGAGCAGGGCTCTAGAGCACATGGGGCCCCCCAGGAAGAGGAGTGGGGGCCCTGGTGGCTGAGCCAAGATCTAAAATCACTATAGTTGTTGATTATCAAAGGGAGACTCAGTGGGCAGAGTGACAGAAATGTCAGAGGCCTGACCAGGCGGTGGCACAGAGGGTAGAGCATCAGCCTGGGACCCTGAGGACCCAGGTTCAAAACCCCGAGGTCGCAGCTTAAGCATGGGCTCACCAGCTTGAGTGCGGGATTGCTGGCATAAGTGTAGGATCATAGACACGACTCCATGGTCACTGGATTGAGCCCAAAGGTTGCTGGCTTAAAGCCCAAGGTCGCTGGCTTGAAGAAAGGGCTCACTGGCTCGGCTAGAGCACCCCCCCCCCCCACACACACACAAGGCACATATGAGAAAGCAGTCAATGAACAACTAAGGTGCTGCAGCTATGAGTTAATACTTCTCATCTCCCTTCCTATCTGTCTGTCCCTCTCTTTCTCTGTTGCTAAAAAGAGAAAAAGAAATGTCACAGTGCTAGTCTGGTGGGGGTCACTAGGGCAGAGCACCTGGGACACAGGCTCTCTGGAGGAGATGGTCCTTTTCCAGGATATGCCTGGTATCAGGGTCCCTAGAGCTTTGCAGATTTTGGGCAGCACACCCGTGGGCTTGACAAGTAAACAGTGAGGACAACACCCGGGCTTGTCGGGAAAGCACTGGACTGTGGGGAACCCAGAGAAGCCTGGGCATGAGTGTGGGGTGTTTACCTGGAGGAGGTGACACCCAGTACCCAAGTCCTCAGCGGCACACAGTAAATATTTGTTGAGCAAGTGGCAATTGGAGCTAATTGATCTCTGAGATACGTATGGGTCCTAAAATGCAAGGAATGTGTCTTTGGAAGTATACTTCTACTGCCCACATTTGCCTTGTAAACAGCCATTTATCCACTTACTTGAAAGCTCTTCCTCCACAGAGGGGTGGTTGGGATGGCTTCTGGACTTGAGAGAGGGGTGGGGATAGCTTATAGGCATCACTCTGCTATGCCAGCTTCTGTGGCCACTGGTGACCCAGCTGCTGGTTCCCCACCCCACTGACCATCTTTTTTTTTTCTTCTTCTTCTCCCTACCCCCAGCATACTCCCACAAGCGGCACTCGAGGAGATCCACAGATTCTCAGGAACCTACACCTGCATGAACACTTTTAAAGGCCGGACATAAAGTCAGGGTGGAGACACGCTCAAAAGCCACAGAGCCTGAGGGCAGCCATGGCACCTGGGTGCACCCCCCCACCCTGTGCCTGCCCCTTGGCACACTTCTGCTGGGTGAGCAGGATTGTTCTTCTCCCATAGAAGAATCTGGTTGTTGCCCCCTCCGGCTAGCCCCAGGACCTTTGCACAGGACTGATGGGCATGACTGACCCCATGGGGGAGGCAAAAAAAACAGCCAACAGCCACTTTGACACTTTTGTACATTTCTAATTCTGTAGAGTTTATTGTTAAATTGCTTCTCAAGTCTAACCAGCCTCGGCAGTGTGCAAAGACTATTTCTGGGAGGGTCTGTGCCCGGATAGTCCTCCTTTCCCTCCAAAATCCATTCATCCTCAGCTTCTGCAAAATGGTTGAACGGCAGGAATGAAAAAATAAAGCGAGATGGCTTCTGCGAGTTCGTTTGTTGAAATCCTTGGCCGCTGGTCGTTGGTGGGCAGTAGGGAGGGGACCAATCCCAACCATAGAACCCCATCCTTTGAGAGAGAATTGGTCTGTTTGGGGGTCCCTAGCTGCCAAGAATGAAATAGGTGAGAAAGGGGCAGAGATCAGGAGAGAAATTGGAGCCCAGGCCAGGGTACACAAGATCCTTGCCAACTCTTCCAGGCCCCTCTCAACAGCCAGGGGTTAGGGGGCACTCAGCCTCCCTACTGACTTCCCCCAAATAGCCTTCATGAGCTAGGCTGCACAGAGCAGCTCTCTGCCCTGCTGCTGCACCACCAGCCATGAAGCCAGCAACTTGAGTGGGCAGAGCCAGTCTCTACTGAGCACCCAGCGTCTACTAGTATATGCTGGGTGCTAAGAGGGGAATGTTGCTGAGAAGCCAAAGTTCTGAAGACTACCAGCTCCAAAAGGCCAGGCTCTGGCCCCCCACCCCCACCCCATGCCAGATTTGATTGCAAGGGATTGAACTGAAAAAACAAAGGAGAAGGGATCGGCGTTGGGTGGTAGAGATTGACACCGGCTCAGTCCATAGGGAACATTACAGCCAAGAAGTAGGGAGAGATGTTGCATGGCCCCTCTGGTGTGCGTTCTCCCCTCCTGCATCAAGGTTAATAATCCTGACCTTGGGCCCGGAGGAGACGGGTAGACCATGGACCCTCATCTAAGTAGCTCTCGGGAAACAAGAGGGGTTTGGGGAGGGGCACAGGCAGTGAGGAGAAGGTCACTGGCCACAAATTCAGTGGAGGAACTTCCCCAAGGGCTGCTTGAAGCCTGCACGTACACACCACTCATTAGAGGAAGATTGGTCCCGCAGCGTGGATGATGGTTCATCTGGTCTGTGTGCAGAAATGCCAAGTCACGATTGTCTCCACTGTTTCCTGAGCATATCCTAAGGGTCGCCAAGTCCTGCGGCATAGCACTTCAAAATTACCCACTGCCCCCAGCAGCAGCCGGAGACTGTAAAACGGCTCTCGGGAACCCTTTTAAGGACTTCCAACAGCCACCATGTGTTATCAGCCAGAATATGACCCCCCAGGTCTCATGCCACCTGCCTTTGGATGGCGACGCAGCTCTGCTCTGTGCTGTCTCCACTCTGGGACACCAGTTGACAGAGGAGCGTCCGTGGGCACGGACGATGGCCTCTCGAGCCGGAGGGGGACTCACCTGGACTCCCACACACCGGCTCTGCGAGTTTCTGCCCGGAAGCAACGCGAGTCACTTCCGCTTACGTTCCATTGGCCAGAGCAGGTCACATGGTCATGGCTGCCACGGACGCGGCGGGGCACGAGGTTCCCACGGATTAGAGGTCAGTAATTCTGAACTGCTGTACAGTCTGCTTACACTGGGAGAAGGTGGCCGTAAGAACATACGGAAAAATTGGAACGTAGGCAGAGGACGGAGAAGGCAGACCCGATTGCCCTGGGACGGCGTGCTGACCCTCTCCGTGGTCCACACCAGGGTGCTGAGCAGAGGGCCAAGAGGTACAGACCTTTCAGGAGGGGGGAAACTGCGAGCCCAGGTTTGTGTGGCTGCTGAGCGCCAGACCCGGAATTTAAACCGGGCTCTACCCGACCCAAACGCCCCCTTGCGTACTGTGTCACCTTCATTTTGATCCCTGAGGAGATGTGTCATCCAAGTGGGGATAGGGGAGAACCCTGCTAAAGGGGTCCTCCTGGCACCCTTGCCAACCTGGGGAAGTCAGAACTGGAGTGGCCATAGCCACACACATTGCCCAACTTTGGCGTGTCTGGACAACACGGCGTGGGGGAGGGGCCCCCTGGGCTGGGCCTGCTCCGCTCTGGTCCCACACCACAGGCCAGGTGCCTGTCACTGGCTCTCACGGGAGATAGACCGGGGCAGACCCATCTCAGGAAGCAGGGATGGAAGAGGAGGAGGAAGTGGGGATCCTGGGTGCTGGGCCCCGACTTTTCCGACCCCTCCTGAACGGTAGGCAGATCACTTTACTCACAGCCTGGCTGCAGGCCAACCTTCTGGAGAGGATTTGACTCCTGAGGTTTTCATAAAGTTGCATTTGGCCTGCAGACCAGGAATGCAGTGAGGATCCCAGGGGTCTAAGAGGACGCTGGCCCAGTGAGCCCTCCTCAGGACCCACAGAGGACAGAATCACTGTCTTGGTGGTGGTTGGACCCTGTGGCTTCCTAGAGCCCGGGGGGCTTCTCTTGGCCTCTGAGCAGAGCCTGATCCCACCCTACCCCCTCCCACTCCGCTTGGACACTTTTAGTCTTTTTCTGGACCTTTTCCCAGAGGAACCAGGGAAAAAGCCTTGGGCAGGTTCCCAGGAGGCCCATCCTGGTCCCTCCCCGAGATGGTTTGGCTGCTTGGAGAGTGAGAGTGGAGAGCTAATTCTGTCCCTTAGCTTAGCCAAGCAGAGCAGAGTGACAGGCACTCTGGCTCCCTGAACCCCTGAGGGGCAGGACAGGGTGTGCCAACCCTGGGAAGAAGACTTGGGCCCTGGGAAATGACCCAGTTGCCATGTCTGGGGCGCCTCCCGGTTTTCCTCCGCCAAGGAAAACCAGATTGGAGGTGGGCACCAAGCCCAGGGAGGCGCCAGACCCAAGCCCCGTTCTGACGTGGTTCCAGGCGACCAGGCTATCTGGCCTGACAAGTGGTCAGAATGTTTTGAGAAGCAGACTCTCTTCTTCTCAGACTAAACCAATAGCCAGAAGGGACCAGAGTGACCGACAACTTGTGGGCTGACCACAGCAGCCCTCTCCCCCTCCTCCAGCCCTTCTGATGGGCAGGCAGCCCATGCCCCTGGAGATGTCCCATTCTGATAGGGGACAAAAAAAAGCCAGGTCACAAACAAACACATCCTACCCAAGTGCTGAGAAGCACGAAGGGGAGAAAATGACAGGTGGGTGGATGGGGCAGGCAGGGAGTCATTTTAGGGCCCTTGTGGGGCTCTCTACCCTCTATGACATACCTGGGACTTCTCCCTCTGAGGGGTCTCCTCTGATTTCCAAGAAGGGCCTTGCAAAGAGGGGTAGCGGGGGTCACTAATGAGAGCTCAGAGGTCTGTTTATGAAGAGACTGTCTATGTACAGATACCTGTTGCTTCCGCCACGCCAGGAGGTGACCGTTGGGATGTGTTTGTTTGTGATCTGGATTTTTTTTTTCTTTTGTCCCCCACCAGACTGGGACATCCCCACCTTGGCTTGGCCTGTGACAGCCGTGTCCTCCAGGGCCTGGCTGGCTCCCCAGTGGTTGCCAGTTGCTGTGGGAGAAAGAGGGGCTGGAAGAGGCCCGTGAGGAGGGCAGAGGAGAGAGCCCCAGGTGGGGAGAGGCGCTCCGCTGGGAATGGGGACGCTGTCCTCCAGTGCACATGGGCAGGTAGAATGGTTGGTTCTCTGGCACCCCCGCCATTGCTGGCTCTGGGCAGACCCTTTGTGCCCTAGTGTCTCTGTGGCTCAGGGTGAGAATAAACACAAAGATCTCCCGAGAAGTCACTGCTGGGCATGGCAGGATGGCCACTGCTTTGCGGGGTAGCTGCTCTGGGTACAGGGATCCCTCAGGTGCCTGGTCTGCCGCGGAGGCAGGGCCCCCGAGAGCCACCCAGAGCTGGCAGGCAGAGCCCGTGCAGGGAGGCTTGGCCGCCCCGGATGCTGGCCAAGTGCACAGCTGTGTGACCCGGGGTCATGACTTCTCTAAACCGAAGCAGCTGTGAGGGGCTGTTTCTGCAGGGCCCCGCAGCCTCGATGCCCACAGCCCCTTGTGCTCACACAGGTGGCCACAGAGAGCCCCTGGGACACTTGACAGCCCCCACCTCCCATGTCCTCCTCAGACATCACCTCCCAGAAGCGTCACACCTGAGGCCCGAGTCTCAGCCTTCCACCTCGGCCTTTCGCTTGTCTCCCTGGCCCCCTGACTCTCTGTTTGTCCTGGCGACCACTGTCACGTAGAACCGCTTCACTGTGGCATGAGTCACACAGTACGCACCCCTCCCGTGTGAAGTGTGCAATTCAGTGTGCTTCGCAGAGTCCCGGGTAGTGCAGTGGCCACCGCAGGCATCCATCCTTTGGGGTGTACGTACAGGATGTGGTCTTTTGTGTCTGGCTGCGTGGACTGAGCGTCGTGTGTTCGGGGTTCATCCTGCGAGCTGTTGTGTGTATCAAGCTTCGTTCCTGTTCACGGCCAAGGTTACGGCCGAGTGGCCTCCCACTGTGTGTCCACCACAGTGCATTCCCCCCAGTCCCTCTCTGCGGGGACATTTGTGGCCATTATTACTGCTGTGCTCTTGCTCTCTTTTCCCCTCTGGACCACACTCTCCACAAGTGTAGGGGCAGGTCCACTGTCACTTGGCAGCTGGAGGAGAGCTGGGCACGGATGACCCTGGGCATATATTTGCTGTCTGAACAAAGAGTGACAGAACTCTTCGTCCCAACACCCTCGTTCTCCCCTCCCTTTGCCTTGTGCGTCCAGATGGGACCTCTCAATAAAGCCCGGCATTTAGTATTAAATGTTGGGGAGATGCCCTGGGGTTTGTCATAGAGCTCTGTGAACATTTCAGTCCAGGTGACTCTCCACTGGAGGCTGTCCTGTGCTCTGGGGACTGTTTGGTGGCATCCTTGGTCTCTGCCCACTATATGCCTTCCCCTCCTAGCTGTGACAACCAAAACCGGTTCGGAAACTGAAAAGCTAATTTGCCCCAGGGTCAGGAACCCCGAGCCTACAAACACTTTATCATTTCTTTTTCATCACAACCCAGAGTAGGAAGAATTGGCCTTGAATAGAGGCAGAGTCTGAGGACCAAAGAAAGGGGTAGTGGCCTGACCACAGCGGGGGGACGTGAAGCCGCTACCCCCAGGGGAGAGCCTGTGACCCCCCAAGCAGGAGACAGGAATCAAGAGGCCTCTAGCCTCCCCCGGGCCTGCCAGGTCACCTCGGCTGTCACTTTCTCAGTTTAAAACTCCCTCACGCTGTCCTCTTGGTGAGTTAAGCCAACTCTGCAGAGTTTTCGGGCCTGCCCCCCCCCCCCCACAAATCCTTATCATTCCTTTCATTTTTCAGTGTTCACAAGACAAAGGAAATGGCACTTGAAGGAAGACACAGCTGTGCTTGTTCCCTGCTGCTGCTGAGATGTAAGGGGACCCAGCTCGGGTAGGTCACGCTGGGACCCTGAGCATAGCCTGACTGTGGGCACGTGAATGTCCACAGCCCTGGCGTGCCAAGAGGGAACCCAAAATGTTCCCGACATGCCACGATGGGGGCCCGTGGCAGTGGGCTTCCTGTGGGGGTGAACGGGCTGGGTGCTGACCTGGCCACCCCTTCTCAGCCATGGTGGGTCCCCATGGACGGAGGACCAGCTGGTGACCGGGATAGCCCACTCGGCCTCTCCAGCCAGGAACTGTGGAGCATGCAGAAGGGAAGAGGTTGGACTTGGGACCCAGCAATATCTGGTTAAAATTTCAAACCCTGGCTCTCTGGGACCTTGAGCAGGTAGGTCACGTACCTCACTGAGCCTCAGTTTCCTTGTTTGTAGGATAAGCCCAACAGGCTTGTTCTTCATGGAGTTTTAGTAACACATATACATTAAGGCATGTGTACTTGGTATTAATTAATAGCAATTCATAAATTAATAGATTTATTTTATACATAAAGTTATAAATTAGTTGTTGTGTATTTGGTAATTGACAGACCCTCAGTGCTTCATATATATTTAATAATTAACCCCTCCAACACATTACAGGAAACAGACAAAGATACAGTCACCTGCCCAGGGCTTACAACTAGCAATTGGCAGAGCCAGGATTTGAACCCGAGTCTAGTTGCAAAGCCCTGTGCTTAACCCCTGGGTTTCATGGTTTCTCGAATAAGAAGCCTAGCATGGAAAGAGTGTGGAGTATAACGCTTGTCATGATTCATTGATGTTGCTATCCAGCCAGGCAGCCAGGCCTCTTCCTGGCCCGACCAGGTCTATGGTGCTGCCAGATTCCCGCACCTCTTGGCCCACTGCCCAGTCCTGGTGGTCCTCTGAGGCCCTTCTGCGATAGGACATGTTCAAGGTGGGTTTCCTTTCAGAGCTCGCTGGGGTCTGTCCTGTCCTCTTTAACTATATGCGCAGGAGGAAGGGAGTTCCTGGACACTCTCTGCTGCTACCCCCACTGAAGAGATCCCCACCCCACCACGCATGCACACTTCTCTGTATCACTTTCGTCAAAGGCTTAGAGGAGCATTGATTGGGGTAGTCATGACTGGCTGCCACGCCTCAGCAGCAGGAGCAGGGAAAACCAATATGGAGCCTGTTTGTCAGTGGCTTTCAGTCAGGAGTCCCCTGGAATCACCTGAGCCTCAGACAAGGGCTACTGCCTTGACCAGCGCATGGCTCCCCATGGGATACTAGCAGACTCCCTGAGTGATGACTGTCCCCACCCACAGCAATTCTTGCTTAGGCACAGGGAAAGAGTTATTAGTTCACATAATTGGAAACCCCAATGATTATTGGTTTCAGGTATGGCTGGAGCCAGGGGTTCAAGCAGTGTTTGCAGGATCCGGTTCCACTTTCTTTGTCCTTCAAATCCACATCCTCTGGGCTAGCTTCACCCTCAGACATCTTGTCCTAGTGATGGCAAACTGGGCCTCTCAGCTCCAGCCTCCCACCCTTCCAGGGTCAAGGATAACAGAAGAAAAAAAGAAAAAACGATTTCTTTCTGGTCATCCATAGTTCTGATTGGTTTGATTTGAGTCACATGTTCACATGTGGACCAATCACAGTGACTAGAGAAATAAGTGCAATGCTGTGATTGGCCAGTCCTGAGTCATGTGGTCTCCACATGGACTGGAAGTTGGAGAGGCAGTGGGGTTCCCTGGCCTGGGGAAGGGTGAAAGGAATCTGGGTAGCAAAATCAGCTGTCACCAGAATGGCCACTGGTGGACTTCCTGCCGTGCCTCTGGGCCTTGCAGAGTGACAGCTGGCCAAGCCTTGACGGGCAGCCCTGAGTTCCCAGAAGGGACTTTGGCCTCTCCTGACTGACAGTTGGCCAGTGTGGTGACAGGCGGTTGGCGGTCCTCCTCTTGACTCTTGGCCCCTCCTGACTGGCAGTCAGTGGGTGCCCTGGGGGGCGGTTGGCTGGTGCAGTGCTTGGCAGCTGACCAGTGCTATCTGGCAGTCCCATGTGGGGCTGCCCTGAGGGAGGGAGGGAGACCTGCTGGGGTCCACGCCATCCCTCTCTGCCTCTGCCCTCCTGGCTGTGCCACTTGTAGAAGCCCTTTGTCCCTGAGTGGTAGCAGGAGCTCCCGTCCGGGGGAGCAGGAGAACATCTGGGGCCAGCGGTGCCCTCTGGGAGCCAAGGATTGTGGCCTTCTGTAACTTGTGCAGGGCTTCTGTAACTATCAGAATGGGTGCACGGTTGCTCCTGCTCACTCCTTGCCACTCAGCTCCCAACGAGCGGCTCTAAAAGGCCCACTAGGGTCAGGTGCTGGAAGGTGGGGTGGCAGTGAACTTAACAGGCAGAGCGTGTGCTTCCTGAAATTTCAGCCCGTCAGGGAAGAGGGGCCTGACTCATGTGCTGACATGTTAGATGTGCTGCGAGTCCACTGGGGGTGGGATGGCCCTCAAGACAGTGACATGTCAACTGAGACCCCAGTGAGCCTCCTTTGGGAGCATCAAAGAGAAGGCCCAGCTCAGGAATGTTCCAGGCAATGGAGAAGGTCGGAGCGGCTGGAGGAAGGGGTATGCGGGCCAGGAGCCCAAATCGTCGAGGCCATGACAGGCCCTGAGGAGGCTCTGGAACCTTCCACCATAGGCAGTGCCATGATCAGATCTGTATTGTATAACAAGGTCAGTCCAGACCCAGACAGAGCTGATTGTGGGGGACACGGGCGAAAGCGGGGAATGGTCAGTCATCTAGACGTAGAGGGAGGCAGCCCAGAGCAGGAGGGGACGAATGTAAAGGGGTGGGCTGTTTGAGGGAAGGCTGCAGGTAGGACAGGTGGGCCCGGGAGCCGCCCCGCACCGTGCTGTTGGTAAACAGCTGCCCAGGAACGTCCCTAGCGGGATCGGGTTAGTGTACGAGTGAGGGACTCCCTATCTGCACACAGCCTGCACGTGCACACACACGCACCCTATTTGTGGGTGTCGGTACATATGGAGAAAGTGGAGGAGGGTCACTGGAGATGCGGGGCAGGTCCAAGCAGGACCGTTCATTCTTTGTGCATCTTGGCATCTTCCCTGTTTGCTGTGACATGTGTTACTCTTCCAGGTTTGAAAAGGGGTTTTCATGGAAGAATGAAAAGTGAAGGCAATGGCTGAGAACTGGCTCCGGCCTCAGGGCAGCCTGGCTCGGAATTCTTGTTCAGTCATCGAGGACCAGGAGACCTGAGGAGGGTGACCCAGCCCCTCCCAGTGGATTATGGGAGATCACGCCTCGCAAGTGCTCTGTACAGCGCCAGGGTGAGTGTCCCTGTTGTTATGACTGTCTTCCCCTTCCTGCCCCCTTCCCTCCCGGCCTTCCTTCCCCCCACCATCTCGCTATTTCCTCCCTCCACATCCCTACTGCATATGTCAGAAAAAAGGAGGCTAAGATGAAGAAGGGTCTGTGTGACCAGTCCTGGTGAGCCGGGGCCAACGGCAGGCCACCCCAGGGCCAGGGAAGGAGGCCAGCCAACCCTCCAAGACCGCTGGTCCATGCGCTCGGCTCCTGCCCCAGGCCAGGATGACAGATGGCCCTGAAGGGAAGGTCACTGTCTCGGGAGCAGTTCGTGTTTGGCGGAGGCTGGAGGGGTGGGGCGCTCTGAGCACTTGCTCGGCCCACGTCTGGCCTTTGGGGGCCTGGACCTCGCCAGCAACCGGACTTTATTTTGGTTACTAAAGATGGGAAGGTTCAGGTCATAAATTACTGCCTGGCAGGGCAGCCAGCTTTTCCTTCGGGCGGCGCGGGCGTGAGGCCTCTTCGAGGCCGGAGTGTCCCCCGCCTCTCAGCGCGGGCGGGAGGTCTGGTGGCGGCTTGGAAGCCCAGTGGGGAGGCGGGGGAGAGAGGAAAGGGGTCTGGGGGCCTGGGTTCAGAGCAAGGTTAGCCAAATAGTGGATAAATTAGGCGAGGGAAACAGACAGCTCCCCTCGCGGTGAACTTTTCACCCAGCTAACCTGTTCCTCGCCCACTCTCAGGTGGTGGCAGCTCCCGCCTGTGGCTGTCACCTCTGGAGGTTGGGGGGTGACACACCTGCCTCTTTCCCCAAAGACCTCCACTGCCACCCCAGGTGAGAGGCTGAGGCCAGAGTGCTGCGGACAGGCCCCAGGTCACAGGGTCTCCCTTAGAAACTTGGGGGTCTAACTCAGCCAGAAGTTTAAATTTGGGCAGGATGACCAAACCCCATCTTCCACACTCCCCTCACACAAAGCCCTTGGCCTGCGGGCAGACCCAGCATCTGCCTTGGGCAGGGCCATCGGTGGGGGGCATGACTATCTTATCTGAAATTGGCCCTGGTGGGGGGAGGTGAGGCGAGTTCTCTGGCAGGACCCTCTACCCAGCCCTCCTCTGTGCTTGTTTCCAGCCTGGGCAAGCCCTTGGGCAGCCAGCTCTGTCTCCAGGAAGCAGAGGAAGAAGCCCTCCTCATAGAAAAGTGGGCTTGAGCCCCCGCCCCACCCTAGGCTCCCTGCCACAGGCAGGCTTGGTCCTCGGTCACTGCAGCCTTCTCTGGGCCCCGTGGACAGAAACGGCATCGTGGGCCATCAGGCTATAAGGTGGGCGCTGAGGAGAGTGGGGGTGGGGGCAGGCCAACCCCAGGAAGGGTCACCAGGAAGGGGGTCTGCAGGAGGGCCAGAGGAAGTCCTGAGACACTGTCACCCAGCCGCATCCGCCCCCCACCCCACTGGCCGGGGCTGCCCAGCCTGGACATACAGACGGCGCTTGGAGAGAGGGTGTGACAGAGCCCGGCTGAGCTGAGCCAGGAGGGGAGGGCAGGCCAGCCGGTCGAGGCATGCAGGACACCCCGGGGGCAGCGTGGGAGTCAGCTGGTGTGCACTCGCTCTGTGGGCACATCGAGACTAATGCCAGTTGCATCCTGAGTACTGGGCCTGGTGCCGGGACAGCCTTTTAAGGG
Source organism: Saccopteryx leptura (assembly GCF_036850995.1). Taxonomy (NCBI): domain Eukaryota; kingdom Metazoa; phylum Chordata; class Mammalia; order Chiroptera; family Emballonuridae; genus Saccopteryx; species Saccopteryx leptura. Next base: position 92,066,404 of record NC_089505.1, on the reverse strand, counting down.
GAGCTCTGCGGGATGGGGTGCAGAGCAGGGCAGGACGAGAGCACAGGGCTGGCTGGTGGGCGGTGTCAGAGGTCAGGCCCAGGTCACACCCTCAGATTTGACCTTGACCCTCTTGGTAGCCGGTCTTGTTGTCAGCTCACAGGCACCCCCGCCTCCCTAGCAGGGCCACTGTCTGGTCCTACCCACCACGGGGGGCTAAGAACTGATGAGCCTTGGGGTGGTGGGAAGTCTGGATGGGGCTTTGGCTGTCACTTGTCGTCTGTGTGACTTGGGCACCTTACTTCAGCCTCGGAGCCTCAGTTTAGGTTTCTGTAAAATGGGAACTCAATGAGGACCTTCCTGAGGATTGAGGAAGAGTTAGCAGTGGTTTGCAGCCCTCGGTCTGTGGGCCAGTGCCGGCCCGCCAGAAGTTTTGAGCCGGTCTGTGAAAGAGCTAACCCCCCTGATGTTATGTAAAGATGAACTTTCTGGGGGACCAGCACTGGTCCGGGACTGGTGGTTGAAGACCACTGAGTTAAGAATGCAGGGGGCTGGGGGGGGGGGTAAGCTTTTCTCCAGGGCAGGGGTGTGGGTAGGAGGCCTGAACTTGCAGTTTGGCAAGGAAGCCTAAGCAGGTGGCCCCCTTCTCAGGGCCACAGACATTTGAACGTGGCCCATTCTCCCTGCTTTGGTGTGTGTCTGCCATTTGAACTTCCTCTGGCCCTGGGCGTGCCCACGGGGCACTGAGGTCTGAGCTGTTCGCAGGGAGGGAGGCTGGGCTGTCTCTCCTGCCCTCTGGCCTCCAAAGTCCGCGTCTCCGTGGAGGAGCTGCCTGGTCCTTCGTGAGACCCAGACCGTCTTTCCTATTAAACACATGTTTCTTGTTTCAGGCCAAATAACATCGAGAACCTGGTCCCCTTGAGTTGTGCTCCTAAGGGGGAGGGGGCATCTGCTGACAGATTGCCATTTCTTCCTGCCGGGTCCATCTGTGGGTCAGGAGCCTGGCAGCCGGTGGGCAGGGACTACAGGGCAGGGACCCTGTGGCCTCACCCTGTAATCCTAGAGCGCGGCCACGGAGACAGGACTCAGGCTGAGGCTGGGAGGGACGGGGAATTTGGCTCCCCTACAAGGAGACCCCTGCTCTCAGAGTCTTCCTGGGATCCCATAAACCGCTTCATTTCTTTGTCGCCTACCGCGAAATTAGCTCTGTGTTTCCTGATTAGAAAAAAGAATACACACTCCTTATTTTTCAAACTGAAAACAACGGTAAAACAGAGGTCTCAGGAGCTAGCCCACTGCCCACCCAGCCTGCCCGAGGACAGCTGACTGTCACGGAGGCAGTGCCCATTCCGCTGCGTTGAACGAGGGAACGAGTGAATGAGTGGATAAACTTAGATGAGCCTTCACAGACAGCTGGCTGCTTTAAGAAGAGGTCACTGCGGTCACCAGCATCCTGCACCGGAGAGAAACAGGTTCTCCTTAGCGCCCTGCACTGGAACCGTGGGATTTCCCTGGGGCACGGTGACCTTTCTGCTTCCTGTCTTTCCCACAGTTCCCGGGCCAGGGGTTTCCCAGAGCAGATGGTCTGTCCATGGGCTCATTGTTTAAAATATTTATTTAGTATTATTAAAGAGATGGTGTCAAGAAAGAAGAAACTGAAAAAAAAAAAAAGTAAAATACCGGTCTTCACCAACTACCTGAGCAAGGACGACTTCCTGCCTGCCGACGGTCCCTGGGACCCAGCTTGGCACTCATTTGTATGACGCTGCCGTTTTGTTTTTCTTTTAACTTATGTTTACAATATGCAGTTTTGACTTAACACTTTAGTAGATGTTCTCTGTATTTCCACGTACTCTTTAGAATCTCACTTTAAAGATCATCTTGGCCCAAGAGCGCTGTCTTGAGCCTGACCTGTGGTGGCACAGTGGATAAAGCGTCGACCTGGAACACCGAGGTCTCCGGTTCGAAACCCTGGGCTTGTCCGGTCAAGGCACATATGGGAGTTGATGCTTCCTGCTCCTCCCCCCTTTCTCTTTCTCTCTCTCTCACTCTCTGTAAAATGAATAAAGTCTTAAAAAATTAAAAAAAAAAAAAAGAAAGAAAGAAAGAAAGAGAGCGTTGTCCAGAAACAATATGGTTGTAGGGTCAGGGCACACATGGGAACCAAAAAAAAAAATGCATGACTGAGTGGAACAATAAGTGCCTCCCTTCCCCCTCCCTTTCCCCCTTCCCCCCTTCTCTCTGTCTCTCTCACAAATCGAGAAAAGTTAAGCTCTGGCTGATAGCTCTGGAGCTGTCCTGGAGCATGGAGGTTGCTGGAAGGATTCCCCAGTCAGGGCATACACAGGAGCAGCTCTATATTCCTGTCTCTCTCTCTCAAAAAACAAACAGCAAACAAACAGAAAAAATCATTTCAACAGTTTTATCCTATTCCTTCTTTCATGCGGCTTCCAGATGGATGGATAGGTTGTGGCCAGATTTTCAGGTCTTTTTTTTTTTTTTTTGCCATTGACAACAATGCAGCTGTACGTATTTTAGCAGCTGTGGCTTTTAGGTCTTGCAAGCCTTTTCCTCGTGATGATTCTGATAGCGCGTCATGGGGGCCAAGGACACAAACAGTTTTATGGCTTCTCTGGGTGGGGTGTCATCCCAGCTCTTTTCAAAAGGGCTGTCACAACGCTGGGTGTGGCCTTAAAAACACTGTTTTTGCAAACGTGGTAAATATCAATGCCTCCTCCGCCTCTCCAGTACCAGCGAAAATGACCCTCTCCCCTCGCGCTGGTTCAGAGCAGGTGAGCTCGGCCAGTTCCCCGATCTCGACCTTAGACTGTCAGCTGTAACCCGGATGATGCCACCTCCTCATGGCATCCCTGTGGTCGCCGTTTTCCAACCCAGCTGGTCCTTGGCTTTTTATTTGCATCTGTATTGGAGCTTAGGCACGGGCAGCACTTTCAGAGGATCAAAAAAAATTTTTTTTAGAACGGTCTTTTCCCCAAGAGTTTACTATTTTCCTATTTCCGTTACTCCTCGGGACTGCCCTAAATGAGTCTTTGAAATGTGAAAGCATCTTCTTTAAGGAGAAAAAAGAAAAGATTAAAAAGAAATATGAACAATAAAATGGCAATAAATACATATCTACCAATTATTGAAGCTAAACAAAATAAATGAACAGAAACAGACTCAGATACAGAGAACAATCTGACGGTTCCCAGATGGGAGGGGGGTTAGGGGGATGAGTAAAAAAAGTGAAGGGATTGAGAAGTACAAATTGGTTGTTACAGGATAGGGGGGTGTACTGTACAGCGCAGGGAATATAGTTGGTAATATTCTAATAACTATGTGGAATATAGTTGGTAATATTCTAATAACTATGTGTGCTGTCAGATGGGTGTGAGATGTGTTGGGATGATCACCTAGTTAAGTGATGTAATGTCTAATCACTGGGTGTACACCCGAAACTAACATAATAATGTGTGTGAACTGTAATTAAAAAATAAAAAATGGCTTAACAATGAAAAGAAATAGAGAGTAAGTAGCTTGACTATATTATAGTAATTCCATTATCTGCAGAACCCAGACAGCTCAGAAACAAGTGGATTTTATTCCAGACACCATTGTCAGGATTGTGAATATGAAATATTTTCCAGCCTCTCACACCAGAATGAGTGGGTTGGATGCCTCAGAAAACTCTTTGGTTGGAGAGATTGAGTTAAGACAGCAAGACAACCCCAGCCACATGGGTAGCTCTGTGGATAAAGAATCAACTTGGCGCAATAGAGGTCATGGGTTTGACCCCCGGTCAGGGCACGTAGGAGAAGCAATAAGTACACAACTAAGTGGAACAACTAAATGAAACAAGTTGATGCCTCTCTCCCTTCTACCCTCTATCCCTCCTCTTTTCCTCTCTCAAATCAATGGGGGTGGGGTGGGGAAGACAGCAAGGCAACAGTTTTCTTGAAACAAGTAAAAGGATTACATCACAGTCATAAAACTTCACACTGTGGGCTGGCCTTCCTCGCTGTACTTACTGTGATAATTACACGAGAGATAAAACTTTTTATTTTTTTGACAGAGTCAAAGAGAGGGATAGATAGGGATAGACAGACAGGAAGGGAGAGAGATGAGAAACATCAATTTTTTTTTTCGTTGTGGCACTTTAGTTGTTCGTTGATTGCTTTCTCATATGTGCCTTGACCATGGGCTACAGCAGACTGAGTGACCCCTTGCTCAAGCCAGCGACCTTGGGTCCAAGCTGGTGAGCTTTGCTCAAACCAGATGAACCCGCGCTCAAGCTGGCAACCTTGGGGTCTCGAACTTGGATCCTCTGAGTCCCAGTCCCATGCTCTATCCACTGCGCCACCGCCTGGTCAGGCAAGATAAAACTCTTGATGTGGTGCTTATCACAGGATACACGGTCAATGAGTGTCCACTGCTTTCCCTCCAGTTGCTTTGTTTGTACATGATCTTTTCATGTTCTTTGTTCACATATATTAGACTTTTGATGTTTTTTCTTGTTTATTTAAATGAGCTCTTTATATATTGTAGCTATTCTTCCTTTTGCTCATATTTCCTGACTTTTCACTTTGGTCACCACATTTAGAATAATGGAAAGCTGGTGGTTTTTGACATCTGCTCCTTCCCAGAGCAGTCCTGGATTGCACTAGGGTCACCCCTTTCCCTCCACTGACCAAGAGCAACAGGGCAGAAATGCAAGCCTGGAGGTTTACCAGTTGGAGGCATTTGGTTGATCTTGTCTTAGACTCAGCCAGTTCTCCCTGATGCCATGGTTCCCGGGGACTTGGCTCACAGAAGCACGTAGAATGATTCTTCTGAAATGAAAGGACTGAGATCTCCTAGGTTAGTTTTCTTGATTTTTGTGGTGGTTTTCCTTGCCTTTTTATTTATTTTTTTTTTTGGCAAAGTCAAGTATTGACTATCCAGTGAGAGCCTTCTTTCTGTATGTCAGACGCTGAGTTTGGGGAGATCATGGTGAAAAAAGCAGCCATATCCCTGACCCAACGGAGTGTAGTTTATTGGGAGACACACGGGCCCACAGCACTGGAGTGTTTAGTGAGCGTCTACTGGGTGCTAGGCTGTCTACTAGGGGCTGGGGACACCTAGGCGAGCAGAGAAGAACCATCACTAACCAAATAACCACGGAAATAAATACAGGGTGACGTAGAACATGTAGGAGCTAGGAAGAAAGTGACAGAGGAGCTATGCAGGCTGTGACAGGGCTGACAGGGATGTGACCCATGCTGACTGGGGGCCAAAGGAGAGGGAGGGCTGTGTGTTAAGGAAGGCTTCCTGGAGGAAGTGACATTTGAAGTGAGCTCAAAAGGCTGACTGGGACTTAGCCAGGTAAAGAGGGTAAAGACTTTTGGAAACAATGGCCCTGGGGCAGGAAGACACAGCAGGTCCAGCATCGGGCACGGGGACTTAGGCCTGAAAGCAGGGCCCTCCCCTCTCCTGGTTCAGCCACCTGCAGGGCCCCACCTGCCGCTGCGACACCGGCCTAGTCCATCTCCTAGAAACTATCTGATGGCAGGAGAGCCGAGGGGCAAAGCTCCCTTTTGGAGGGCACGTGGCAGAGAGCGAGGGAGGGCCAGGAGGCCCCACGGTCACCCTGCCTCCTCCTCTGACCTCAGCTGTGGCTCCAAGCGGAGGCTGGTTCCTTACCCTCCAGTAAGGCCACTTGTGCAGTTCTGTCCTGTCCCCTCCCCAGCTCTAAGGACCAAGCATTAGGGCTCCTGTGACTGTCCTGTCCCAGGCATGGGCTTGGTGAGAGGACCCTGGCCATGGGGAGCTTGGGACTGCGGCCAGACCACTGCGACTCCCTGAGCGAGGGGCTGCACATCCCTGGGTGGCCCTGCTTCCCTCAAGGTGACTGGCTCAAAGCTCAAGTTCCCTCTGTGGCACCAGGACAGTGATAATGACGACCACCTTGAGCACTTCGCACTGTGTGGTCTGTACACCAGGCTGTGACACTTTCCCTGCTGTGCCTGGGGCTGTCATCAGCTTCCTATCCGTCCTCACAGGGAAACTCCGGCCCACAGCTCAGGGCCTTGGGAACGTCAGCATGGGCTCTGTGGCCGGACAGCTTTCGGTTGGAACCCCTGATGTCTCTACTCTCTGTGGGACCCTAGCAGGTTGACCGCTTGAGCGGTTGAGTCTCAGTTTCTCCATGCATAAAATGGATTCACCCCACCCTGTGGGGCTGTGGTTCGGACAGTTTGGACCTGGTGACGGGTCCTGACACCAGTTGGGGGTGAGGCAACTTTGCCAACACTGGCCATTCTCAGTGAGTCATGCAACTCAGCCCTCTGTGCTGGGGAGATGGTTGTAGACAAGCAGGTACACAGGCCTCCCTGGTAGGACTGCCGACAGGCTCAGTCCATCCGTATAAGAACCCAGTGGTAGAGATACGAGTAGTAGTAACTTTCAGGCCCAGAGAGGTTGTCAGACTCACTCAAGGCTGCACAGCAAGTAAAAGGACAGCACCATCCGGAGGGATGTTTGCTGAGCCCCTGGCCCAGTCCTGGACCCATACGCTGGAGCCGAGAGGAAGGCATTTTCTTCACCAGCTCTTCCTACAAGCCCAGAATTCCCCAACCCCTGCGCACCCCCCCTGGACCCACGGTTGTTTCTCTAGCATCTGGGGCTCCATCCAGAGGGAAGCCCTCCCCTCCGAGGGAGCTGCTTGTCATTCCTCCCCAGCCCCTGGCTGAGCAGCGGCCAGCAGGCCGGGCCGGCCCCTTTGTTGCACGCTGACAGGACGGCGCAGCAACCACACACGTCAGCTGCCAACTCGCCGCGGTCACTCAATCCATCACCGAGGGCGGGGGCTCCTGGCCTGCCACTCGCCTGCAGTGTTGTTCTAGTCTGCCTGGGGCTGTGAGATAAACGGGGCATGAACTGGGCCCCTGGCAGGGGGTCAGCCCCTTCTGCCCTCATTAAAGTGCCAATCAAGAAGAGGAATGGAGGCAAGCAGAGTGAACTCAGACGCCCTGGCCTCCACGGGGACAGGATCCGGACTGCCCCGCCACCCACAGGAGCCTGGTGCATTCCACCCCCGGCCAGGGCGTCTGCCCGCAATATTGCTTTTGGTTTTCCCTCCACCAGGAGAGGCTGGGGTCGGGGTGGCCCTTGGAAATCCAAGGCAGCAAAGGCCTCCCACGTGGGCCAGTTTGCGTCGCTGTGGGGTGACCCGCTGCCGTGTAACAGCACCCCAAAACGCAGTGGCTTAAACAACGACCGTTTTGTTACCTCTCGATCGGAGTGTTGCCTGGGCTCAGCTATGTGAATCCAGCTCAGTGTGGTGTCAACGGAGCTCCGCAGGGCGGGAGAGCCCCCGGGTGGCTCGGGCCTGTGTCAGACACTGTTGTGGGGAGAGGAGGCTACTGCAAGAAATCTGGGCGAGATGATGATGTGTGGATTTCTTAAGATATCCTAGCGGGTTGGATGTGGAGTTTGAGTAAAAGAGACGTGTACAAGGACAACTGCAGAACTGTTGGCCTGAACAACTGGAAGACTGGAGTTATTATGAAGATGGGCAAGACCAAGGGAGAGGACAGAGACCAGAAGTTCTGTTTTGGACAGGTTGGGATGCTTCTTAGACCTCCGAGTGGAGATGCGGGGAAGGAGGCTGGAGCTCCACGCCTGGGCTGTGGGGCGCAGATCCAGGCTGCAGGGATCAGTCTGAGAACTGTCACTGTGTAGATGACATCTGAAGCCTTGGGGCTCAACGAGATCACCAAGATGAGTGTGGACAGAGAAGGGAGAAGAACTGAGAGTGAGTTCTGAGTTTTTCCAGTAGTTGGAGGCCAAGAAGATGAGGAAGAACTGACAGAGAAAACCAAAGAGGAGCTGTCAGGGAAGTAGGAGGAAAACCAGAAAAAATACCGTGGTTTCCTGGAAGCCAAGTGGGAAGAAAAAATGTGTTTCAGGAAGAAGAAGAAGAGAGCAGTCAACAGTGGAGGACGCCGCTGACTGTTCAGCTCCGATGAGGACTGACAGTGCAGAGTAGCGCTGGCAGGGTTGAGGTCGCTAGTGGCCCGACAAGAGGGTTGGAGGATAAAAGCTTAACTGGAAAGGGCTCAGGGAAGAATAGGAGACATTCCTGGTTCTGTCCATGGCAGAGTCGCTGGTATCAGGCCTATCTGTCATAAATAACCATAAAGCTGGACAAAATGTACGAAACAACCATCGTCACTGAACCATAGGCCATGCAAGGCTATGATCCTTAAGGGAATCCCAAAGGCTGAGCTCCACCTTCAACTTGACTTCCTGCCGAGGGGTCATTGTCAAATTGTGGCAGAGAAGCAGATTCCAAGCGGACTGTTGAGGCAGCTAGCATCCGTGGAGCAGGTTACTGAAGAAGAGCAAACCACAGAGAGATCAATAGGAAAGGAGCCCCAAGGTTCACATGATCCAAACTGCAGGTCTGTAGTTGAGTCCTAAGGTCTTCATACACAAAGCATGATCTCACAAAACCTAGCAAAAAACAAAAAACACAACAACAAAAACACCTGCCTAGGAGCTGAGGGCTAAACAGAGATTTCAGAGGTCTCAGTGCTGAAGAGATAGTGGAGATCTGAGCCATGCAGAGAGGAGAGACCTTAATGACTATCCCAGGAATTCAACTGCAAATCCAGAAAGGGGACGGTTTAGAAGTAAGTACCAAACCCTAGAAGTAAGGGCCTTCCCCTAGGACTGTGGATAAAACTGAAATAGACTCTATCCTAACAAAGCCTAAAATCAATGCTCAACAATATGAAGATAATCCTCCAGTTATTTAATGGCGTATCAGAAAAAAAGCAAAACAAAACAAATAATACCCTTCAGAGGACGATATCATAATCCAGTCTCCACGAGAGAACATTCAAATGCTTAGCATATAATAAAATATTACTAGATATGTATAGAGGCAGGAAGCATGACCCATTGTCAAGAGGAAAACAGTCAATAGCAGCAAACTCAACGCAACCCGTATGTTTGAACCGGTAGACAAAGACTAATAAACTACCTAAACCTTTTAAAGGATTTAGGGGAAAACGGTAGACAAAACATTTGCACAAACAAGAAATTTAGCAAAATGAAAAGCACAGCATCTGAAATGAATACTTTTTTGGAAGCACTTAATAGCCTATTGGAAAGGATCTGTAACCTCAAAGACAAGTCAACAGAAATGATCCCAACTGAAGCACACAGAGAAGAAAAATGAGACAGAAGAAAGCAGAAAGCATCTTAGAACTGTGGGACATTGGTAAATAGTCTAATATACTTGGAGTTCCGGAATGAAATGATCCTGGATAGAATCATATAGCTGCAGGAAGGAATAAAGAGTATCAGAAGTGGTGAATATGTGGGTATTTAAAAGACTATTGATTAGTTAAAGCAAAAGTAATAACAATGTATGATGGTGGTTATAATAAATATAAAAATTAAATAATAAACAACCATAGCACACAGAAGAAAAGGTGTGAATGAAATTATGTTCAAAGTTCTTACAATAATGAGAAGTGATATATTAATTCAAAGTAGACCGTGATAAGATAAGGAGGAATTTTTTTTTAATTTTTTTTTTTATTGATTCATTTTAAAGAGGAGAGAGAGAGAAAGAGAGAGAGAAGGGAGGAGCAGGAAGCATCAACTCCCATATGTTCCATGACCAGACAAGTGCAGGTTTCGAACTGGCGACCTCAGCATTCCAGGTCAACACTTTATCCACTGTGCCACCACAGGTCAGGCGAGGAATATTGTAATCTCTAGAGCAACACACACGCACATGCGCACGCACACACACACACACACACAAAGTTTAAAAGCCAAGAAGATAATGATGTGTTGGTTCATCAATTGTAACAAATGTACCAATCTAGTGTGAGATGCTGATAGTGAGGGAGGTTGTACATACATGTTGAGGGCAGGGATATATGAGAACTCTGTACTTTTCACTCAATTTTGCTGTGAACCTAAAATTACTCTAAAAAACCCCCAAATTAACCCCCAAATTATATTTTTTAAAAAGTCAAGAGGAAAGAGAATATAATTCTAAAATATTCTGTCCAAAATAACAAAAGGAAAATGCAAAAGAAAAAAGAACATATGGAACAAATAGAAGACACATAGAGAAATGATAGACTGAACCTAACCATACCAGTAATTACATTAAATGTAAATGGACTAAACTCTGTGAGAGAAAAACAGAGAATATCTGACTAGATACAAGAACGAGACTCAACTATATGCTATTCATTAAATATATGGATACCAAAGGCAGGAAACTAAAATGTTGGGGAAAAGCTATACCCTGGAAACACCACAGCTGGGGTGGCTATGTTACCAAGAAGACTTTAGGACAAAGAGTATTTCCAGAGATAGAGATATTGCATAATGAAAAAAAAAAAAAAGCCAATTCATAAGAAAACATAATAATATTGTGTCCTATTAATAATTCTAATAACATAGCTTCAAAACATAAAGCAAGGCCTGACCTGTGGTAGCGCAGTGGATAAAGCGTCAACCTGGAAATGCTGAGGTTGCCGGTTCGAAACCCTGGGCTTGCCTGGTCAAGGCACATATGGGAGTTGATGCTTCCTGCTCCTCCCCCCCCCCTCTCTATAATGAATAAATAAAATCTAAAAAAAAAAAAAAACCCCATAAAGCAAAACCTGACGGAATTAAAAGAAATTAAAAAATCCATAATAGTAATAATGGGAGACTTTAACACTCTTCTTTGAGACAGTGACAGAAAGCAGACATACATCAATACAGACATAGAGGTTTTGAAAAGAGAACGTTTGAGAAGAGGAGGTGCAGAGGAAAACCCCAATCTTTTGAGGAATTTTGTTGTAAAGAGCAGAGACTTGAGCAGCGGCTGGATTGGGGTATGAGATCAAGGATGGATGAAGACGGTGAGGATGGTCCTGGAGGGGTGGGAACTGGTGATGCCGGACAACGAGTGGACAACTGCAGGGGGCAGGCCCTTGAGTGAGCAAGGGAGGAAGGGATAAGGGCACAAGCAGAACTGGGCCGCGGGGTCGGTGTGGATGTGTCAGGAGGATGGAGCTGGTGAAGTGGACCTGTCCCAAGAGGATGCTGACCTCAGCCACTGCGCCTTGTGACATGGCCAGGCCTCCTGGGGGTGCTGGGGGCAGTTGGAGCAGGACCCTCACCAGCCTCTCAGCCTTGGTGTGCTCCTGTTCCTCTCCAGATCTTTGTCCCAAGATAATTCAAGTCGGTCAAGGCAGCCACCCAATACAAGAGGCAGGGACCAGAGTGCTGCTTTTACACTTTCACATACACATTTCTAGTCTGTATATTAACATTTGGGGATCTGTTTCAGTCTTTTAAACTGAAGAGACCACTGATAAGAAGAGACCACTCCCCTCGATCTGAGCCAAAGACCAAGAAGCCATGTTTCAGTCTTTTAAAATAACACTAAAGATGAGAAGATTTTTATAAAGTAATTGGTTCATAGAAAAAGTAAATGGCTCTTCATTAAACATAATTTCCCATGAGAGAAGTGCACGTGAAAACTACACGGAGATGCTCATTTACCCCAAGTTGGCAAACAGCTACCCGTGTGCCCACACAGGATATCGGGAAGGGGGCGGGGAAATGCCCTCTCGTATTAGTTCAACGTGTAAAGTGACAACAAACTCTACAGTGGTAACCTGGCAATATTGATCAAGGTTACAAATGTGCCAAGGATCCAGGAATTCCTCTTCTAGGATTTTAACTCAGACGTCAGAAGATCCGGTCGGTACAGGGTGATTCATGGCAGCGTTGCCTGTAAACAGCAAGAGGCCTGCAAGCAGCCACGTGGCCGTCAGCAGGGGATTGGTTACACAGCTTATGGGATATCTACGCAGTGGAGTCACGTTGCCAGCCAAGAAAATTAGAAAGCTCTTTAAGTGCTCGTAAAATGATCTCCATGTTAAAAAATAAAAAAAAGAAAGAAAAAGCAAGGAAGTAGTATGATAACATTTCATAAAAAAAAATAAGTAAACAAAAATTAAGAGGCAGGAAAGTAGATGTACCACAGGGAGGGGCAAATGTAGAGATGACCATTGCGAGTACACGCAACAGAGTTTATTCTTGTATCATGACTTATTCATTGTTGCATTACTTTCCACACGAACAAGTGCACATCTATTTTTGTCCCCTTCTGTATGTATTTATGTAACTGCCTGTATCATCTGTATCTTGCATCTACGTCTGGTCCGTGGGTGCGCGTGTGTGTGCGTATCTCCCTGGAAAAGTACACAAAAAACCAAGGTGACGGTGTGGGAGGGAGGAAAAGATAAAGTAACTATAAATAAAGAGAAACACAGAAGGCAACACCAGACAGCACTCGATCTGGTCTACTGGACTTCCTGCTCCCTCTCTAAATACTACATCTTATCTTCCATTTAGACCTGCTTCAGAAATCCCATCAAACAAATCTGAAGAACATTTGACCCCAACAGTCTGACCATAAGCTGGGCTGTAAGTAGACAAGAGGGGAGGTGTGAGGTAAGTTCGTCCGCAGGCCACGTGTGCTAAGGACCTACTTTGTGCTTAAGATGGAAAAGTCGTCCTCGACCACTAGCAGAGATAGTGTATCACCAGCGATCCACCGTTCTTATTTTCAATCTGCTGACATGTTTTCAACAGTATGAATTAGCAAATTAAAACACTAATATGCACAGACATTCTCTTTCATCATCTGAGGGCCCTCTTGACGGAACAAAGCCAAGAGCCACAATAAAACGCCCCCTCCCCCACTACCTCTGCTTTTTGTTAACACAACCGGTGTCACCATCTGGAACAAGCTGGCTGAAGTCTGTGAGCATTAACTCCTGTGCCGAGGCGCTCCAGGACGCAGGGGCCCCGGGAGCCTGTGGGTCAGGCCTGGCCGCCGAGGCCTTGGGCTGGCTGGCTCTTCCCTGGTCACACATGGTGTGTCCATGTGCTCATCTCCTGCCTCTGTGCCTTTAAACACCCTGGGCAGCTGGCCAGGGGCCTTGGTTGTATTTTCAGAGTTGCCCAATCTGATCCTGGTATCTAGCAAACAAAGCTAGGCTTCCAGAGCCCAAACAAGGAGAGACAGACCAACTTTTTGCCTCTTCAGACCCAAGAAGCACTAGGAGATGCCCCCAAATTTCATAGCCAGATAGACTTGGGTGAATGTTCCGTAAGGTTGACTGGGAGGCCTGGGAGGAAAAATGACAGGCCAGCCCTCACCGGGCATCCAGCTACGAGAGAAACCCACCACTCCCGACAGCCCACGGGCCTTGCTGCTGCCTGCAGACGTCTGGCTTCCCCTCGTGACTGTTCCTCGCCCTCCTCTCATCCAGAAGGGTGCTCCCGCAGAGTGCCAAACTAAACAGATCCACGATCCCCAGACCGACAGGAATCTGCCCTTCATTGGACAAGAAACTCCCCCAGTGCCAAGGCGTGAATCCTCATGGTGGCCTTTGTGGCCACAGTTGGTGATTGGGGAAGGCCTGGGGCAGAGGAGCCTTCTCACGCGACTCTGTTCACGAACAGGAGTGCCAGGCCTGTGTTCCCTGAGGGCTCGGCATCCAGACTCTTCCCAAAGTACTGTCTCTGTATTTCCGCCTAACATCCAACATAGGCCCATAGCATCCTATGGCCCATTTCTCCTCTCTCCAGTATGGCGGCCACCAGCTCCACGTGACTACTGAAGTGTGCCTTGTCTGAAGCTCCGTGCTCCGTGTGTGTAGAACACACCAGACTTGGAAATGTAGGTTGAAATAAGAATGCACGGTATCTCATTAATAATTTCTACATTGACTACACACTACATGATGATATTTTGGACCTGTTGAGTTCAATGCATTGAGAAGATTGATTTCCCACTTCTTTTTCCCTTCCGTAAAAGGTGACTCGTGTAAAATTTTAAATCATGTACATGATGTGTATTATGTTCCTGCAGGGCAGCGTGGTCTGCCTGGCAACACTAAGAGCTACGCTTCTCAGAGTCCCTCCACAGATTTCCGAGGTAGAGTTGCCAAAGGGGGGGCATGAGATTTGGGGGCAAGGTGAGTGTAGCGACCATGCCCTGAAGCCATCGCTGGGTTGAGGTGGTGAGGGACAGATGGGCGGATCACTTTAGTTTGTCCTTACTCGTCTCCCACAGTGAGCTTGCTCCTGACGGCCAGCCTCACTGACCATCACTGACCCCACCACAGAGCCTCTGCTGCAAGCCCACATGGGGCAGCCACAAAGAGCCAAGGACCTTCCCAGGATGCCCATCCCGGCCCCCTCCTCAGTCTCATCCATCCACAGGGAGAGGTTAATGACCTGCCCTGCCCTTCTAACCCCCTTTCAGCCTTCACCTCCCAACTCCTCCTGTGACTGCTGACCGTGTGCTGTAATGGACTCGATTCCCTGACAGCCCTCGGGTCCCTGCTTTGTGACTGGTATGCACCCCTCCGAGGCACAGAGGCCTTAGGCTAGCTTGATTGGGAACAAAAAAGACAAACCTGAGAACATGAACAAAAAACAGGTTAATGTTATCAAAATAGAACTGGACCCATCTCAGAAGCAAAGGGACCTGCTCGTTGCTGTCAGGCCTCTGCCCAGCCTCTAAGGTGGCCCTTCCGCCCACTCCTCCCTGAATCAGTCTCTTTCCTTCCCCCAGCTGCTTCCTACTGGCCTTTCCTGTCCACCGCCTGCCCAACTCCCTGCTGGTTTAAAAACACCTAAAAGGAAAAAGTAACACCTTCTTCACTCTTTCTCCCCTGCCTTCACATTTGGAAGAAGTGTCGACATTCACTTCTTTACCTTTGGATTCCATTTCAACACCGCTCCTCCCAGAACGGCTGGGGAGTTCGCCGATGGCCTCGTTTGCAAGTCTGAAGCTTCCCTTCAGTCTTGCTCAACCTGACCTCAGAGCAGAGCCGGCATCAGTGCCCAGTGGCCCCCTCCCTGGCCCTTGCCTGCAGAACGTGGCCTCTGCCCGTCCCACCTCCGGGCCGACGCCCTGGCCCCTCTGCCTCTCCCAACCCTCCATCAGGTCCCCATAGGTTCTGACCTGAGCTCACATCTCTATACCCTCACTGAGCACTGTGATTGATTTACACCATGGTTTATTTCAACTTTTATCTCCAAGAGAATGGCTCCCAAATCTCTGTCTCTCCAACACTGTGAACTGGACGTTCCAATGTTGCCCTACATTCAACGTGTCCAAAATAAAACTCGCCATCTTTCTGTCTGCTCCTGGTTCTCCATCCTCAGGCAGAGCAGTGGGACCCTTCCTGTTGTAGGAGAGCCCCGTTCGTAAATGGACCGTGGAACCAACCTAGGTAAAGCCTAGGCCTTCAGGTGATGTCCTCGGGACCTGGCCTCTTCACCCCTCAGGTTGGTCTCGCCTGTCTTGCTTTACATGCTGGTTCCCAGCAGCTGCAGGCTCCAGCCTTCCAGATTCAAGTCTGGTGGAAAGAAAGCATCTCTTCCCGTTAACTTCTGCTCAACTCCCTGGGTTCACTGTCATTGGACCAACTGTCCATTCCAGAACCAATCTCGGTACCCAGTGACAGAATTGCACCGATTGGCAATCGGATTTTATATTTCCATATATGCGTGGGTGAGAGACGGCTCCCCAAAAGGAATTCAGGGCCTGTTTCCAGGAGACGTGAGGACTGATTCTGACCAGGCAACAATGGCTACTGTCCATTACTCCCATCTCAGAAGCACCTGTCCTGTCCCTCCCTGTCATATACCACCAATCAAAGTACTAGGTTGATTCTTACCTTCTCTTGCCTGGACCATTTCAACAGTTCTCTAAGGAGAATGTCTCCCTTTGGTCAGTCTCATTCAACCCATTCTCACCACTAACGCAGCTAATTTTTCAGAGCTTAGACTGGAGACCACTCTTTTGCTCAGCAGGATTTCATAATTTGCCCATGTGGTTTTGTGTGTCAGTAATGTATTCATGTCTCTTGCTGAGTAGTGTTCCACCCTTACATTATACTCGTTTGTTGATCCATTTACCTGTTGATCGGAATCTGAGTTGTCTCCGGTTAAACATTTGTGGACAAGTCTTTGTGAGAACATGTTTTCATTTCTCCTGATACCTATGGTGAGTGTACGTTTAACTCTTTGAGAAGCTGCCAAGCCATTTTCTTTTTTTCTTTTTTTACAGAGACAGAGAGTGAGTGAGTCAGAGAGAGGGATAGACAGGGAAAGACAGACAGGAACAGAGAGATGAGAAGCATCAATCATTAGTTTTTCGTTGCGTGTTGTGGCACCTTAGTTGTTCATTGATTGCTTTCTCATATGTGCCTTGACTGTGAGCCTTCAGCAGACCAAATAACCCCTTGCTCGAGCCAGCGACCTTGGGTCCAAGCTGGTGAGCTTTGCTCAAACCAGATGAGCCCACGCCCAAGCTGGCGAGCTCGGGGTCTCAAACCTGGGTCTTTCCGCATCCCAGTCTGACTTTCTATCCACTGCGCTGCCTGGTCAGGCTGCCAAGTCGTTTTCCAAACTAGTCTTACTATATTTTACAACCCATTGGCATTGGATGAGAATCCCATATGCTCTACTCAACATCCTTGCCAATGCTTACTGTTGTCAAACTTTTTAATTATTCTACAGGTGTGCAGTGGTATTTCATTTTAGTTTTCATTTGCATTTCCCTGAGAGTGATAGTGCACATTTTTTTCATGTGCTTTTTTCACTTGGCTTTTGTATATTTCTTTTATGAAGTGTTGGTAGAAGTGTTTGCTTGTTTTCAAGTGGTTTGCATAACTCATTGAGTTTATTTGCTACAAAACTGCTAAGAAATTTTGCATCTATGTTCATGAGGGATATTAGTTTTTCATTTTCTTTTCTTATAAAACTTCTAACTGAAATGAAGAATAATTTATAGTGAATGAACAGTAGAGAAGAGGAAGCCGAGAATGAAATCAGCAATTTGGGATATAAGAAAGCAAAAAACACCCAATCAGAACAGTGAAAAGAAAAAAGAATCTAAAAAAATGAAGATAGTGTAAGGAGCTTCTGGGACAACTTGAAGCACACCTACATTCACATTATGGAAATGCTGGAAAGAAGAGAGAGCAAGAGATGAAAAACCAATTTGAAAAAATGATGGGAAACTTCCCTAACCTGGTAAAGAAAATAGACATACAAGTCCAGGAAACACAGAGAGTCCCAGACAAGATGAACTCAAAGAGGTCCATACCCACACACACCATAAGTAAAATACCAAAGGTTAAAGACAAAGTGAGAACCTTAGAAGCAGCAAGAAAAAAGCATTTATCTACAAGGGAGCTCCCATAAGACTGTCAAATGACTTCTCAACAGAAACTTTGCAGGCCAGAAGGGAGTGGCAAGAAATATTCAAAGTGATGAAAAATAAGGATTTATGACCAAGATTACTCTACCCAGCAAAGCTATCATTTAAAATCAAAGGGCATATAATGAGCTTCCGAGACAAGAAAAAACTAAAGGAGTTCATCACCACCAAACCATTTCATACAGTGTATGAAATGTTAAAGGATTGAAGAAAAAAAGGAGGAGGATATGGAGAAGGAGAAAGAGGAAGAGGAGAAAGAAGAAGGAGGAAGAAGAAAAAGAAAAAAGAAGAAGAAGGGAGAAGAAAGAAGGAAGAAGAAGAAGAAAGAAGAGGAAAATACACAAACAGCCAGCCTGACCTGTGGTGGTGCAGTGGATGGAGCATCTACCTGGAACACTGAGGTCACTGGTTCAAAACCCTGGGCTTGCCCGGTCAAAGCACATACAACAAATAAGCAATGACAACTAAAGTGAAGCAACTATGAGTTGATACTTCTTGCCACCTCCATTCCTACCCTGTAAAATCAATATATAAAATCTTTTATATATATATATATATATATATATATATATATATTTTTTTTTTTTTTTTTTTTTTTTTTTTTTGCATTTTCCGAAGCTGGAAACGGGGAGGCAGTCAGACAGACTCCTGCATGCGCCCGACCGGGATTCACCGGCATGCCCACCAGGGGGCGATGCTCTGCCCATCTGGGGCATTGCTCTGTTGCATCCAGAACCATCCTAGCGCCTGAGGCAGAGGCCACAGAGCCATCCTCAGCGCCTGGGCTATCTTTGCTCCAGTGGAGCCTTGGCTGCAGGAGGGGAGAGAGAGACAGAGAGGAAGGAGAGGGGGAGGGGTGGAGAAGGAGATGGGCGCCTCTCCTGTGTGCCCTGGCCCAGAATCGAACCCGGGACTCCTGCACGCCAGGCCGACGCTCTACCACTGAGCCAACCGGACAGGGCCAATATATAAAATCTTGAAAAAAAATATAGCCTGACATGTGGTGGCACAGTAGATAAGGTGTCAACCTGGAGTTCTGAGAGCGCTGGTTTAAAACTCTGGGCTTGCTAGGTCAGGGCACACACGAGAAGCAACTATGAGTTGATGCTTCCCACTCTCCCCCTTTTCTCTCTCTCTCCCCTAAAATTAATATATAAAATCTTTAAAAAATACAAACAATAGAATGGCCCACTTACCATCTCTGCTGAATAGGTCACTGACATCTCAAACCCAAATGCCCATCACCTTAGACACTCATCTACTCATTTAACATTCAACAAATATTTAACAGTCAGTAAATGGCCGCCAGCCATAAATATCCCGCTCTTCCTCCAAAGTCCCCTCATCTTGGTAACCACGTCACCAGTCTCCTGGTAACTTAAGTTGGAGCTACCCTTCATGCCTCTTTCCCCCAACCATATACATTAAATCAATTCTTCTGTCTCAGCTATTTTTCTTCAAAAACACAGCCCAAGTCCATAGGCTTCTCTCTACCGCCACGGCCCTCTCAGAGACCACGCCCCATTATTTCTTACCTGGAGAGCTGCACAGCATTCCACTCTTGAACTGCGAGATGTCGATTTTGCAGTGAAATCCTCTGCTTAACACCTTTCCCCAGGCAGCTTACAAAGCCCAACGTGACCTGGCCTGCCTCGTGACGCTCCGCCTGGCTGAAGATGCTGGCAGCCAGATGTGCTGGGCACCTCACCTACCGGGCTTTGCAACTGCACTGCCCTTACCTCTCTGCCTCACTAGCTCTTCCTAGCACTTCTGGACTCAGGCTATCTGCCCCTCCCCCCCCCAGGGGGGGTCTGCCCTGCCCCACCCGATGTCCACTATCCCAGCAAGGGCGGTGAGAGTGAACGGCCCCAGCCCCCAGCACTGAGCCTGGCCAGATTACTCAGAGAACTCAATATATTGCCCCTAATTCTTCTCCTCTCATTTTTCACTTGAAACAACTCCAATCCGGCCTTCATCCTGACACCACTAAAACTGCTCTCAGTAAGGTCTGCAGTGACCTTGGCATTGGCCGTCCCATATTAATTGTTGGTTCTCATCTGACCTGACTTCTCGGCAGCCCTTGCTAGGTAATTTCCATGCTCTTTGAAACCGTGTGGACCGGCTTCCAGGACCCAAGCTCCTGGTTTCAGGCCCGTGCCCGTGGGTGGTCCACCTGCCTAAACTCTGAACTTTGGGGAGCCCCAGAGCTCAGATCTAGGACCTCTTCTCTTTGCTGCCCCCACACAGACCTTTGGGACTTTCAGCTGGGCGCCACCTGTCACTTGTATGCTGGTAACTCCCAATTGGGTACCTCTGGCCTGGACGTAATTGCTTAAATTCCAGACTCAGGTGGCTGACTGCCTTCTTGACATCTCCAGCGAATAACAGGGGGGGCACCCTGAACTTAACATGTGCAGAGTGAGCTCCAAACCTGCTCCTCCTGAAGCCTCCCCTTCTCAGTAAGCGACCACAACCCCCACCCCCCACCCCAGCCAGGGCCTAAACCAGCAACCCCGGCGAGGTGGGGTGCGGAGCAGAGCGTCACACCTGGGCCCCAGAGAACAGAGAGTGGCTGACTCTTGTAGAGTTAAGTACGGCTCACGGTGCAGGGTTCGCCCCAGTAATGTGCTTCCGTGCAGCGAGGGGAAAGGAAGCATGTTACTGTGAACGTAACACATCTCACATTTGTCACCGATGATGGTTCTAGAATCTCTGGAACACCAAGAAACCAGAAGAAGAAAAACAACATGTCTGGGAAGTCAACAAAGCATTTTATTCCACAGGAAGAAAAATAACAACTCTGATATGAGAAACAGATGGGAGAGTCTGAACAATTGGTGGGAATAGTGTTTACACAGTGGAGAACCAGATACTTTGTTTTCAGAGTTCCATGGAGCAGCTACTATGGCATTTTGAGGCACAGATGATGCTCAGAGAGAGAGTGACCCTGGAACCTTCTGAACATTGAGGTGAGTACCCCCACGCAGCCAGACCCCAGGGCTGGTGAGAGGCTGCTGTTTCTCAGGAGTGCGGCCGAGCCCAGGGCGTGGGGAACCCTGACCTCCGGCCAGCCTCCCCAGTGGTCAGGGAGAAGCAGCTATGGTTAGGCAGCGACATGGGTTGGCCAATGGTGCTGGGTCAGGGAATTAGGATGGCTTTTGAATTCTCCTTATCCAATTTCTCCTTATTCAATTGATTTCACTGTCCTCAGAGAGGAACTGTGGACTTGAGGCAGCCTGAGAACTGGTGGAAATTATCACAACAAAGTCTCAGACATCACTGGCCAAATACCAGTTTAAAAAGAAAAAGGGCCAGAGCCGGCTTGCGCCAAAGCTTTGGATTTTTTCCTGGCAAACCGGGAAACCGTGTCCAAAGCCTTTGGAAGTTTTCCACCGCCACCAGGCCAGGCAGGGGCGGCAGGGGCAGAGGAGCTGGGGAAGCTCTCCTTGGTGTCCACCCCCCCCCCCCCGCCCCCATGGTCTTTGGATCCCACTGGAACATTCTAAGGCGCAAGTGTCAGGGAAGCATTGTGCAATCAGAGGACATGGACAGCTATTTCCAGAGCTGATTAAAATTAGAAAGCAGTGGCAGGAGGGCCTCTGCACACCTCTCTGGAGTCCAAGAAGCGCCACTCCACGCATGGCCTGCAACAGGCTTTCTGCTCTCAAAGCCCAGGATGCCCAGCTGCGTCGGGGCCAAAAGGCAGCCGTCTTCTCTTCCGTGATACTACGCTCCTTAATCTGGTACAGAACTTCAAGTGACTGCCCTCCAGAAAGTGATGCAATCGACCCTTCTAAGAGTCTCTCTTCCAGAGATCATGATCTCAGGCAGTGGCCTACTGATGGCAGAACCACAAGCAAGACTTGTGGGGTGCGGGGAGGGGGCCGGGGGCCTGCAGAGGGCTCTGTGTGTGAGCCAATATCATCCCAACTGCTCAGCATCAAAAGCAAACAAACAACTTCAACCCTTCAAAAGCCAGGTTTCAATTCGGCAGTCCACAGACTTAAGAGTTCAGTGAAGACTAGACCTTGGAGTTCAAGATGATCCTTGAAAACACTACTTGGCTAAAGCACTTTAACACTTATGCTAAAGCTCCCTTCCTGCTTCTTGGAAAACACACACACACACACACACACACACACACACACACACACACAGAGAGGGAGAGAGACAGCGAAAGATCAGCTTCATTTGTGTCTTGGAAGGATCTGGGTCATTGGTTATAAACACCAAAACCGTCTACACATCCACTGATCTTCTGAAGTCGTTTTAGATCTTAGCTCCGTGTGACAAGGTTGTAGAAATTGATTAGCTTTATGAAGATAAAAATTTAAAAACCACAATCGTTCTAGAGTGAGCCCCTCCCACCACGCCCCCACTCCGTCTCCTCCTCACAGAAGAGGGGGAAACAACAGGAGCCCCGGCGAGGGGAGGGTGCTCACGCCAGCCTCGGGGCTGGCTGGAATTTAAAACCAAGGGTAAGATGTTTCGGCTAAATCTTGGTACTACAAAAAGCTTACTGAAACAGCCTTTTCAGACTCAGATTTCCTCTTCTCAGACTCTCCCTCTCCCTTCGTGTCCCCAGGGCTGTGGAGCTGGGTGCTTGACTGTCACTTTGTTACAAAGAGGAGTCCCGGGACCTGTCCCTGCTGCTGCGCAGGGAGGACATTCCCACTGTGCACTGTGATAAATTCGTGGATTTTTGATTTGTTAAAACAAAGATTTCTGTAGGATTTTCCTCCTTCTTAACCAGCAGAGCCTGCCACCATCCCAAACGACCCTGTCTGGTAACGACCAGGAGAAATTTACGGTGCCTGTGCGCACGGGACTGCAGCCACAGGCACAGGTCTACCTCCGGCTGGCTGGACTCTCAGGAGAGAGCCAAGTAGACAGGCAGGTAAAAGAAATAATTTGTGATAGTCTAACAACTACCTTGAAAATGGGGGTGAGGAATAAATAAAAGGTGGATTTCCAAGGCACTCCCGCTTCCAGAAGGGCCAGCTCCGGTTCTGACTCTGTGGCCTGTGTCCCAGCCCAAAACACCAGATTTGAAAGGTGACTCTCCTGAGGAACCCCTCCCCCTCCCCGCGGTCCACTCGCCGGAAATTCTTAGTTTGCAACACTCAGACCTGACACACACGAGTACCCTGAATCACACATGTAGGGTTAGTGCAATAGAAGATCCAATATAATTTTATATTACTTTACAGTTAACGAGCCTTTACACACATCACAGGCCCTGTTCAGAAACGTGCCTATATATTTATAAACACACAGTTGTACATATATACATGTTAACAAATACAGGGCAATCTAAAAATTAGATTAATTGTAGGACACTTGCTTTTTTACGTTATTCGACCAATACCTTTTAAAAATGATTTCCTCCTAATCTAAGGAACCCTGCCCCACACGTTAACACGGCTGGTTTGGGTTCACGTGTTCCCCCCATCAGCATGTACTTCCCTTCGCTCTGTGACACAGTCCCCCAAACTGTGCTCCGGCTTGGCCTCTAACCGAGGCTCCTGATTGGTGGGGGTCAGGTCCGATGGCCTCCACCCAGCCGCCAGGATTCCTCAGGAGTCCAGCTCCAACTGCTCCTGATTTTCACTGAGTCTTAACATCAGTTGCTGCTCATAGTACAGGCTCTTTGCATAGTTTATTTCTTGTGATAACTTGATAGCGAGGACCTCGGATTTCACGTGGACCTGGGGGACAGAACAGGATGAGCGACCTGCCCGTAGGCGGGGCAGCACCATCCTGGTCCCCATCAGTGCACCCCAGGATGGTGCACTGTTAGGGAACAGTCTCCGGTCCCCTTCTCCCGCTTAATGCTGATTCGGGCCGGGGGTGGGGCGGGGTGGGGCAGGGAGGCGGTTCCTGGAATCTGTGTCTTTAACAAATTCCCCAGGTGAGTGTGTAGCCAACCTGAACTCACCTGACACTTGGGACCCCCTGTACCTGAGAACCAGTTTCAGCTCTGACGGGGTAGGGTTCTGTGTGCGTGAAGGGCATGAACCAAGGACTTTGCTTTGGGTTCAAACCAAAGTCTGGGGACGGTCAAAGAGGGGGAGAACCAGCAGGCACACGCCTTGGGGCTGTCCTTAACAGAAACGCTGAGCTGCTCCCTCGCCTTGAAAGGGACAAAAATGCAGCTGGGCCCGGCTCCCCACCATGAGAAGAACTTGTGGAAATTACTCACACTTTTGGGTGTTAACTCTATTAATCTACCAGCC
This sequence comes from Saccopteryx leptura, assembly GCF_036850995.1. Classification (NCBI taxonomy): domain Eukaryota; kingdom Metazoa; phylum Chordata; class Mammalia; order Chiroptera; family Emballonuridae; genus Saccopteryx; species Saccopteryx leptura. Next base: position 92,042,878 of record NC_089505.1, on the reverse strand, counting down.
TCAACTTAAGCCAATGACCCCAGGGGAGCCTGTGCAAGCCAAACCAAACTCAAGTGCATTCCTGAGCAGGCGGAAGGTCAAGCAGAGGCCCGATAAGGTTGGTTGCTATTTCTGATCTGCAGAAAGACCCAGAGATAAGCAAGGCCGTTTTGAATGACACGTCATTCTCACAGGCGGGCTTGGAAATCCTAGCATACCAGGTGAAAAATGAGCAGGACTAACCCCAGGCTTTCACGGAAAGTCACAGTCAAAATATGGCGAAGACAGTGTCTCCTCGCAGGGACTGCTGACCCAACAGTCCCTCCGAAAGGGGGGAGCGGAGCAGCCTGGAGCCGCACAGCGCCTGGTTTTGAACCCTGGCTCCTTCCAGTGGCGGCCATATAATGTTGACCAGGTCACTTGCCGTCACCAAGCCTCCTTACCAGCCAAGTGGAGAAATGACCCTCCAGCATCTGGTGGCCTGTCAGAAGTACTGAGCGCCCAGTCGAGCACACAGGACCCTTAAGGAATGCTGGTTGTTAACAGCATTATTACTTAGAAGCCCTGCCATAACAGTGTCTTCTACCCTTTGGAGGCAAATATTTAGATTAATCGTAGGACACTTGCTTTTTTATGTTATTCGACCAATACCTTTTAAAAATGATTCCTCCTAATCTAAGGAACCCTGCCCCACACGTTAACACGGCTGGTTTTGATTCACGTGTTCCCCCATCAGCATGTACTTCCCTTCGCTCTGTGACCTAGTCCCCCAAACTGTGCTCCGGCTTGGCCTCTAACCGAGGCCAAATATGATATTCTTTACAAATATTTACTGAGCATTTACCCTGGGTAGGGGCCTCTGCTAGATAGTACTTCTTTGCACGGAAAAAAAAAGTTACTTCCCAATTGTTTCATAGGAGAACCAACAGAGAAGTTGGTGTGTGCTCTAACACCTTCCTAGATTCAACAAAGTGAAGAGTCACCATTCAGGAATAAAAATCCCCACGTGTGGTGTCGGTCGGTCCTCGCTGCTATCTAGACGTTCTCCGCCGGCCACCTCGGTGGTGAGGAGCGGGCGGAGGGCCGTTACAGGCAGGGCTGGGAGGCAGCACCCCGGGGTTAGCAGCAGCCCAGCCGACCCTAAACTGAATTCCCGCTGAGAAGTGTAAGCAGGGCAGAGGCTTCCCCGGGTCCCTTCTCTCTCTCACCCTCTCAATAGGCCGGTTCAGGAGGGCGGCGGAGACACCATGCACACTCACCATGGGCTTCTGGTGGGAGGGGCCGGGCATGGATACGCCACTACTCGTGTTCACCGCCTTCTTGGTCACCTGCACATACACCTTCCCGTGGTCTTTAGAGACGAGGCAGTGGTAGAGATCGTCGTACTTGACTTCTAGGAAGATGGCCTCCCGGTCCACATAGTCGCCACTTTTCAAAAAGTAAACGGCCTTGGAGGAGATGAGCACGCAGTAGCTGTCAATGTTCTCCACGGCGATGAAGCTGGGAAGGGAGAGGGAGGGTAAGGAAGGGGCACAGAGCTCTCCTTGTCCTGGAGCAGGAGAAGGGTGTGGGCTAGTGTGCCCTGGGGTCCGAAGGTCTGACAGGGAATCTAGGCCCCCTCCCTCACTATGTTCGTAGGCAGGTGGCTCGATATTGATGGGGAAACCGGGCCAAGGGAGGTGGACATTGTAGTCTATAAAGCTTGGAAAGCCTGCTTAGGTAAGAAGCTGCCGCATCCCATTTCGCTTAATTTGCTAGAAGGCTAAAGAATTCATAGGCTCAAGTGCACATTTCAGGAATCCATCATGTCCTCAGAGTCCATTGTGCCTCAGCCCTCCGGACTCAGGTGTGGGATGAGTTTCCCCAAGGCACTGCCAGTCCAGTGCTGCTGGGGGGAGGTGTTTCTGTGCTTCTGCTTTAAGACATGTGCAGTGTCTTAAATGGCAACCACACAGGCTTGTCAGTCTACCCTAGAAGAAGCACCTGATTGGTTAGTGGGAGGGACCAACACAGGCCTACAAAATTTTAAAGAAACTGATTGGCGGGCTTTAAGGAAAGCTAGTTCTTCCTAGCCCCAAAATAAAGACACAGGTTTAACAGAGGTCTGACCCTTTTCTCTCTTCCTGCTTGGAAACAAGCCTGCCTGCCTGTCGGTTCATGGGGTCTCCAAGCAGCAGCCATGCGTGTGGGCTGGCAGCTGGATGGTCTCCCAAGGACAGGCTTTGAGCTGTGCCTGGACTGGACCGAGCTTTGATAGGGGCTAAACCAGGGGTCCCCAAACTTTTTACACAGGGGGCCAGTTCACTGTCCCTCAGACCGATGAAGGGCCGGACTATAAAAAAAACACCTATGACCAAATCCCTATGCACACTGCACATATCTTATTTTAAAGTAAAAAAACAAAACAGGAACAAATACAATATTTAAAATAAAGAACAAGTAAATTTAAATCAACAAACTGACCAGTGTTTCAATGGGAACTATGCTCCTCTCACTGACCACCAATGAAAGAGGTGCCCCTTCCAGAAGTGCGGCGGGGGCCAGATAAATGGCCTCAGGGGGCCGCAGTTTGGGGACCCCTGGGCTAAACCATGGTGCATGGTGCAGAGTATCTGGACTTTGGTCTTGATACTGGGCTTAATGAAGACAAGATTGGACTTTTTCCTTGATGAGACAGAGGGAAATGAGACACTGGAAACCTATGAGCAGCATTCTGTTCAACCCCAAATCTTACTGCAAAAGCCTAAGCTTTTCTGAGTGCGAGTCCAGTTGAAATGCTTTCCACATGACACCATACACAATCCCCACTTCAACCGGCGTCAGAACCGATATCAGATACTGGGAGCTCAAGCAGAAGGTTGGTCACGGGCTCTCAACACCACGGCTGGGAGCCACAGGCTGGGCACAGGAGACAGGGGGGAGGACGTGGAATTAAACAGGTCAGCGAAGGGTATGACGCGAGAGGGCACGAGTTCCTGCCTTTGCACACTGACATCTACTTCCTTCCTTCCTAAATTCTTAAACCAGACTCTGCTCAGCACCTCCAGGGACAGGGAACCTGTGAGAACACCACTCCACTTTCAGAAAACTCCAACAGTTAGAAAGTGCCTTAGTTGGGAAAGCTGTAATCTTGACTCATAACTTTCGGGCATTGCTTCTTGGGGCTTCTGTGCCACTCAGTAAAGAATCTCATTCCTTCTCCTGCACGGAGCTCCTGAATTAAAGTGGAAATTTATGCACATCAAACCTCTCCGCTCAGCTGCTGAATGGGGAGCGCTGACCCTTGGTGAGCGCTGTGACAGCTCTCCGGGGCCTGGCTGCCTCCACCGCAGCTTGTGACAGCCCTCCACAATGGGGCGGCAACGTCAGCGTCAGCGAAGGAGAGCAGACAACGGCAGGAATACTAAGAGCTGACCACAGGCTGGCTGTCAAGCTGCAGCCCCCAGGCCTTGATGTCCTGAGAGGGCTTTGCAAACCGCTGCTCAGAGCCCAGGCTCCCCTGTGAGCTGCGAGGCCCAGGGTCCCAGGATGGCTTTGCTGCTGTGTCAGGGAAGGGGCCTGCCTGCCGGTGGATGAGCACTTTCCTTTCCATCCGAGCCTGTGCTGGGCCCTGGCCCTCCCGGCTTAGAGAGCCCCCAGCCTTCCCTGCACTCAGAATACCCCATCTCTCAACTGACCTACCGCCTTCTGTCCTGGGGAGTCACAGGTCCAGCCTCTCCACGAAGCTCCTCAGTTTCCCCACGGAACACTCCAACCCCACCCCACTTTTGAACACTTAAATTACTTGCCTTCAAAGCACTGCCAAACACCAATTTGTTCTCTACACACCCCCCGGATCAGCCTCCCAGTTCTGACCATGCTGGTGGAGTGGGGGGTCCACATCTGCTCCCCCGTCTCCCTGAGCACCACCGAGTCTGCTGCCCGAGGACGGGCTCAGGGAGGACCTGCCTGCTGCCGGTCGCCATTTTAATCACAGCCTCACACGACAGAAACTGGCATTTACTGTTCTACTCGAACTGGTAGGCGATGCCAAGGATGCAGACTTGTGAAGTCTCAGCGCCCATTAGAAACACCCAACAGCTTTCGGTGCTCAGGCCACTGACCCAGGACTCCCCGCACCCCGGCCCCGACGGCAGCAAGGAGGCGGCTTCGCCACTCAGTGGAACAGCACGGAATCTGAAATTGCTGGTCCAGGGGGCAGGAAAGGGGACAGAGAGAGAGGGAAGGAGGGAGAGAGAGAGGGGTAAGCACCACTTCCTGGCAGAGGGAGCGCCGCAGGGCCACTAGGTCTTGATGGGAAGCTTGGTAAAAACTGAGAAGCATCCTGCAGTTCCTGAGCCCTGGCTGGGCAGGGGCTGCCCAGGCTGCACTGGGCTCTCGAAGGAAACCCAGACGTCGGCCCTGCAGGTGATAAGAATAGGAATGTGCCTTAAAAACCCAACCCAGATGACTTGCGTCCCTCTGGTCCAGCACACGACGGGCCCTCTGGTCCCCGCGCCCTCGGTGTCCCTGTGGTGGACATCTGCACCCAGCCTTGTGCAGGGCCGAGGCCGTCCTTCTCCCCGGGCAGCTGCTCCCACACCCGGGCTGGAGTGCCCGACGTTATTAGGGCACTTTCTGCTGGAACTTTTACAGGCTTTAAAATAGACTCCTTTTCAAGATGCCACAGATGACGCAAGTCCTCGGTCTGGCCAGAGCCACTCGGGGTGGGCTGGCGGCTCGGAGCTGGGAGGCCGTGCTGAGTGCCACATCCCACAGCGTGCCTCGGGGCCAGGCCAGCTTCTGTCTCCATCTGAGAGAGGTGACACTACCTGCCAGCTTCTGTCCCAAAGTTAGCAAAGTCAAAGGAATTCAAGGCCATGCAGAACTGGAAGGCGCAGGAGCAGTAAATGGACCCAGAGTGCCACTCGGAGAGTCCCTTCACACCCGACGGACTGCGGACGGACGGTGGCACTCCCTGACCCATACAGGAAATGTGCTAATGTCTCTCACATCAGGAGCAGACCAGCACTCAGGGCTTAGGCAAGAGGAGAGAGGGAGACAGTGCGGCCACGGCGGGCAGCGAGAGCACAGGGTCCCCACCGGGGTCTGACCTCACACACAGCTGTCCCTATTTTCCTCCTGCCGCCACCTCTGAGCCCACAGCCATACACCAAGGCACGCATGCGTACACGCACACACTTTTTAAATTACAAAATCTGGAAACCACATCAAAGAAGAATTGAAACCGAGCGCTCAAGATTAGGGATCTCCTTCTGTAATGGAGATCCATCCCAAACTTGTCACCGCAAGACAGAAGCCACAAGTCAGGGTGCAGGAGAAGTCGGCCACAGCAGGGCTCCGGGAGGGCCCCTCTGTCAGCGCGCCCTTCCTGGGCCTTTCTCCTCCGCGCCACTTCATGGCCCTCCGCGGGGCCGCCCTCCCCACTGGCCACCCTCCTCCAGAGTCCCACAGAGGACTGCGCCCGCTCCCCCAGGCTTCCCTGGGCTGCACTTGAGAGGCTCAGGGTCCTGCCAACGGGGCAGCCGTGGCTACTGCTGCGAGCCTGTTGAGTCCACGCACTGGGCTTCCTGCTCTGCGTCCCCTGTGTGACCACGCTTCACGCAGGGCTGACACAGAGGAGGAAAGCCATCAGGCCCCGGGTCGGTCTGAGTGCACCCGCTGCTCCCTGACTGATCGGGAGCACAGAGGGGGAGAGTGAAGCCTGTGGCCAGAGCACACAGCTCTGGGTCAGCTTCATCCTTCAACTACGAGAACTGGAGAGGTCACCCAGGGTTCTGGTGCCACATTTTAGGTTGCTGTAGATACTATAATTGAGCCTCTAAAAAACAGGATTTTTAGACTTTGGTTAAAAGTTTTACTTTTAACTCTCCTTTAAGGCGAGAAAGAGGACACTCTGACCCTGGGATCCATGTCAGAAAGATTATTCCGAGAGACAGGAAGGCTGGGCATGTGGCCCTGGTCACTCTCTGACATCTGACAGCACAGGCTCTAGCAGGCGGACCTGACAAGGCCTCCTCCATCACTAACAACACCCACAACCACGACCACCATGGGGCGCTCTCAGCAGCGCCAGTGGCATCGTCAGCAAGAGCGCCAGACCCGCACTCTGTGGCGGGTAATGTGCCTTCTCCCAGCCACATGGCCGACGTGACTTTCTATCTCCTCTCCCTGGCACATTTCTGCCCCTCCTGTAGGACCAGGTCAGCAGTCCACAGCCTTCCCCAGCTTTCCAGGCATAACTCAGTCCCTGCTCCTTGGGGTCCCATAACACACGCTCACACTTCTATTTTAAAAGCAATCAGGCATTACAGGTAGTTGGTAATATTGTCTGTTTCCCCTTCTAGACTATAAATTTGTCAAGGAAAGAGCAACTTTCTCATGCGTCCTGGCATACAGGAGGATTCAACAGATTCACGTGGTAAGGAGTCTCGGAAAATGGCGATGGAATTCCATCGTAAGGTCCAATGGAATCTGCCAGAGCACCTGCAACTTCGGATGCTGGCTGTATCTTAAACTGCAGTAAACTTAAAGAACTCTCTCAGAACTCTGATTTTATGTATTAAAGCTTACACTAACCTCGACCAGAACAGCTGGAAAATCCGCCAAATGAAAGGTTTACTTCGGTTGCCTACCGAAGAACCTCCAATGTCCTGAGTGCCAATAGTTATTGATAGATTACTTCCTGGTTTAGAAAAGGAACCCGTGAATTCTATCCCCTTCCTCAGAATGACCTGTCTTTTGTTTTTGCTTTGAGACTGTACAGGCTACTCTAAGGCTTATATTTATAGTCACATGCTATTAGAATCCACACTATAACCTGTGTTCAAAATACATTTCTGATATCTCCCTCTCTACCTGCAACTTCTCAAGAAGGATACACAGGATACAAAATACCAGAAACACCATGTTTACAAAAGGGCAAGAAAGGAAAATTTTACTCTTGATTTTAGTTCCTCCTGTGCTTGCTGAGTTTGCTAACCATGCACGGTTTATTTCCTCAAAAAGAGACAGGACTTCTATCTGGTTGGTGGGTTTATAGGCTATTTTTGTTTTCTTTGTTATATTTTGTTATATTGAGAAAAATCTTGTTTCATATTATTTTCTAAGACTACATTTTGAAAATATAATCCAGTTGTCAAACTCCAGAAAACAGGAGGGTAAAGCAGCTTCCTAGGTCATGTGGGTGGCTCATGGGCACCGTTCCTGCAAAGCAAAGAGAGCCATTCTAATGCTTACAATGCAGGTATGTAACTGTGTCTGTGATGAAGCATTAGAGACAAAATAGGTAACTTATTGTTTCTTTTTTTTTAATGAAAATGAGGTTCCTGGCAACAGACAGACACTAGCCATAAAGAAAAATTAATTTAATCAGATGGGACAAATGCTACTTTAAGATCAGCTTAAGCCAGTATTCTATTTCAAAATTGGGAAAAGTCGGAAGGAATGGTAATTCTGCAACATACCAGAGAAATACTTGATTCCTTTGAAACGAAAGCCGTTTCCGCTGGCCAGACCTTAAATCGTATGTCAGTCACTATCTTTTTAATACTAATTAATTAAATAAAGTGAAAAAATTAGATGAAACTTGATCTGGGCGCGCAGAGTTGCAGTCACCATGGTGCTGGAACTTGGTGGGGTTGCACTGCATCAGGAAGTAATTACACAACATTTTCCAGAAGTGAAACAGGGAGTCTAACCAGGAAAAAATGTGGAAACATTTAGTTAGAACAGTAGAGCAAGGTATTAAAGACCCTTTTAAGGGGTTAACTCTGAAGGAAGATATGCAAATAATTAGGTCTGTAAACATGGTTTTAATTACAATTCTAGGATAGAGTTAGGGGTGTAACCTGGCTTTTCCTGAAAACTCCTTCCTCACAAAGTGATGAGACTAACGTTCACATCACTGTGAGGACCCAGCCTGACAACTAAGGACACACCAGAGAAACACTGGCCGGTCCCCTGACAACCATACACTGGAGAAGGCCATGGTCACAGGCCCCCTTCCACATTCCCTGCCGAGATATACCCCCCACACACGGGTGGAGACACATGGTTTTCATCTTTAGAGTCAAAATTCAATCATGCCAATATCTTTTCCCATTTCATATAAATTTCAAGAGTTTCGGGAAATCTACTTTACTGACGTCACTCCGATTCCGGTTTTCAGCTCTCTGTGGCCCAGCTCGCTGCAAGCGTCTCACTGGCAGCAAGCAAATTAGCTGTGCTACCCTCTTCGTCCCGTGTGGTTGGCATGTGTCATTCTACTGAAAGTGAACTTACAAGGACCAGAGATAGAGATGAAAAGCACAATGTACTGTACAGTAATTTATAATCTCAATCTTTGACCAAAAACCACCCAAAAGATGGATCAGTGACCACGTATTAACATAATGTTCAACTGCAGCTGTTGGCCATCACTCATGCCACAAATGTTTCCTGAGTGCCTACCATGTGCCAGGCACTGCACTAGGTCTGAGGACTCTCCCATGAATGACACAGACAAAACTCCCAGCCCTCCTGGGCCTGTCACTCTAGCAGACTCTGCCGCATGTCCTGCTGAACCTGTGGGGTGACTCCTGGGCCTCCTACCCAAAGGCCAAAAGGCCCACCAGCAAAGTGGTAATAAGTACAGTCACAGCACCAAGCCCTCCCCTCCGGAAGAGGAGCACACAGTGAGGCCCACTGGGGTTCTAGATGTGGGCGTGAAGACCAGAGCTGAGGCCACCCTGGAAGAACAGACGTATCGGTGGCGCATGGTGTGGACTGAATTGTGCCCCCTCCATTCCTCTGTTGAAGCCCTCACCCCAATGTGACTGTTTGGAGTATGGAAGTAATTAAGGTTAAACGAGGTCATAAGGGTGAGGCCCTGATCCTATATAGATTATACAGGATTAGTTTCCTTATGCAAGACACCAGACAGAGAGCGCTTTCTCTCTTTCTCTCTCTCTCTCTGCCACGTGGGGACACAGTGAGAAAGTGGCCATCTACAAGCTGGGAAGAAAGCCTTCACCAGGAATTAAACTGGGCATCACTTTGACCGTGGACTTCCCAACCTCCAAAACTGTAAGTAAATAAATTTTGTTGTTTAAGCCACTCAGTCTGTGGAATTTTGTTATGGCAGTCTGGGCTGACTAAGACAAAGTAATGTACCTCCACCATCAAGAGAACTTCCAGTAACACTGTAAGGGTTTGGGCTACACCAAACACACCAGGAAGACGCTGTACTATCCAGCGAGCCACACATGAATTGGGGCTTTGATTTTTGACGCCCCTCTTCAAATACTGCTATAAAAATAGGAGATGAGGTCAGTTTAACATTGTCGCTACTCATGACACTGAGGGCTATGCTGAGAGTTAACCTCTACTTCAGACACTTCTCCGTTAACAGAAAACAGTCCCAGTCTTCAGAAACTCCCCTGGCTTGCTTTATCTTAAGGGTGATACATAAGCATTAAAAGAAATCAAACCAGCAGTTTGCTACACATCAGACATAATGAACTGCTTTTCTCTGGGGTTATAACAGCTATTTAGGTTTGAGAGCATTTTACACAAAAAGGTCTCTGCGGACTATCCTAAAATAGCAATACGCTAAATTCTATCATGTCAACTTCACTAGTTTAAAATACTCCAAGATCCCAGAAACATAAGTCTCTCCATTCAAAGAGTAACCAAACAATTGTAAGAAAATTACATTCCCCAAGTTTTTAGCTACTAGTTGTTATTGGTTTATCCGCCTCATTTCACTAGCTTTCAGCAGCAAATAGTAGAACACCACAGTTTAAGAAAACTTTACAGGAAAAATACCCTTAAAATTGAGAACATTTTATCATCTTCTCTTTGATCTAATGAGGAAGAAATGCCATCTTCTAGAAGGAAAACATTAAGATCCCACTCTGAAACTTGGTTGGAGAACCATGCTTTAAGTAAAAGGCTGTTTTCAAGCAGTTATATGTGAACCCATGAAACATTTGAGCCAAGGAATCTCTGACCAGTTCCCGGGTCTGAGAGTCAGGATGATGCTTAGGTCAGACAGGAACGTCTCAGACTCAGAGACAGAAAGACAACTCGGTGAACCAACGGGGCTGGTGTCCCACTTACAATTCGTCTTGGATGTTGTCCGTGAGTTTGAAAAGCTGCTCTTGCCCTTCGGCCTGGCTCCCGGAATAGCGGGGAAGCAGCCCCTGGGGCCCTGTGCAGACCCGTGGTTTCCGCACCCTCTGCGCCTGCGTCCTGGTGAGTAAATGGACAAAAGGCAAAGAGGTTAGGTGTTAGATCAGAATGATTTTCCAGCCTCCTCTAAGACAAAAGCACTGCTTTACTACAAGACATACTCTAAATTTAGTGATCGGAATTAAACCAAAGTATGAACTGTGAATGCACAATCAGATGGTGGGGAGGGGGTTTAAAGACCCCAATTTTGAATTAGGGACCTTGCCTTTGCCATTTTCTAGTGATGTGATCAATGACAGGTCACTTAACTTCTTCAACTCTCGGTCCCATGTTCTCTCTAAAACGGGGCGCTGACACCTACCTCACAGTGAAGAACAAATAAAAGAATGCCCATTGAGCCTGTGCTTGACAGAACACGGCTATCTGCCCGGGTGCCTACGCCTGTATGGTTATCGTCACGGAGGTCACACCCCACTCTCCTAGGCATGTCCCCAGCAGAGGCACCTCCAGATCTGCGGGGTCAGGAAGAAGACTGAGGCCTCAGGCATCTGAAAGCACACACCCAGCTTCCGGATGTCTTCTAAGACAGGCTCAGCCATCTGGGGACAGGGTGAGGGGCACAGGAATCACACAGGGGAGAGGAGAGGCCCCTGGACGGGTCCCAGGCCACAGTCTGAGATCTGCAGTGGCTCTAACTCATGCCACTCCACGTTGGTTGTGCAAAGGAATCTGCTTTGCTATGGCTTTCAGGGCAGACTGATGTTGTCTTTGTCCACAAACCACATACAGGATAGCTGATAAGTACTTTTTTGGTGTTTTCCTAGAAACAAGAGTCCATATTTGTCTTGGAAAGGCTGTGCATATTTCAGATGACTGATAAGAGTCTGCCGGGTCTGTCCTCGGCCTTGTACTTGCTGTACTTTTCATTATTTGTTCCTGGATTCCATTGAAGCAAAACACCCCTCTCTGTGCACATCCAGAAGAGAGGAGCAGCTCACACACTGGGCCAGCGCTTCAGAACCAGGTCCTGACGGGAGGGTGGACACTTTACTTGCTTGCAAGGGTGACAAGCGCCCCGGGGGGTCAATCGGGGTGGTGATGTGGACAGAAGGAGTCAGCAAGTTGCCACAGGACAAGCAATGGGCAAGTTGCAAAACTGGGACAACTAACTGCAAAGCACCTCCGGACCAGGCCAGTGCTCCGCTCACCAGGCCAGGGAGCTAAGGTCCCACACCTGGGTGAGATCTGCTATGTGCTAGAAAGCCAGAAATCCAGTCATAATTTTTTAAAAGTTCAGTAATAAGAAAGCTCTAAGAACTATTAACTGTGCTCTTTGATATCAAGAGATGGTAAAGAAGTCTCAACAGTTTGTACTAAAGGACTGGGTAGAAAATGATTTTATTTAGATCAGATACTTATACATTCCACAAGGCATAATCTCAATTCCTCCTTCCCCACGGCCTCCAGAGGCCACTGAGACCCCAACCATGACCTGAAGGGAGGGAGGGCTGTAGAGGGGGTTCATTCACCCCCCAGTGGAGGGGCTACTGCTGGTCAGGACGCCCGCCAACCAGAACGAGTCAGGAAAGCCAGGGAAGGGGCGTGCGGTGCTTCCCCGCAGCGGAGCCCTGCCCCCACCCCTGCTTGCAATACAGGGCCACCCTGGGGAGCAGACACTTGACTATCCCCCACGAAGCTCCTGGGAGAGGTGTGGGCTATCAAGGCAGACGTCCCGGGGCTCCTCCCCAAGGCGAATATGATGGGGCCTGTGCCTCACCACTTTTCAATGTCTTCCCCAATCTATCAGATTGTAGGCTCAATTTCCAATTTATATCCTGAATCCTCCTAGTCCTCCATCTCTGTCATAACTGACAAATGATCTCTGGATTTGCAATGGATTACTACCATAACCTTATAAAATATTCTTTTTATCTCCACCCTTGTCCATTCTTCTCATAGCAACGTGAATGACCTTTTCAAAACAAAAGTTAGATCAGGTCAGTCACGTGCTCAAAACACATTGCTTCGCATCTCAGATAAAATATCTGCTCACCGCCTGGCTCCTCACCTGGAGCGTAAGCGCCCCGAGCAGAGGGACGGTTTCACTCCCTGCCCTCCTGGGAACTAGAGCAGTGCCTGATTCATGGAAGAGGAGGAATGCACAGTGGGTGAATAAATGAAGGACTGTATCTGTGGGTGGGGGCAGGGGCCAGGGCCTCTGTGACTGCTGAGCTGAGCAAGGAAAGGTGATACCCAAACTTTGGTGGGGAGCCCGAAGACTCGAGCGGCTGAGCTTTGAAGTCAACAATGTCAAGGCAAAATGTAAACCAGCTAGAACCCCCAGTTCCTGACAGAAAGGCCAGGGGTGTGTCTGTCCTGTTCACTGACCCTCAAAACAGAGGAAGGGGCCTAGGTGAAGTCATGAAGCTACGCCTTGCTGACATGTATTTCCCCCAGAAGAAACCATCTTCGTGAGGACCTAGTGGGAAAACAGGCCACGGAGGAGGAGGAAACCTACCACGACCCCACTCTCCCCCGACGGGACCCCAGGAAGCCAGAGGCCAGGGGAAGGCGGCTTCTTTCTGCCCCTGAGCCCTTGGAAACCACACCTTGTGACAACTGGGGAACAGTTGGGAATGTACGTAAGTGTGCCCTGTATCACCACATTATCAAAGAGCTCTCTGCTAGAGTCAGTGATTTCTTGACTCAGTGACCTCCCTCAGGGACTCCCCAAATTTCAGTGACCCAACCTCACCCTACTCACTCTGCGTTGTCTTCTAACACGCAAACTGCAAACCTACCCCGACAGAGAGAGTACAACCACAGAGCAGTTCCCGGTGGGTCCACACGGCCTGTTTGTGGGTTCCTCCCTTCTCCGTCTCCCCAAGGTCCTCACTTTGTGATGAGCCAAATATCAAGGGAAGGTCAGAAACTGCGCAGACACTGCTGACAGGGTGGCGTTCAGGCCCGTTTTCCACGTGACACAGAGGAAAAGAGCGAGGGCACCTCTGCCGCAAGAAAGGCCGTCTTCCCTAGCAGTGTTATAAATATCGGGACTACTTCTCGAAGGGTGATTCAGAGATACTCTGGCTAGAGCAGAAAGGAGGATGAAAGGAATTCTTCCCACAACTTCCCCTATGGCCTTATCACTGTCGGCACCTGAAAAACCATTCTTTCTTCCCTGACACTCAAACTAAAATTTGAACTCCTGAGGTTGAAGTTGGGAGGTTGGGGTAGAGGAGTGCTTAAAATCACTGTGTGTGAATAAATTTAGTGCCAGATGTAATCAAAGAGTTATAGACAAAACCAACAAGCTAGTGATTTTAAACCTTGTAAGTCGGCAAAGGCCCTGGCCGGGTAGCTCAGTTGGTTAGAGGAGCACCATCCTGATATGCCAAGGTTGTAAGTTCGAGCCCCAGTCAAGGAATACACAAGAATCAACCAATGAGTGCATAAATGAGTGGAACAATAAATTGATGATTCTCTCTCTAAAATCAATTAACAACAACAACAAAAAAGAGCCCTGGCTGGGTAGTGCAGTTGGTGAGAGCATCGTACTGAGGCACCAAGGCTGTGGGTTTGATCCCCGGTCAGGGCACATACAGGAGTATACCAATGAAAGCATGGGTAAGTGGAACAACAAATTGATGTTTCTCTCTCTCTTTTCCTCTCACTCTCTCAAATCAATAAGTACAAGTTAAAAACAGAGCCAGCAAGTTTAACATGCTCTTCTGTGCAGACCACTGTGTGATGGAGTCGTTCTCCTCGTACCCTGATGACAGCACCAGAAAGTCACATGACCCTTTGAGAACGGTAGGACTGCACGTAACAGAAATCCTCATTGGCTCACACTTTGATTCAGGAATCTAGCGAGTCCCTTACTGACTGTTCCGAGGTCACTTTCATGTATGTTCCTGGGAACCTATCAGCACCTGGAGGGAATGGACTCTATTCTCCACTTTTTTTTTAAACTAGACTCATCATTATCCTCAGTTCGGGGCCCACTATCATCATTGGGCTTTTCTTTATTCATTTGAAATGATAATAAACATCCGTGAAACCAGTCCCCAGCGTGAAGACACCACTGTTGCCCATAACCTGAGCCCATCTCTGTGGTCTTCCGCTGCCCCTCACCCCACCCGACCCCCTCTGCCTGAGACAACTCCTGTTCTGAACCCCGCATGTAGCATTGCCCTGCTTCACTTCTTCATGTGGCCTGACCACATTTCAAGGGATGCTCGGTAGAGTCCTGTTGTGTTCTTTGGTTTTAGTTGTTTCGGGCTTTTGAAAAAGGATGTCACTGCTTTTTTATGTTTTGGGCCTCACTTCTTCCTCTTAAGATTCAGCCATTCTTTTGTGTGCAGCTATATAATTCATTTATCATGCCCACTTGTTACTATTCCGTTGTATGTCTGAGTGGGGTTTCCTGGATCCCAGGGCATGAATGTTCACCCAACAAAATTCAAATGGTTTTCAAAGCAGCTGAACAAATTTACACGCCACCCACAATGCATTTAGGGGAGCCAAGTAATCCGCGTCTTTCTACCACGTGGTCTTGTCTGAGACAGCTCAGCACTGTGTATCACAGAGCCAGTGGCCCTGTGCGACTACTGAGCACTTGAAATGTGGCCAGTGTGATTAAGGAACTGAACTTTTAAAATTTAACTTAAAGTAAAGGCAAATTGCGTGTCACATAAGCGCTACTCTAGACTTTTAAATTTTCGTTGCTCGAATGGGTGTACAATGGCATCTTGTTATTTACTTACATCCCCACCCTGTCTTTTCAAACTAAGGGGATGATGGCGCCCAATAAAAACGCAGAGCAGCTATGACGCCTGCCCATGGGCAGCAGAGCACACCGAACTACTGCCAGCTGCCCAGACCCACTGCCACCGCCTACCCCAGCCCACCCTCCGGCCTCCCCTGCTTGCCTCACCCTCCTCCCCACGATCACCTCTGCTCTCCAGACTGGCTGCTTCTAGGGCAGGTCTGGTACAACATCCTTCGAGGGCAGGGGTGGCAGATCATTACACAAGAGGCGTAAACACCCCACCCACTCACCTCTCCTGAGCTGACGGTGTCTCCTACTAGCACTCAACATAAAAGGCAGTTTACAACATGCGTCTGTTTAGCGCGTATGCAGCAACTCTGCCTCCACAAACCTTTGTTTAGCCAAAGGTCTGTGGTGTATTTAATTGCTGCCAGCTGGGGGCTGTGCGGCCATTTTAAGCCCTCAGCTGCTGCGGTTTATAAATTTCACAGTGTATAGAAAGAAGCAGGCCTTCCAGTCAACCAGCTAATCCAAAATGTCAGCACCAAACCAACTTGAGCTTTGAACTCCATGAAAACGTCAGGGAGCCGGCCGAGCAGCATGGACGCCCCCCCCCCCCCACTCCCGCCTGGGGAGGGCTGCTCATACAGTGGCTGATACTCTGCAGATATCCACCCGGCCGGAGATCAATACAGAAGTCTGCATCTGGCCACTGCCGGCTGACACACGCTGGAGGCCCCGAGCCCGAGATCAGAGGAACAAAAACAATCCCCGTCATTTTCTTTAAGCAACAACAAATCCAAACAAGGTGACACGGGAAGATCTAACCAGTTCCACTTGGTTGATCTTGCCTTTCAGCCTGAGGGTCAACAGTTGGCCAGCCACTATTTGTTCTTCGCGTATATGATGAGTAACTATGTCATAGTCCTATTAGTTGAAGACAGATGTTGTACACACATACACATACCCCTGTGCAGCTTAAGTTATTAGTCGGTTGAGAAATCTGTCATGGCCAATGTCTATCAACCAAGTGAGGTTCAAAAACAATCTGTAAACGAGGAGAAAGTGCATGTGTCAAACATGCGACTTCCTAGCGTCATGGAATGTTTATTCAACTGATGACTGCCATCTTCCTCAGGACCTGTGAGTACTGACCCCAACAAAGTGATGGATTGTGCCTGCATTTACTTTATGTGTGTGTCCATGGCTTTTGTTTTAATTAACTATCTTACAGATATATACCGTGCTCGACTGGGCACACACAAGTCGGCTGAGAACAGAAGGTCAGCCCAGACTCTCTCTCCAAAGACTGTTAACAGGTAACAGCTACGAGATACCAAGATTCTTGACTAAATGGTTCGATCAAGCACTTGTCAGTTCTCTAAAAGGAGCTCAGTAGTCTATCTAAACAGCGCTCTACACTGGCGTGCATGAGCTGGTTAAAACTTCCGCTGGTGGCCACTGCAAGGCAATGCCTGAAGTCCGAGAAGCCCGCATGCCATAAGCTACGTGGGCTCTCTGACCGCGGCCCCCCTCCCTACGGCGTCCACTCCCAGGGGCTGGGGGAGAGCGCTCCTCCCCCACAACGACTCCACTCCTCCTGGGCCATCTGAGGAGGAGGAGACGTAACTGGGCACTGAAACCTCTACAGTTTGGCTCAGTTTACATCAGACATTCTTCCCCAGAGTTCCATGATCAACAGACACCCACTTTCTAGAACCTATCCAGAGACAGCATGGAATACATAGGTGTAATAATTACTATCGAGCGCTGATTGCGTTAAATCTTGAATCAAGAAAATTGTACCAAATACCTGCTGTGACAATTAGGATTTTGAACGCATGCAAAACTAGAATGGGCAGAAAGGAACCCTACTGGCAGTAGAGGTTGGATCCTAAATCAAACTACTAACTGAGGATCCAAACCAAGACAGCCAGAGAACGAGCCTGCTCAGAGCCTGGAGACCGGGCCATGCCTGCCTCCACCCCACGGCCCGGCCCACCCCGGCCTGGCCCATTCAGCAAACCTTTCCTGAGCGATCATGTGCAGAGGGCAGTGCCAGGCCTTTAGGAAGATGGGGTGAGCTGCGTTTCCAGGGGCCTTAACTGGAGTCTGGTGGAGGAGACGGACAGAAGCAGGCAACAGTGGCTGAGAGGACAGACTCTAGGGCCAGCTGTCTGGGGTTGAATTCTGGTCCCCATTAACAAACATTGGCTAACTGTGTAACTTCTTGGAGCCTTGGTCTCCTCATCTATAAAATGGGGATAATAATGGGGTGGTTGTGAGAAGTCAATATGAGCATAGTGCTTGTAACAGTACTTGGTACATAACAGGTGCTCAGAAAAATGCTGCCTGTGATGATGACGAGGGCGCACGTCTGTCAAGGGCATCATGGGTGCCCAAGAGGGGCCCTAGCCTAGCTCAGGTGGCTGAGGCCCAAGGCGGGCTAGAGTCCAACGTCCAGCCCAGTTTCCGTATTGGGAAAACGGCTTCAAACTGAAATATCCTCTTTCCCTTTGCTTTCTGGTTCACAACATTCTACTTTCCTCCCGCCGGAGTTCTGAAGTCATCTGTGTGACAACACGTACTTCCCACGTTGCACTGCTACGATGGAAAATGTGGGAAAGACGCTGACTCATGAAATCGTTGGGAATTCTATTACCCTGTCGCTGTAAGTTTCAGGAACCTGAAGTCATGTGGTGGCGGAAGACATTTCCTGGGACGGGTTTTCTCCCGTCAGTGGGATTCACACCTGACTTGTTTATAGGGGTCAAGGCTTCCTACAACCTCACACATGTTTTGGGGACCCAATGACATTGCAACTGTGACAGCGGATAGGACTAATGCCAACAATCCTATTGAGATTTAAAATCTAAGAATAAATCTACTCCAGAGGTTTTTTTTTCCCTCATCGACTCACTACCTTGCAGGGCAACTACCTGTTCGTGGGGCTGGGGGTGGGGCAGAGCAGACTGGCTTCCCCCAAGAATTCCAGCCGAGTGGACAACGTCACAGTGAGAGACAGCCTGACAGAGCTCCATGTCCAAAACACTTCACTTCTGCGTGCATTCTGAGGTTGCTTTGCTTTTTTAGGGCAAACAAAAAACAGTAGACAACTTATAAAGTGGCTTGCAAGTTTCAGCACCATCACAAAAAGGAGGCATTTTACAAGTGCGAGCAAGCTTCATTTGTATCCTAAGTTCAACATGCTGAATCAGAGAGCTTACAGGAATTCCTTAGCCAGTCGTGGTCAAATTCTCTGCTAAATGGCCTCTTTTAATGCCAATCCGAAGATATTTTATGTGGGCCAAAATACACAATTTCTGGTAAACTTGATTTTGTGGCTATTAATTTCAAATTCCAATGACTAAATAAACCATATATTTTCAGACTGATTTCTAGCAAATGATTATATAATTTAAAAATATCATTATATTATCCATCTTCTTCTCAAAGCTGATCTCTCTCTCTTTTTTTTTTTTTTTACAGAGACAGAGAGAGTCAGAGAGAGGGATAGATAGGGACAGACAAACAGGAATGGAGAGAGATGAGAAGCATCAATCATTAGTTTTTTGTTGCAACACCTTAGTTGTTCATTGATTGCTTTCTCATATGTGCCTTGACCATGGGGCTACAGTAGACCAAGTAACCCCTTGCTCGAGCCAGCGACCTTGAGTCCAAGCTGGTGAGCTTTGTTCAAGCCAGATGAGCCTGCAATCAAGCTGGCAACCTTGGGGTCTCGATCCTGGGTCCTCCGCATCCCAGTCCAACGCTCTATCCACTGCGCCACTGCTTGGTCAGGCTCAAAGCTGATCTCTTTTAAAAGACAGATAAAATTTAGGACCTTTAGGACCATGGTGGTACAGAGAACCATGTACGGCTTTGGAAAGAGACCAGCATAGACTGAAATTCCAGCCCAGGGACTTACTGGCTGAGTGATCATGAAGAAGTTGCTCTCGGCCTCCGTTTCCCTATCGATAAACGAGAACATAATATTTATTGCTGGATGATCCTGAGACGACATATATGATAAGTGCCCAGCATAGTAGGCAC
The DNA here is from genome assembly GCF_036850995.1 of Saccopteryx leptura. Lineage (NCBI taxonomy): Eukaryota > Metazoa > Chordata > Mammalia > Chiroptera > Emballonuridae > Saccopteryx > Saccopteryx leptura. The sequence goes on along the minus strand of NC_089505.1, from coordinate 92,023,902 downwards.
TCAAAAAAAATTGTCTCCATTTCTCTTACCCTTATTCAGAATTATTAGGTGTCACGGAAGTATAAACACTGAAACACAAAACTTTTAAAATTTAGATTTAAGATTTCCGTCTGACAGCATACTCTGGGGGCGGGACTGCCCAACTGTGAGGAATGACGAGTCAGGAGCACACCCAGTGTTTGCACACTCAGTGTTTCCCAAGGAACCAGCGCCCGAGCGTTCACTCACTTGACCTATCCCATCCAAACCTTATTTGTTTAAAGAACTTTTTAAAAAGAGCAGCTCAAGAAATACTACCAAATATCAGTCTTAGAATTGGAATGAATGGAGTTTTAGAATATTGCCATTAACAAAATTCATAACAGAGGTTTTCAGTGGTAGAGCACCTCTCTAAATGGGTAAGATACCTGAATCCATCCAACCCCTGACAATGGAGCTCCCGGTCAGAAGCGGGCAGGGATGTGCCTGTCTGTGCTCGGCACCTCTGCCCCGCCCCCACTGGGGCCTCCACACTCAGTACGTGAGGGCCATCCCTCAGGACCAAGGCTGAGCCGGCTGGGGGTGCTGCAGCCCCCAGGGGCCTGCTTTGTGAAATGTTTGCTTTGTGGAGAGGACCCATTCATTCAGGCTGACGTTTAACACAACCTTTTACTACCAAACAAATGAGGTGGAAAAAAGAAGACGCTTCAAAGATGGATAAGGACACTGGAATTAACACTGCCAGGAGAATGAGAGTTTCCACACCTACAGGGATAAACAGGATAGGTTTCAGGCCCTGAGGTTAGACTTTAGGTGGTAGAGGGGGAAAGGAGATGCTGGGAGCAGGGTCACAGAGCCAGCCAGTGACTCACCTCCTTTCTAGCCACCAACCTTCCCTGGGAGGGCTTGTGCTCTGAGCTCAGCTGTGGCCTGGAGAGCTTGGTGAGAGCTGGATGGAAGCTGCAAGAAGCCGGAGCTTCTGTTCTCTCCTCCGCATGGTTGTGCCATAGCACCTAGAACAGTGCCTGGCACACAGTGGGCACCTAGTACACACATGAGAAATGCACAGACTGGCGGCCACAAGCCCGTGTTACAACTGCAGCTGCTGCTTCTGAGCCCTGGGAGTGGAGCAGGCGGGCTGGGAGTTGGTAACGACCCAGGAACCCCCGGAGCGCAAGAATGCTGATCATTTCTTCGAAGAGGGAAACTAAAAAGTTACTGACCTAGGTCATGTCCCCCTGGGGCAACTGGCTAGCTGTCTGGTGGCTGCAGGGGGAATGGGCACCGTCTGCACTTTTCCAGTGGGGCCTGGGACTCTGGAAACTGCCCAGGGGTCTGCCTCCCTATGGATGGTCCGATGGATCGTCTTGACACAGCACTCATGCTGCTCAGAACCTTCTGGCCAAGGTAATGGGCTCTCTGCACTAGCTCAAATTCCACGAACTTCTTCAAAGGATCTTGACTGTATGGCTTTCATTATTTTAATCCCAACTTTTAGGTTCTTTTGACCAAGAAACATAAAGAAATCAACCAATCAGCTGCTCCTCATCCTCCTCTGACCGGCTGGTGCTTTTTTTTATTCTTTGTCTTCAAACTTAACCTATTGCCAGGCTCTCTTGAAGTGCCAGGGCCACCGTTAGTCACATCTGCCTCTCCACAAACAAGAGATGGCACCTTTTCTTTGAACTTGTGTCTGTCTGGCTCTCGCCACAGTGCCCGGGTATAAAGCCAGAGCCAGGGCGAGAACAAGGCCAGGAGACCCTCCGTGGGTCTGAATGGGGACTGGGGGTCAGTGCTGTCCTTTCTCTCTGGGCAGGAAGGAGGCAGAGCACAAGCTGGCAGCTCCGACACCCTTCCATACCTATACACGGGGTATATCTCTGCCCACTACCATGATGTTGAACCTGGTGACAAAAGATTATTGTTTCTCTGGTGATAAGAAGGTCAGGCTGCCTTATAATTAAATGCCCCCGGTGTGAACATGAATGGGACTGATTGCCATAGTCCATCAACCCCTGGCAAACTGGTTTGTTTCGTCTGGACAGCAAACAACATTCCACACTACTGGATTTTTTTCTCCCAGATCCCCTGCGGCCCCACCCCCACCAAACCTTTTTTAAAAACTACAATCTGTTCTGCTGTCTCGAGTTACGTTCTGTAAATAATAAGCAACACTGATGAAATGCAAAAAGCTGAAAATTCACAAAGCAGAAAGATCTGCAGTATGTCCCACATCTGTGTCACATTAAATCCGTGCTCAACAGATTTGCTGATTCCTGTCTAATCAGCACACGAGGGTGACGTGGGCCAGAAGGGCTCTCGTGCTACATGCCACAGCAGGGCCACCCGGGGCAGGCGAGGCGGGGGCAGGAGCTGCACTGTGGGGCGGAGACACCAAGCTCACAGCTCGGAGACCCTGCGCCAGCTGCTCAGGCCCAGTATATGCGCGCCGCAGACGGGCGGCCGCTGCTGTGGTTAGGGTGCCGGAGAGCTACGGATCGGAGCCCCCCACCCCTGCCCTCAGTGTTGCTGAGGCCGGGCCCATGGCGGCTCAACTAAATGACATGCTTTGATGACAGAATGTCTCATTGGAAGAAGCTGGCTCCCTATACATTGAAATGCCTACAAAATAAAAATAGAACAGAAGGAAATCAATTCGAATCCACTTAGCAAAATGCTTAGAGGCTACTAGAGATGTCAGTTGTTACACCAGGCAAAATGTGATTCCACCTTTACTTCTCCCAGGTATTTTACACGCATATGCACACACACGTGCATGCACTCATACTCTCATTTGAGAAAAACTGGCAGAGCCTAAGAGAAATTGGCATGCTTTAAACCTGTGGCATTGTGCTAAGTCCCTGAATGATCAGAAGGCTCTGTGTTGGAAAAAACCAGATTCAGACTCAACAAAGAGTCTTCAAGCGGAGGAGCGTGTGAGCCTCCAAGGACAGTCCTGGGAAGACTTGGTATATTGCCACCTCTACCAGCTCTCCACTATCTGTGTTCTCCCACTAATGTTGGGAGAGAAGACACCAGCATGAGGCGGGTGGGCTGCCAGGGCCCACCACGTGTCTCTACTGCTGCGTTCACTGACTAGGCACGGGACACTCCGATCTTCACGGCATCCTCACAAGGAGTTTTATTAATCCTCTGTTTTACGGAGGGGGATCCTGTGCCCAACAGAGATTATGACGTTTCTCTGAGGCCATTCAGCGGGTAAGTGGCAAAGACAAACTGACCTGGGGTTTTTCCGGTACTCTTGGACTCAGTAAACGCTTAGCAGCATGACTGCTGATGAACACCTAAGACAGATTCGAGTCCATCACTGTATTAAGCATTGTGGCGTTATGTCTTACCAAAGAACACATAACATGACCTAAAGGAGCTCGCAATCCAACTAAGAAGATGAGACGTACCTCCTTGAAATGACTGTGGAAGAAACTGAGACAGGCCCCAGTGATGAAAGAGCTAAGGGGGTCTGGCATCCACACTGAGAGGGTTGGGCTCCCGGGGAAGTTCTGGCTTCACATCGGATCCTGTCTAAAGGTAGAGCAAGACTTTCATCACTCAAACAATGTACAGCATCAGTGCTACCTGCCAAGTTGTAACAGGAACTAGTGTGAAACAAATACTAAGAATCAGAAGGAAACAAATTGACAAGATAAAAGTCAGTTAAGGGACCACACTACATACAACCTAAACACATCTGACCGAAGCCCCATTCTCGATGCCAAAGCCACTGACTGAGGAACTAGGAACAGTGACAGCTGTCCTTTTATTCAGTTACGGTGCAGACTTTAACTTTCATGAATGAAATTTACCATGCAACTAATCTACATTTCATGAATATTTGGAAAAAAGATATGCACTAATAGGAATAAGAGATTGGCAAGATGACAACTATTGGAAGCACAGGACCAACGGAGGACGGGAATGAACAAAAACACACTAAAGAGGAAGACACATTTTCACCTCAAGGGGTGAAATAAAAGGACTGGGGTGAAGAATACACAAAGATAATTCACTAAAGAAGAAGTTCAAAATGCCAACTGAAATATGAAAAGACGATTCAACACTCCTAATTATCAAAGGACTCCCTGTAGTAACACAGATATTCTCTCTCTCAGATGGGCAGAGACGTAAGAGTAACTCTGCCTCGCTCTCAGTGTACTGTCCACTTTGTAAACCGCCTGCCTGAATTCTGAGTGGACAGCCAGAACCGGTAGTGACAGGGGTCTTCTCAAGCACTGTGGGTGGAGGTACACACCGTTTCAACTCCAGAGAAGGTGATTTACAATGTGTTTCGAAATAGAAAATGTATACACAACCTTAACCCAACTATTTTGTTTTTAGAAACTTACTCTAAAGTGAGAATTATACATAAATGAAAAGGTATATGTAAAAAAAAGCTTATTAGCAAAATATTGGAAACATCCATCAATGAAGGACTAGTTAAGTATATTTTGTATAGATGCTATTTAATATTATATAAATGTTAAAAATGATGGTTTAGTTTTGGAATGAGAAGATGTTGTAGAGTCACTGTTGAGTGAAAAAGGTTAGACATCAGTATTCATGCTCCTATTCAAGTAAAATCATATATATGTTTTTGTGTGTGTGTCCATATATACACAAAGGACATGATCTGGCAGAATATCATTATTAGCCTTTTGGTGATTATCCATGGCCAGTGGAATTGAGTTACTTCCTTTCTAAAAATGAGATTAGCGCCTGACCAGGCAGTGGCGCAGTGAATAAAGCGTCGGACTGGGATGCAGAGGACCCAGGTTCGAAACCCCGACTTCGCCAGCTTGAGTGTGGGCTCATCTGATTTGAGAAAAAGTCCACCAACTTGAACTCAAGGTCGCTGGCTCCAGCAAGGGGTTACTCGGTCTGCTGAAGGCCCGTGGTCAAGGCACACATGAGAAAGCAATCAATGAACAACTAAGGTGTTGCAACACGCAATGATTGATGCTTCTCATCTCTCTCCGTTCCTGTCTGTCTGTCCCTGTCTATCCCTCTCTGACTCACTCTCTCTCTGTAAATAAATAAATAAATAAGATTTAAAAAAATAAAAAATAAAAATGGGATTAGCCCTGGCCACATAGCTCGGTTGGTTAATAGTATCGTCTCGATATGCAAAGATTGCCAGTTCGATCACTAGTCAGGGCACATACAGGAACAGACTGATGTTTCTGTCTGTCTCTCTCCTTTCCTCTCTCTAAAATCAATTAAGGGGATAGTGGTGGGAATAATAGTACCTATCTAATTGGTTTGTTGTAAGAATTAAAGAAATAATTAGTGCAAGGTCCTTTGAATAGTCAATGCACTGTAAATGTCCATATGTTGTTTAAATTTTCAGAAGTTTAAATGTGTACATATGTATATTTTAGTGGCTTTTTTTCAAAGATTGTATTGATTTTTTTTTGGGGGGGGGAAAGGAAGAGATGGAGAGAAATAGAGAAAGAGAAGGGCGGGTTGAGAAGTCAGAAGCATCAACTCATAGTAGTTGCTTCTCATATGTGCCTTGAAGTAGTTGCTTCTCATATGTGCCTTGACAGGGTAAGCTCGGGTTTTGAAGTGACGACCTCAGCATTCCAATTTGACACTTTATCCACTGAGCCACCACTGGTCAGGCTACATGTGTACATATTTTTAAACTTAAACAATAGAACTACTTTTTAAAAAATATGATCCAGGGAGCAGTCCCAAAATATCTACAGCATCCTTAAGAAGCAAAGCATGAATGAGTACAAATTCCTCCCATCACATGCTGTAGACAAGCACGGGCTGGGTGCAGACTGGGGTAAAACGAGCCAGAATGGCCAGGCTTCATCTGGAACAGCTCTCTTCCGGGTTAAGAGGCAGTCCTAGCGTAGCTTTCTTGAGAGCACAGGGCCATGAATCGACTGTTACTATGGATGCTACTTCCGCTAAGACTGGGGAGTGGCCCTATGCCGTACTGAATGGTGGGGCCCATGGATGCTGCTTTGTTGACCTGATGGTGCCTTGCAGGAGGCTTCCTTCCCAGCCCACCTGACTTACTTTCCCAGCACTGTCTTACTTTTTGACACTGACAGAGGGCCTCTCTTGCTTGCAGTAACTGACCAGCTCAGAGCAGCATGTCCTGATTGACAAGTAGGAGGGGCTAGGCAGGGCCAGACAGACCCAGGTGCTCAGAGCACTTTCCTTAAAGAGCCCCGTGAGGCAAGATGTGAATTGCAAAAGGGGTACTCTAAGAATGGGTAAAAGCAAGAGCACTACTGCCTCCCAGCCTGCCCGAAGTCCCCTTCCTGCTAACACAGGGAGGGAGAACATCTGGAACTGGTTGGGAGGCTCTCCAGCTGCAGAGCCACTAGAGTGAAGTTCGTGTTTCATTGGAAATTGCATTTCAGGGGCTTATAGACTGTCCTTTCCGATTCTCCTCAGGGTGAAGTGCAACCTAAAAGACAAGCTGGTTCAGAGACCAAATCAGCCTCGCTTTGAAAGGGTCTCCTTTCCCCAGCCCCCTCTGACAGCAGAATTAATGGTCCAGGTGGTGAGACATCAAAAATGAAAGAGAAGGACGTGGGGTCATCTCAGGCATTTCTGAGCCTTCAGAAAAAGCCGATGCACCCCTGGGTCAGAGCCGACACCAAAGCTTCAGAGCACATGTCCTCCTTGGAAACAAGAACCAACGAGACTGTATCCATTTGAATCTGGGACTAGAGAAAAATATGTACTGGAAACGGGGAGAGACAGTCAGACAGACTCCCGCATGCGCCCGACCGGGATCCACCCCTCCCGCATGCGCCCGACCGGGATCCACTCGGCACGCCCACCAGGGGGCGATGCTCTGCCCCTCAAGGGTGTAGCTCTGCCGCGACCAGAGCCACTCTAGCGCCTGGGGCAGAGGCCAAGGAGCCATCCCCAGCGCCTGGGCCATCTTTACTCCAATGGAGCCTTGGCTACGGGAGGGGAAGAGAGAGACAGAGAGGAAGGAGGGGGGGTGGAGAAGCAAATGGGTGCTTCTCCTATGTGCCCTGGCCAGGAATCGAACCAGGGTCCCCTGCACGCCAGGCCGACGCTCTACCGCTGAGCCAACCGGCCAGGGCTGTGAGGAAGGATGTTAAGACTCTTTCAGACAGAAGGGCCAGCTGCCGTTCCCGCCCCACCATGTGCTTTCTGCACTTGGCCTCCCGGGCACTGAGACACAGGCTTGCAAGCAGCCCTTCCTCCAGGGCTCCGTGTGCTTCTGGGAAGGGCAGGTGCATCGGGAGTCTGTCCAGTGCGGAGGCAACGGACCTCTTTCTACTGTGTTAACTGTGAACACGAGACCTCTATTCTAGCCTCTCCTGCCAGGTGAGGGTTTGTTTCTTCCCCTGGCTCGGGTGGGGGTGAGGGGCAGAGGCCATTAAGGAGGACAGGCATGTGGCTTTTCAAAGACCAAGTTCCTTGGGGCGGAGAGCAGCAGGCAGGCCTGAGACACCACTGAAGCTGAGGGCGAGTCACACACAGCAAGACGTGGCTCTGCATGGCCCCCTCTGCAAAGAATCACTGACGCAAGAGGCTGGGACCAGACTTCCTTCTGCGAGTTACAGAGAGCGCACTGGAACTTTCTAGTCTTTTCTGTCTTACAACTTTTGCAGAAAAGAATTTCTATAAATTGCAGTAGTGGATCATCTGGCTACCTCATGGCATCTTCATCGTTAAACTGAACACAATTCAAAGAGCGGCATTATTTCTTCCTACAGTGTCACTCCTCTTTTTTTTTTTTTTTCAAATTTTTATTTATTTTTTACTTATTCACTTTAGAGAGGAGAGAGGGAAAGAGAGAGAGAGAGAGAGAGAGAGAGAGAGAGAGAGAGAGGGAGGGAGAGAGAGGAGAGACAGAGAGAGAGAAGAGGGTAGGAGCTGGAAGCATCAACTCCCCTATGTGCCTTGACCAGGCAAGCCCAGGGTTTCGAACCGGCAACCTCAGCATTTCCAGGTCGACGTTTTATCCACTGCGCCACCACAGGTCAGGCATCACTCCTCTCTTAACATCTCTCTCTTCACGTCCCAGAAACTGCCACCGTACAGCTCCTAGGTGCCAAATGAGCTCCAATATGGACAAAGCGAACCCAACATAGGTGCCACATTACAAGATACCCAGTGTCTGCTAGACTTTGGGCTTAGCAATCATTTCATGGAGTCCTTGCCCCAGGTACTCCCTCCCAGAGCCCGTTTCTGGGTGTCCTAAGCGTCCTGACCTGGAAGGATAACTAAACGGAGTCTGACAGTTGAGAGTGGGCCAGCCCTCCCATCTCTTCTACTTCTGGGGTCCTTTCTCCAGCCCACCGCACTAGGGTGAACAGAAGTTCCCCTCTGCCACCAGCACAAGGAAAGCACGGATGCCCTCCCTCCAGGGCTTCCTGTACTGCACATCAGCCAGGCTCCCAGGTGACCAGCTGGTGACGACAGACTCGGCTGGATGGCGGAGCAAAGCCAAGTTGGAACCAGGAGGTGTGACTGCTGTTCTGTGAACCTGGAAGGCTGCAGTCACTCCTCATTTGGGGAGGGGCTGCAGGTGGTGAAGAAGTGCAGAGGGGACCAGGGACAGCAGAGCTCCAACGCACACAGCTCAGGGACCTGGGTCCGGGTTAAGCTGGTAGCGGATAGGAGCAGGCAATAAGCACCCTTCCCACTGTGAGGTTCAAAGTGTGCAGCCCCTTTCCCCAAAGTGCATTAGCACCTTTTCCCAAATCTCCTGGGTCCTAGGCAGCCGTCCAATTCCCACCCTCCAGGTCCAAGAGTCAAAAGGAGGTGGATCTGAGACCTGGTTAGATACCTCAGATTTAAATCACGGGTCTTCTGATGGGAGAGACCTAGAGACGGTCCGGGAGCAGCACAGAAGTTGGGAGGAGGGGGCGTGCTTTGCAATTGGACCGCCAGGGTTCCAAGTTCTGGTTCCTACTCTCTCTACCTTTGAGAGCTGAGACAGGTTATGTAACTTCTCTGCCTCAACTACCCAATCTGTGAAACAGGGAAAGTACACTTAGCGCCCACCTCAGTGGCCCGTTGTGAGGATTAAGTAGTGTGTGGCCTGTAGGAGAACTCAAGGCCTGGAGCATCATTATCCAGAGCATGGGTCCACGTGAGACGGAAAGGACAGACATCCCTGTCTTTCTGGACGGCACGGGCAAAGGGTGGGGGGTCCCCAGTCTGGCCACAGGATAAGACTGGCTGAAGGACAGGACTACCCCCATTGTTCCTCTTGGGGCCTCTGAATGCAGATAGCCCTTTCTTTCTGAGTAGATTTACACCACGGCCCCGGTGCTTGTCCCTTCATTCAATGCTGAGTGACCGAGTGACCGTGAGAGCCCAGGTTCCCTGGGCCGCGCTGTGACCACGCACCCACTCCCCATGCCCTCCTCGTGGAGGACGGCCAGCTCGACAGTCAGCAGGCCAGGCGACCCGGCCATCCCGTGGGACAGCCCCCCGCCTCTGTTCTAGTGTGTAGGCTCAGCTGTGAATGGACTCCCAGGAGGCCGGGTGGCAGGGTCGGGGCACAGCCATCTGCGTCCCCGCGGTGCGACGGGAACGCTCAGCGCCGGCATCCAGCCACCTCTGCCACCGGCGCAGCCTCCTCGGAGACGGGTAGGTTTCCTGTTGTGTCAGCCCCGTTTCCTTCAGCAACATTATACTGCAAACAGAGAGCGGCTCTGAATGGAGCACCATGGTGTCCTGTTTCTGGCCGGGGGAGGAGGCAGGCTGCCTGGCTTCTCCAGAGGGAAACATTACCGTGCCCTGACCCTCTCTAGACTGCGTTTCTTCCCGCTCCCCCGTCCTGAGAAGCTGTTTGAAGAAAAGAAATGTGCAGGCTTTCCTTCCTGACCTCAGATGGGCAGGTTCTGAATGGCAGCTGGGTCTATTACATGCAGTGTGAGAGGGTTAAACAGGACAGCCTCCACTCTTTATAAACTTTTGCCCTGTGGATATGTACTCATTGGCGGCAGTACAAGACTCGAGCTGTATTACACGCCTTAACGATATGGTTCAACTGTCGGTCAGGCTTGGGCCTGGCACCGGGCCAGACCGCAATCAATGGGACACAGAACCTCCCCCTTTCAGATCATCACGAAGGCTCATATTATCTCCTTTTCGTCGTGCTGGTTAAATTTATGGAGCAGAACCCCGAAGCTGCATTCCTCGGCCGGGGCCGGCCCACGCGGCCCTCCCTCCCTTTGTTCAGTACTGTAAGCTAGCCGTGCTTCGGACGACTACAGGGTTGTTAGTTCAGGCACTGACTGTTTGCTCACAACTGAAATGAAGAGAGTTCAGTGGAAGGGCAAAAGGACAGCCCAAGTGTAAAACCCCATCCCAGCAGGCCCTGGGCCCCTACGTTTGGCCCTGAGCTGCTCCTTAATGTACGACTGCACTCTTTTCTCACAAGAGCACTATCTCCAGGCTGATCTCCGATAAGCCTTCTATGAATCAGCAGCCAAGTCTTCCTGCATCGTGCCGCCACGGAACCATGGGTTTGGGGGACTAGGGGCACGCTGGCCCATGATACAGCCAAAGGTCCATGTCCTACAGCCCTCTTCCTGTCCTCCCAGGTCCCATGGGGGCTGGGAATGCAAATACTGACTAGTTGCTGGTCTTATTTTTAAGTGTTAAATGTTACTTCGGAAAAGAGTAAACTGATTTTCAGGCCCTTGGCTACAAGGGTGAGATATGTGAGTGGTGTATGTGAGCATGCGTGTATGTGCATGTGCCTGGGAGGGAGTGCGCACAGCAGTGCATCTCCTGGAATCAAACAGAAGGCTCTACGCAGCAGACCCGAGCACCGTCCGCTCTCCTCCTGGAACGTCAATATCTCTGATTAGTCCACGCAGGGTTCAACCAGCAGCCCGATGGACAGGGCTCCATTCTGACTCCAGAGAAGTGCACTCCTGAAATGGCGTTTGAGGGGTGTGCCCCAGACGGCCAGTGGGCTGAGTTCTCCCAGAGCCAACACCGGGGTTGATCCCCCAGGCTGCTGGGAACCCACAACCCTCCGTGCACGTCTGCAGTGCCTCCACGGGCCTGCCTACAGAACGAGGCTGCTGGAATGAGCTGTGGAAGTCTGGAGCATAACCAAGGTCCAAGCATAACAGAAAGGGTAAGAGGAACTGAGAGAAAAACCCCCAAACCAAAACCAAACCAAAAAGACACGGTGAGAGGACCAGGTAGGAAAATCCTGGAGGGGAGTCACCGGTGACCCTGTGAGCGCCTTCCTGCCAGTTGTGTCTTGCAGCCATTGTTATGCAACACTAGACGAGGGCCAAGCTGGTTTAAAAATAAAACCCAGAGATCCCACACCAGCGACGACACACACGAAGGCTTTTTCTGATCCTGGGCAGAGGCTGACTTCTCTGATGGAGCTAGTGAAGCTAGTGATCTGCTCTGACTCTGACCCTGGTTCACACTGAAGGTGAAGAGAGAAGTCTTGCTCCCTGAACCATGTATTTCTGAATGAAAACCACGTCCATTCTAGCCTTCTCCTCACAGGTTTCCTTATCCCCCACACTGTTTAGACACGCGCCAATGGATCTGTCATTCCAAAGCCTAAAGCAACTTTTTGGGAGTGGACAGGAGGTGGTACGGATGAATGGGTAACAGAAAACTGTAGCTTGCTACTGAGAACCCCTATTCTTATGGTAATTCTATCGTATACTATTTGTTCTGATTTGTTAAAAATAGAGAACCACTTAAGTCAGAAGGGAATCGGCAAGAAAAAGTTAGCTAGGCTAATTTAGGAAATTCTCAAGAAAAATGTGTAATCCATTCACTGTCTCTAGGCATTCATATACAAGTTCAGGGTTCAATTAAATCTTTAGTCATAATAAGGCCTGACGTCACCCGGGGAAAATCAACACAGAGTCTGCACACACATAATCATACAGGTTACACGGACAGTCATAAACGAAGCCAGTCTCCGTTAGGTGTCGGTGCGGAACGGAAGGGTTACAGCCAGCTTAGTCTGGCCCGTGCCTGAGCCCAGATGCATCAACATTCTCCGATACTTTTAACATTTGAGAAACTGGACCCATCCCTGAGAATGAGATTCCATTACAAGCCAAGACAGACTCTGGGAACTTATGGTGCCCTGGATGCCCCCACTTCCTGCTGGACTTTCTCCATCTCAGGGTCACGTTGATGACCATATACCAAGGACATACAACCATAAAGAAAGAGGCCAAACTCCAACAAGGCAGGCCAGGCTGTTCACAAGCAAGATGCGACGGCAGCCACGGCGCACGCGCGGCTGCCATCGGCGGGCTCCCACTGCCCATGCTGCTCCCGTGTTTCTGCACTGTCTTCTCCACAAGCCGCTCAGCCCCGTCGCCCACCCTAGCGCTGTGGGCAGGGCTGAGAGGGACTAATCTGATACCAGTTTGAGAACTAAAAGAAAGTATGTTTTGGAATCTGCTTTTTGGTATTACATACATCCCTTCTTGGTTCAAAATGGCCTCTGTCAAGGCTGATTTTTTTTTTTTAAATATTGATTTCTAGGCCATCAGCTAACAGAAGCTATGGCCGTTCAAGTACCTCTGCAATGACTGAGCAGAGGGAAGGGGTCCATCTACAGCAGTATGCCTGGATGTTATACTTTGTGGAGGCTGTTCTCGCACCCTCCCTGGCGTGATCTAGCCTGCCACCTCTGGGCCACTTTACTTTTCCCAGAGGTGAGGTCAGAGGGAGGGCTGGGGCAGTGACAGGGCAGGCCTGGACACAGACTCCACCCCTTGGGGGATTACATGTAACCAACTCCAATCATGCTAAGCCTAGCTGAGGTTCGGGCAAGGGCCCTGGGCTGCACAGAATATATTAGGTACGAAGTGGCCTCAGACTGGCCTCCAGCCTTTGTACTTTCAGATAACATCACCAAGCTTTTATAAGTCCTGCCTGGGCTCTCAGTGTCTCAGTGCCCAGCTTCCTCCCTGACTCGAAGCCAGCCCCAGGAATGGTCCCTCTGTGCCATTTCTCCAGGGAGCTACACAACCAGTTATTCACCTCCGCCATGCAGATAGGACCAGCCCTGCCCCTTGGGAGTGGGGGAACTGACCGAAGGAGGCAACGGAAAGCTGCTGTCCGCACGAGGCCACAGCACAAGAGTAGTGTCAGGCTGGGAATGGGGCTCCGGTATCCCCATCTGAGGCCCTGTCCTTTTGCCAAGAGGCTGTGCTGCCTCCAGGACCCCAAAGGGCACATCTAGATAGGTTATTTTGATCACAAAGACATGAGTCAAGGAGAAACTGATCCTCCACTGACAGATTAAAAGGATGTGAACTGCTGTCACTTCGCCACAATAAATCAGAACGACGTGCTGTGCCACTCTGTCAGCTCCCCCTTAGCATTTTGGGAATAAGAATAATACCTCACGAATCCATCCCCCAAAGTTAAAAAACAAATTTATGGCATATTAGACCTCAATGAAAGTTTTTTTTTTTCTTCCTTTTTTTTTTTTTTATAAATTATTTTTATTTATTTATTCATTTTAGAGAAGAGAGACAGACAGAGAGAGAGAGAGAGAGAGAGAGAGAAGGGGGAGGAGCAGGAAGCATCAACTCCCATATGTGCCTTGACCAGGCAAGTCCAGGGTTTTGAACCGGTGACCTCAGTGTTCCAGGTCAACGCTTTATCCACTGCGCCACCACAGGTCAGGCTCAATGAAAGTTTTTTAAAGATCTCTCACGAGAGCACGTTGTGCTCATCACCTGAACTATATATGTGTCACAAATGAACTGCTGAGCCAGGAGGCGCTGCCCCCGAGATCCACTTCCCCTGCCCAATGACACCCAGAATTTCCTAGGAGGTGCAAAAGGCAACAGGAGCTAAGTTTCTGGAAATAAGACAAATGGGGGGATAATCTTTGAAATGAATCATGAAATGAACATGTATAAATCTAGAGAAAGCTCCAAAACTTCCAAAGGTTCAGAGCTCTACCGTAATCCATATCTCTTACGTCCATTCTGCAGAATCCATGCACTAAGGGTGTCTGATGAAAGCCAGGCTTTACAAAAGCCCATCATATCGCACTGGAAATGAAAGACACAGTTTTTCCTTTAAACTCTAGCCCAGAACTGAGAGCACTTTTTTTTTTTTTTAAACAGACATCGGGGACCCCGACCTACACGATAACATCGTCGTGAGCCCGTCCTGGCGGGAGTCAGACGGATAATCCCTCGAGAGCCCCCACGGCCCCACTGCAGGTGGATCTGACTCTACAACTCAAAACCCTTCAACAATACGCAACCGTGGACTGTCACACGTCTGGAAAACATAACCGTTTTCTGAAGAATGCTTTCCAAACCACGTAATGCTTTTAAAGCTGTTTATCAAAAGAGCTGGACGAGCAACAGTGGCCTGAAACCGTTTGTCAGCTGTCCCAGGGTCACATGTCCCATCCTAATGTCCGTAAGCACTCCATCATTCTCGGCTGTCCTGCCCTCGGCAGACGGCAGATGCCAACGTTTGGAGACATTTCGCTACATAACTTTTAGCCGACAAGCCTGGCTCCAGGACAGATTTCCATGTCATGTGGGGCTCTTGGCTGAACTCTGCTCGAACCCAGAGGCATATCGTTTACAGCAGACACTAACAATAGTTTGGGATCACCTGCTCTTCACAGCGAGTTCAGGGCAAGTTCGTGGCCTCTGCACACCTTTCCCAGGGTGGTTCCCACACACAAAGGCGGAGGCCCCAGGTAGCTCCTCCACCCGGCGCTGCCACCCGTGGGCTGACGATCACAGGTCTGCGAGCCCGAATTTAACCGTCTGCTGTGTGGAGAGAGGATGGGGCGAACCGAAATGCAGCGAAGCACGTGAACTCCTCGCCTTAGCACTGCAGCGAGGGGTCAGCAAGCTTGCAAGGACAGGGAGCAAGAGCTAAAGACGTGATCCCTGTCTCACGGACACAGCGTGTCCCATTCTCAAAGGGACTCCTGACACAGATGCCATTTCTTGAGCCCCAATCACATACCACACTTCAGGTGAAGTGCTTCACACAATTCATCTGACCCGCATCACCACCTACTGAGGTGGGCATCATGAGTCCCAATCCACCTGAGTCAAAGGAGTCTCACTTCAGAGGTATGAACGGGGTGGGGTGAGGGGACTGCTGCAGGCCACAACTGAGAAATAGCAGTGTGATGACTCAAGCCCAGGCTGTCTGACTCCCCACAGCCTTCTGACCTCGGGCTACGGACATGGGAACCGAGCAGGGCAGTGGGAGTCCCGCCTTCATTCCTGCAAACTCCTGCCTTCTGTTCACACGGCCACCTCCAGGCCGCTTCCCGTTTCTCCTCCAGAACTGGGGGTGACCTGTGATTCTGTGTTCTTTTCCCCAGCTCTTTCTGAAATGAGGGCCTCTCTTTGAAGAGAGACCTCTTGCCCTTGGAGTGTCAAGATAAGAAAACTTTCAGCAACTTCCTTTGGAAACTACCAAACACCCATCAGCACCCAGGATCTAAGTACAGTCGCTCACCAGCTGCTGGCCCCTCTGAATAGCTTTTATGGTTCAATGAGGGGTGGTGACAGGGCCATGTCACTACCGTGGGGTGTGCTACTTCTTTCATGTTCCTGGGATCTGACAAGAGCCTTCTACAACCTGTTTCTTTACAGCACACAGAATGAGAGATTAAAGACCAGTACCAGACGTAAAGCTGGCCTTGGGGCTAGCGACGACTTCTCTCCAGAGGCATTCTAAATCTTCCCGGGAAAGAAGGGCCCCTGGCTGCCTAAGCAGACACTGTTCAAAAGCTGTCCTGACGATTCAGTGAGATGGGACATGGAAAAGACACAGGACAACGCCAGCTTCAGGGTCACTGTTATCTACTAATACCACCAAACATCAAGAACGCTTTAGCGGAAATCATGGACGTCGTCGGTGAAACCGCGTTAAGTCGGGGTTACTCGTTGGATGTGAAAGGGGAAGGACATCAAGAAAGGCTGAATGAATTAGCGAAAAGTCTGAATTATAGGCCTTCTGATGAAATACGACAGATTTAGTCCAGAGACCCCCGTAAAGGGAAAGCAGAGGGATACAGATGGCGCACATCCAGGAGGATACAGAGGTGTCAACAATATTTTAGAAGCTGAAAAGCAGATGGACAAGTGGTGCTGAAATGTAAGCCTGAGGGAGTGGAAGCCACAGGCAGTGAGCTAATTAGCATGGTCAAATCCGCTCCACTTCAAAACGATGGAGGCGCCCAGCCCAGGCGCTCCGTACGCCTGGGGCATGAGGGAGGACAGGGGGCACATAGGTGAGGTGGTGAGAAGTCTGGGTGAGAGGCAGCCAGACCTGCAGGTCCCTCTCTCACCTGGTTCGGCCTGCGCCTCCTCAGGAGAAGAGGAGAGTCCAGGTGTCCCCCAGGGGACCTGTCCAGGGGAGGGCCCCCAGACCTCATAACGAGTCCCACTCTGCTGGTTAATGCCTCATCTTTACCCAGGAGTAGAACAGGTAGTCGAGAGCCACCAAACATGTGGGAATGTGCTCAAGGAAGAAAAGGACCAAAATGAGCAGAGGAAAGAGAGACACTCAGGAGCACAGGCCGCGACAGCCACCAGGCCAGGCCTGGCCAGAGCCGCCTGGGGTAGGGAGTGGGGATTTCCCAGAAACCGGTAAACTACATAACACATTTTTAAACATACAGAGGAGAGTTTATGGCTGTATTAGCAATAGGCAGATAAATTTTATTTCTTAAAAGAGGAGTTACTAATCTCTGAGTAAAAACACTGGAAAGTAAATAAGAGTTTGGGGATAAACTAGGATTATGCATACAGAAAATTAAGCAAATGACAATAATAAAAGTAGTTACTCACAAACCAAAACGGAAAAAAAAAGAAAACACAGTAACCTATATGGCTTCATTGGGAGTATTATTTACATAGTCATAATAATGTAAAGACTGAGTATTATTTACCCAAAGAAGGATACAACAGTATTGAAAAATGCAGAGGGGAAACATGTATGCATAGCAATAGGAAATTAAATAACAGCAAGAAATAGCACTATACTATACTAATTTTTTTTTTTGAAACATGGAGATAAATATCTTCAAAATTAGAGAAAAAACCTAAAAGTGTTGCAAGTGGCTATCTCTGGGGTGAGGCCACAGGACGAGGGGCTGGGAGGCTGCTGGTTTTGTTTCCAGACATGCAGAAGGCTCAGGCTTTAAAAAGTGTGGACACTCATTTATTTTGATAAAATAAAATTTAATTTGAAAAAAAAATTTTAATTGTTACAGCGTGATAAGGTCAAAAGCAGATTTTAAAAAACACTGTTCTTATTCATTGTAGACACTAAATATTTAGGAAATATATATAAGGTATAAAGAATAATTAAAAAAATCAAGAGATCACTAGCTGTAAACAGTAAAACCATAACGATCTGTTTTCAAAGAGCTGTGATTGGGTCTGTCTGGTAATAAGCTGGAAAGAAATGCCTGTACCTACCAAAACTTCCCAACACACACCTTCGTACACAAATGCAATTTTGTTGTTTCAAAAACAAACAGCAAGTTGAATCACTTTTAATAAAGGCCTACTTCAAGAAAACTATAAGAAACTTGCTTTAATGAACATATAAGGCTAATATAAAACACTAACCCACAAACAGCTTGGTGATTCTCAAGAATCTGGAAGATTCCTCAAAGAAATTTTTCCTCTAGAATTTAAATATTTTCAGTACTTAATACCTCCTACGTGCCTGGAATACCGTAGGAGGCCCACACTAAACCAGTTAATGAGGGTCTACTGTCAATCTGTACTTGAACCAGTGTGCTTACTAAGCAATGGGATCTAAATATCACAAACTCAGAGTTAGCTAAACTGAATCAATGGGGCCTCTCAACGGTTGAAACAAAAACATGCTCTTTGAGGTCTGCATCTGCTCACTAGGGATGGGAAGGCACTCCACGTGCAGCGGCCAGGCCTCTGACGCCGTGGGAAGTGGGCAGGTGTCAGTTCCTGCTGCCCTCGCTGTGCTGCCAAGCAGATGAGTGAGGTCCAGGGACGAGCTCCGCCCTCTGCCCATCCCTGCAGGGTCCATGAGGCTGCACTGGACTCAGTACGGCCCATCACCTAACCCTCCAGGGTTTGCTAGGATTCTTGTGACCCATTGTCCTCATAATGAGAACTTCTCCTTTGAAGTGTTATGCGGTCCTGGGATTTTATGGTATGGCGTGGGTCACCTCTGCCACGATCCATGTTTGAAGTATATTTGGGGAAAATGTACTAGGAGCTGGCTCTGGTGCTAACACAGAACAACTGCCTCGTAAAACGTGCTTTCTACGGGAGTTCAAAGGGGCCCGCCCGAACCCCGCAGGTCTGCCCGTTGCTAGGGAAGGGAGCTGGGGTTTCGCCCAGTAAGCCCTGACACAGACACGCCTCCTCCATTTCCTGAAGGAGCTCAGGGCAGTGCTAACACAACCAAGGGGGCCTCCAACAAGACGGACCCCGCACTTGGAAGTAATCTGCCCCGCACTTTCTGTGCTGCTGAAGTTAAAATTTATTGGGACAGTAGGTTAAGGTGAAGGACTAAATGAGGGAAATTCTGGTGAAAGGTCTTTTCTGATACGTGATAACATCTTTCCAGTTGTTACTTCAAGGAACCCAGTAAAAGTCAGGAGCAAACCAGGAGGGATGACAAGCATTGGCAGGAAGCCCAAGTGAAGCATCACATTACAGTGGCTCCCACGGTTTAATCCACATTAATCCACCATTGCCGATACGTGCTATTCACCAGCAGGATGATGGATCGCCACCGCACTTTCAAACAGAACAGCCTGTGAAGGAAATTTAACAGGTACAGGTAGTTGCTGGCTGGTGGCATATTCATGGAGTCACAGGAAGTGCGAGGAGTGGCATTGTTTTCCATTTCTGCAAATCTCTTTACATCTTGTTTAACAGAAAACAGCTGCCTTCTCTTATCGACTCCTACAGCCGCTCTGCTGTGGTACCACACATTGTGTAGCTTCTGCTAAACTCTACCGTATGCTTATCAGAGAATATTATTATAAAATAGTTATGTGTCTAACTACATGTGAATTCACATATAAATATATAAAAACAGGTCTGATCTTGTGGATCCCTGAAAGGTTTGGGGTTGCCCAGGGGTCCCTAGACCGTGTTTTGAGAACCTCTGGTCTAAAAGGACCCATATGTGTGAGCTGTGCTAATTAGAAATCAGTTTCCTCTATGCATTAAAGTAAATCCACTAAGAACAGAGATCAGTCACACTGTTAACCACATTTGAGTTATATAAGCCAGATATAATACAATTGTTTCTTTTAGAGTATATTGAGATTAAGATGTTTTACTAATTCAATCTTATCCTTGTGCACCCTCCCTGCTCCCAGTTTGACAAATTGGTGAGAAACTTAGAATCTGTCTTTAAAGGTAGTCTGGCAAAAGAGTACTAGATAAAGGTATTAATTTTTAAAAATATTTATTGATTGATTTTAGAGAGAGGAAGGGGCAGAGAGGGAGAGACAGGAGCATCAATCTGTTCCTGTATGAGCCCTGACCGAGGTTAGAACTGGCAAATTCTGTGTTTCGGGATGATGCTCTAACCAACCGAGCTCTCTGGCCAGGGTGGGATTGATTGTAACACCCATGACTACCTTTTCTTCCCCCACAGATTTCAACTCTTTGCTTGCAATGCAATACTACAGTGTCCAAATCCCTGCTAGCCCATTTGTCCTCTGTGTATCTCAGAATAACCTTGCAGCCTGGCTCTGTGAGAGCAGGGGAACTGAGCTCAAACCTAAATGCTCTCTTTAAGGGACCTTTGAATTGCATCCTGGGCAAAGAGGGAGGATCCTATGACGGAAATCCATGGCCGATGTAGGGTGGTCAGCAAAACCCACTACAAATAAGTCAACCCGATGCTTTTGCAGAGAAATCCCATGAACAGTAAGTGGCTTTTCATTCTGCTATGCTAAAAACAATTGTTTTTCCCTCAGGAAGAAATACATTGTTCTGCTTCTTTTGAAGTTCAAACCAAAAATCTCAAAGGCATATCTTATGTATACAAGATTGAGTGTCATTCCAGACTTTTTAAAAATCAAGTCATTAAACAAGGCAGGAACTATAGATGTACAATGGCATGATTGATTATTTAATTTTTAAGTGGAAGAAACCGAAATCAGAGGGCAATCAGACTTTCCATTTATTTTCTTTGAGCAAAGACCTGCTGGTTGGTTGAGATATAAAGACGGTGCTTTAAAGATGTACATGCCTAACATAAATTTATTTTTACTTTGGGAAGCAGGATTGTGCCGTTTCCATAAAGTCAGTCGTCTCTGCATGCCAAAAATGGGAAAAAATAGATGCTCTCCTTTCTAGAAATGATTATAATGTACCATGACCAAAAAAGTGGTTTTTCCCTAACAGATAATCTCGCATAAAAATGAGTCATGGGATTTCAGAAATGGAAAGGCTTTTCTCAAATATGTGTGTGCAGGAGCACACACACCTTCCGTCTTTTTCAGCAACAGATCTGAGGGCTCCGTAAGTTCTGTTCTAATGAGAATGGCACTGTCTGGAGCCTGTGAGTGAGAGGGGAAGAGAGGATTTAGAGTTCAGCGAGAGGGAAGGAGTCTGTCTTAGAAAATAAGATTTCTCTGCTTGTGTTCCTGTGAGATGAATTTTTAACTTATAAGGCATGAAGGACTGTTGAGATGTTTCTTAAAAATATCTTACCCTGCAACTCCACCAGCATAATTTCAGACCCGACTGAGACAGTCTATGTCAGGCGCATGGCTCTGAATGTTATCTCTTCTTCTGGGGTTGCTCAGACAGGGCTAGAAGATGTGCCCTCTGCCTGTAAGCATTCCGTGGGAAGGCCTGGTTTGGCAAGATCAGAAAGGGAGACTGTATGGCTCTCACTTCCTATGCTGTCCCTACAAAGTTCTGTGCCACATTTGGACAACAGAAGAGAGATATGAGCAGTCCCTTCCCTTAAGTGGGACGCAACAATAATTTTCCGGTTTCACTGAAATCTAATTCCTACTCGTGATGAAACTGACATGTCAGCCAATGCACTGGCCGCCCCAAGCAGCAGATAGTTACCAAGCCAACAGACATTCATGCTCACAGATAAGAAACAGAGACTCGGGGTCAAACGTGGACTGGGCTCTGGCTCCTCACCCTTACCAATGCACATCTTTCTATCAATGGTGCTGGAGTCTGCAGGGCCCGTCTGGAAGGAGTGCCTCACGATCCTTAAACATGAGGCCGTAGCTCCAGGATGACATGGTCTACCTTTCTAAAGGGTTAATTTTATTGGGGAGCAATTAAAAACATTTTATTAAAACAAGCACGGGAAAGCCATGGCCAGACAACTCAGCTGGTTAGAGCATCAACCCAGAGCGCAGAGGTTGCCGGTTCGATCCCTGGTCAGGGCACATACAGGAACATATTGATGTTCCTGTCTCTCTCTCTCCTGTTCCCTCCCTTCCTTTCTCCAAAAAGTTAATAAAATAAAACATCAAAAAAATATTTAATATCCTAATATTTAATAATAATAAATATAACAAGCATGGGATAAAATATAAATGTCATTCACAGTTTCAAAATAAAACAAACTTTTCAAGGAACACGGGATTTGCTCTGCCCCAAGAAGCGTGGGGTCTTGGCGCACGCTCCCAGACCTCAGGCAGAACATCCATGGGAAAATTGAGAGCATTTTCATTTCTGTTACGATTTCTACCTTTGGAAGTTCCCTAAGGGCTCAATTCAAGCCGACCCTGCCTGCTGTGTCCAGCATGCCATGGGGAGCAAACGGCTGCTTCCAGAGCAGAACAATGAAGAGCAGCATCGCCCAACGAGGACGGCCGAGCAGGGGGCCACTGCCTGCACCCCCCCCCCCCTTTTGCTGACTGTCCTGACCTGTCTACCCTGATGGCATTCAGGCTCTGGTGACTCAAGATGGTCTTCTATCCCAGAGAGCCATGGGCAAGCCACAAACACTGCAACAACATTCCAATCTCACAGCTGAGAGGCCATTAACGAGAAGCGCTGCTAACAAATTTTGGGTGGTGTCTTTGGACTGTTTTTACTGAAAAAAGTCAAATCTGCCCACCATAAATCTGTTACTCAAAGGCTCTCAGAGCAACTGGAATTTACGTCTGCATGTACCACAGGAGGACCCTGGGATTCCAGAACACTATCAGAGCCTGAGGGCTCTATTCTTAAACACTGATCTATCACTCTCCTTCAAATCCCCCTTCCTCCTTATCTAACTTAAATAAGGAGATAAGCGCCAACACTCCTGAGCTTTGCTAAATTGTTTTAAATATTTCATGTTCTGCCAGCTCCCACTTCTCCCCCTGTTCTGCATCCTGACTAAAAAGGTGAAGAAATAGTTTGGAGGAAACCCCCAGGCCCAGCTTCATAAATCTTCATGTGCTACTTTCCTAAAATGCCACGCAACCCAGAACTTCCAACAGACTTTACAGAGAGAAATAAACAAGCAAATCAACAGCCCAGAGCCAAACACGCCTCTTTTCAATGGTGTTTTTGCCTCCTATTGTGAAATGGCCACTCCTGGGTCTGTGCAGCTTTCTACTGAAGTCGCTTTTTAAAACCACCATCGGTGTATGGACCTAGGCAGCAGGCCGGGTGGTACCCTGCGTTGGCCTGGTCTGTTTGAAGGGTGACAGGCTTCAATGGCGCCATAAGAGTGGCTGCATCTGTGCCATTTCCGTAAATTTTACTTGGGAACAGACAAATGTGGCCCAATACACGTAGACTAGACGATGCAACCTGAGCCAGCAGAACGTTGCCTTGGAAAAGGCTTCTGATTTCAGTTCCAAACCACACATACTTGTACAGTGAACAAATGCAGCAGGGGAGATTGGTCCACAACATTCATGTTGAGGCCAAAGGCTCTGCTGTCCTCCGCCCTCTTCTCTCCCCCACCCCCACCTGCCTTTCCAAGCACTTTCAGACTGATGGGAATCTCAGGGAAAAGTTAGGTGACTGTTCTTGTTGGAACGCTCGCATATTCCCAACAAGGAGAGGAACTTGGAAGTATTTTAATCTAAAAGAACTCAAGGAGGGGGGGGTTCCCTATAAATAAAGCCACGTTCAAATAAACACCAAAAGGAGCCAATGTTTCCTGTAAGGCCACTTTTCAGATGGATTACTGGAAGGAGTACTCTTTCACAGTTTTATGGCTTACTTTGCTATCATCTGCTTAAAATTTAGGTCATTTAAAACATAGATGCTAAGATCTAAGCCTTCCCTTGGATGAAATATTACAAAGGAAGCAGAGAGTCTCATTCCAAGAGCACACTCAGAGGCAGAACTCTTGGACTCCTGGGTTCTGCTCCTGGCTCAGGCCCTGGGCTCAGGTCAGCCCTCGGTCAGAATCTCACTTCTAATCCCTTCAAATCATTTGTTAGTCCCTGTTGTCTAAACAGTGGGGAAAACCCTGAGTAACACCCCTGGATGCTGTTCCTTCAACCGGGATGGCTGGAGATGGTTATATCTCACTTCCAAGAAACCAGGGTGATTTATCCCTCAGTAGAACTAGTATGTTCCTGAGAGATCACAGGGTCATCAGAACAAACCGTCAGGGCTCTGAAATATTTCTCCACCTGCAAGAATCTCAGTGCTCCTTTAATGTGACTTTCAAAAACAGTATCTCCCAGCATTTTATAGCTCTTTATAGCTTTCACATTAAAATAACTCTGGTTAAGCTTCAAACCTCTGAGAGACAGAATAAATAAGCAGGTTAGTCTATCCCTCATTTATAGGTGAAAAAATTGAGGCTAGACAGACCAGGAGATTTGACCAAGGGCCTAAATGCTAATAAGCAAGGGGGTTGGGACCCAGATCTATTGTTTTCCGGGTCATGTGCTCTTTCTCTCTAACATCTGAGTTCTCGTTAAGAACCCCACTTCTGGACCTCGATAAATGGACTGAGGAAAATTGGTTAAAGTGTTTCAGGAGACTTTGTAATGACTTTTCAGTACATTGAAGAGTGAAGGGCCAAGTTTCTCGGAGGCCCCCAATTAGCCTGGGTCTAGCATGTATCACACTCACCTCTGATACCCTGGGTCATGGCCCTCCCACTCCTGCCTCCTCTGGGAATAGAAAGGAGATGCGGAAGCCAAATTCCCCCTCCTTTTAGCTTCCCTGCCCCTAGCCCTGACTACCTGGCTGCTTCTCACTAATCACTGTAGCTTTTGTTGCCAGAAGGAGTGAATGGCTAGGCAGAGAGCTGCTGTTCAACTTCAATTACAATGCCCAGGAACTGTGTGCTTTGAGGTAAACTGCATAGCTTCTCTGTTCCCTTTTACCAGGAACATGATTCTCGCTTCATCTGGCCAACTACTACTTATACTCCAGGCTTCATCTCAAATATCACTTCTCTGGAAAGGCCTTCCTTGACCCCACTGACCGTAGGTTAGCCATCCACCCTACACCCTGCATCTTCTCTCAGTATAGAGCCTCAGCAGCCT
Organism: Saccopteryx leptura; assembly: GCF_036850995.1. Taxonomy (NCBI): domain Eukaryota; kingdom Metazoa; phylum Chordata; class Mammalia; order Chiroptera; family Emballonuridae; genus Saccopteryx; species Saccopteryx leptura. The sequence continues at coordinate 91,999,445 of NC_089505.1, read as the reverse complement.
GTCAATCTCCGCTAGCATTTATTACAAGTTTAGCAAATAATGCTTTAATAGGATTATTCGTTTTATGTCTGCTGTCCCCTCACCAACCCCCACCCCAACTGTAAGCCCTCTGAGACCAGGGACAGGCTTGCTTTATGCAGCTCTGCTATATTCCCAACCCCGAGTTCTCAGGGAGTTTTCAATCAATACTGACTAACTGAAAATGAATGAAGGACAGATAGATACATGCTGGCTGACATCAACCCGAACATTTTATGGCAATGCTGAAAGTGACAAAGGCCAAACCCTCCTGTCTGCAGCGACCATTCTGTGCCTTTTCTGTGCTCCTAAAAAGAATGCAAGACTTGAGCAAGACTTCCAAACTCCCATCATATAAAATATAAGAGATTTCTTTCTGGTCAACATCATAAAAGTTAACAGCACAAAACAACAACATTTTAAAAATTTAACACGTCTACCTCTGACCCTTTTTGAAATGCCACCACTCAATTCCTTCTCTGCTTTGAGATTCTAAGAACAAGTATGGTTCTTTTGGAATACTTAGGGCTTTCTGCTTTACTCACCTTTCTTTAGTCCTTACTGTCTAACAAAACGCTGGGACGTAGACTTCTTAGGCTTTGAGCAGCCACGGAAGAAGTAACTGCAAATTCTTTTGAAGGCTCCTTACTCCCCTCCCCTTAACTTCACAAATGCTTCAAAATAGACTCAGGGGTTGTTTGAACTCTGTGTCTGAGAATAGACTGTAACTTAACCAAAGTAAACGCTACAGATACTTTTTAACAAAGCAGCTGTGTCCAGATGGAAGGCATCCTGGCAGGGCCCCTCACACCGTCCCAGGCTACAATTCTAAGCATTTCCCTGACGGCAGTAATGTGTCATCCATAAAGTTTCCTGGTGACAGACAAATGGATTCACTTTAATTGGGGACGATTTCACTTCAAATCCCATTTGAGGGAGCGATGGGGTGTGGACACGGCCTCGGCCCCCAGCATTCTGAAAGGGCACACTGACTCCCTCGGGGAACAGCTATTAGGCAGGCAGCAGCGAAATCCTCCTGGGCTTAAGTGGAGTCCTGCTTGGCTGGGAGCTGCAACATTCATTACACCCTTTGTTGATAAGATCCCCAATTAGTCACTCTGAAAAAGGGAGGCTAAAATAGGCCACTAACACAAATAGCGAAGTTAAAAGTAGTTGGATTCTGTGGGATTTGGAGCCATATGGGCTGCGGCTGATTTCCTGTCTCGGCTGGTGTCACAGCAAGACAGCCGCCCTCACCAGAACTGCCGGTCTGCTTCGGGAGCGCCGTGCTGAGGGTGGGCGACCGGCTGGCACTTTCAAGCATAAGAACTAAGAAGGGACGGGCCCATGTGCTGACCTGCAATTTCAGGGATTCTAGAACTTTAATGCCCAGGAGCAAGACACAGCTGACAGCCTGATCATTTTCTTAATGGGGGGCGGGGCATCTAGTGAGTTTGGTGAACAGGGAAGATTTGTAAGGATGCAATCCTACTTCCGACCCCCTAGAATGAAGGAAAACATTATGTGTGTGTCCAATATATACAGATATAGATAGATACTGATACAGAAGTAGATCTGCAAAAATTCATGCCGGATTTTTGTGCCTCGTTTTCATATTATTTCTATTAGGCAAGTCAGAAATTTTAGTTTTGTGTATTCAAATTTTGAAAAGTCGTATCACTAAAGCAGAAAGCACATGGTTAAATGCAGCAGGATGGATTAGAAGGGCAGCAGACCTGGGCTGAATATTGCAAAGGCCCCCCCACCCCGTGACCACTGACCTGGGGCCGCTGAGTGTGGCTGTGTCTCTCACCGCCTGGGCCGTTTCTGACGCAAAATCCAGGGCACCTGCCACTGGCTTGGTTACCGTGCCAACAAGCCCCTTCCCAAGGCCAGATATGAAACCGCTGACACCCCCTTCCGTTTTCACACCTTCCACTGTTGAGGTTATAACACTGGTCAATCCACCAATGATACCTAGCAAAAAAAGACAAGGGCTACTGTAACTGGGCCAAGGACAAAAGCAACAGCATTTAAAGCCAAACCCCTCAAGTCCATGCAGCTGGCAGGGGAACTCAGGGGCGTTCTGTCAATCTCTCAACAGGCCAGTGGCGGGCCAACTCAAGATGGAGGGCCAGCAGATTTTCCCCTTAAGCCTGGAGTCAGAAAATATATATTATGTATGAGTCAGAAGTAAAGTATGTTCCAGGTTTTTTTTATTTTAATTTATTGTGTTACATAGATTCTAATGTTGCCCTAAATGCATCCCCCCTCAGTATGTTCCAGTTTTAATTTTAAAAAAAGCAAACAGTTTAACAGTGATACTTTTAAAATCCAGAGCTTGGGCAGCATACGGGCTTTGGGAGATGATACAGACAGTGGGATTAAATCAACAGACAAGCAAATGGGGCTCTTGGGGAAAGTTGAGATCCCATAAACTATAAGGCAGAGATAACTAAATATAGAGCCTCCGTTTTCAAAAACTACGATGTGACTCCCTAACATCACCGAGTCTGAAATGGGGTAAAAGCTGCGGCCCACTTCACAGTAGGGTAAATGAGACTTGAGCTTTGGCGGAAGGCCGGGAAGCGATTCTGAGACTAAACGACCAAGCCTGGATGAAGTGCATCTTTAAAAAGCTGCCAAAGCCAGCTGGGACCCTCAAGGACATCAGTTTAAAAGATTGACCGAGGTCTAAAAAATATTCCAAACATTTTGAGAGTTGACAGCAGTGTCACTGAAGAGCCTCAGAAGCAGCCAGAAGTTGGCCAGGGCAGGCAAGGACAGGGGCGTGTCGGGAAAAGCGGGCCCGTCCAGGGCACATCTCCAAGACACGCGCCAAGGACCTTCGCTGACGTTCACCTGCGGACGGTGGGGATGTGAGGAGGCTCTCTGGACTCCTTAGCTCTCGTGAGACAGACTGGTCAAGGAAATGGCCTGGGTGAGAACGCACTGACTGTCCACAGCGTGTGAATGGGCTCGGGACCCACTCTCTCTGTAGAGGGATGGCCCTTTCCCAGCCTTCTGAACCAAGTTCACGAAGAAACAGAACGTCACTGAATCGGGGTCAGGCAGGGCCTATGGGCGCAATGGGGTGTGACCCGCAGTTTTTAAACCAAGGAGATTATCTCTTAAGGGCTTTTCATGCTGAAGGAAGGATCTCGGTCTAGAGTACCACTTTCATGTAATAACCCAGAGCTTAACGGCTCCTCGGTGGATGAGGCCACTGGTTCCTCCTCTCATGACGGCCTGCCTCCTGGAGATGGCTGTACATATCACCTAGTGATCCCTGGTTGGAGGGGATCTTGCGACCCTGAAACAATCACCCGTTTTCTCGGTTCACTGGTGTGTCCACCTAAAAAGTGAGGGCAGTTATGCTTTCTCTCTGCATCTCAAGGACACTGGATAGACAGAAGCAACTATACACAGTATTTTATAGTCATTAAAAAAAAAAAAGGGCCTGACCAGGCAGTGGCACAGTGGATAGAGAGTCAGATTGGCGTGTAGAGGACCCAGGTTCAAAACCTTGAGGTCGCTGGCTTGAGCACGGGCTCATTTGGTTTGAGCACAACTCACCAGCTTGAACCCAAGGTCACTGGCTTGAACAAGGGGTCACTCGGTCTGCTGTAGCCCACTGGTCAAGGTACATATGAGAAAGGAATCAATGAACAACTAAGGTGCCACAATGAAGAATTGATGCTTCTCATCTCTCTCCCTTCCTGTCTGTCTGTCCCTATCTGTCCCTCTCTCTCACTCTCTGTCCCTGTCACACACACACACACACACACACACACACACACACACACACACAGAAAGTCCTGGCCCTGGACAGGTTGCTCAGTGGATAGAATGTTGTTCTGGTGTGCCAAGGCCATGGGTTCACTCCCTGGTCAGGGAACTTACAAGAAGCAATCAATAAGTACACAACTGAATGGAACAACTAAGTGAAGTGGTTGGTTGATGCTTCTCTCTCTCTCCTTCCCCATCTCAAATCAGTGGGAAAATTAAAAAAAAGAAGGTCCTCTAATCGTCCAACACTCTATCGTTACAGTCACTAGGAAGAATGATTAAATCTCTAGCCCCAAATGATTGCCCAACAGTTGACTTTTAAAGTACATAAACAGATTAACTTCAGCCAAATTTTACTTCCAGCTGATGTTCCCCTGGGGACTGCTCCCTTCCCAGTTGGGCAGGCTTAGGGACAGTGAAGGCATTTTGATTCAAACCTTATCCTTTGGAAAGCTGATAAACAAAAACTGTCCTAAACACAAAGAAAAATATATATTTTTGATTATCTGTGTTATTTCTTCTTCTTTCAAATGCTAATAATTAAAACGTCTTCAGTCTTGACATGACTTCTGATAGCTTCACAGACTATTCCTAAGAATCTGGTACACACAGCTCACTTTGCTGACCTTTGCTAAGCATGACATGCCAGGTAGCAGATAAGGTACTGCAGTATAAAGGTGACTACATACAGAGTGGTCTTCCGGCGCTCCTGGCCACCACAGCCTATCAGAAAGCAAGGTGCACACAGCTGGCTATCTATACAACCCAAGCCGCCATGTGTGCTCCAATCAACATTAATCCTAACTGGGCAGTGGTGCTGGACAAACGTCCCTTGAGTGGGGACGTAGAGGTCAAATAGATTGATAGGCAATGAAGTGAGGCAAAGAAAGGGAGGACAGCAGGACCACAAGGCATGGGAGCTAGAGGCACAGGGAGCCGTACGAGGCTCTGGGTGGCTAAGTGCAGTGTGGCCGGGGGACAGAGCTTGGGCAAGTTGGCTGGGTTTCCATGTCCAAGGGCCTTGAATAATGCCACGCAAAGAAGTTGTTGAGAAAAATACAACAAAAGGCAAATGAGTCCGAATTAAAGCATTAAAAGTCAGAAACCAAACAAATTCAGACCTAACGCATCCATCCCACCACCTACATCTCTTGGGCATGTGGACTGACAATCCCTGTGAGTGTGTATTTATACAAGACTCAGAAACACCTGGGCCACACAGCTGGCAGCCAGTTTCACAGCTCACTCCCTGGAAGGAATGCTCAGTAAGCAGAAGGCAAGTCTTGCAGCAGCAGATCCATATTCTGAAAGAGGGTTCAGTGGATTATACCTTCTGACACCTTGGGAACAGGAGGCAAGAAAGCAGGAAGGAATGGCAGTGTGCATAACATTTTGAAAATGAATGAAGAGTTCTTACCGGTGCTATCATTTCAGTGACAAGGAGAATAAAATAAGAGAGCTTGGAGGGCTACCAGGCACCGAGATGCCAAGCCAGAATCCACACTGTTGTCGGCTTCCTTCTTTCTACCTGCAGTCGAACGGCTAAAGAGGCACCTCTGAGGAGCTGTGGCAGAAGAGCCACTGTCCTACAGCCCAGCCTGACAACAGGTGACTTACCATGAGCCAGGCCGTGGATGCCGGCGACGAGGTGCTCGCCGCTGGTGGCTGCGTGGTACCGGATGTACTCCCGCTCCGACTGATGCCGATTGTCCATTGTCTTTCCTAAGCCATCCGACAAGGTCCCAGCAAACTGCAACAAATTAAAAACAGGAGGAGAACAGATTGAAAACTTTGGCAGTATTTTTATTATTTTATACCTTCCCTTGCTCCTAGCTGGGATTCAGTGAATTCCAAGTGCGAGAGAGAGAGAAACTGCTGAATTCCATACACCGTGTGCCCTGGTTCTCAAGCATGGGATGCTGACACTGGTAGACACAGAACTTAGAAAACAACCACTGAAAATCCGTAAGGACAGTGACCCTCCTAAATTCTCTTGCAAATTTACTGGAAAAGTAAAGGTGTAACAAAATGGGCTGGGGGAGGAGAGGTGAGCTTTGGGATTCCATAATGTTAAGGCCAGAGGCTCTCTGCTCTTAACAATCAGTGGGATAGGAAATGGAAAATGTGGGAAATTGCTGCTTTAGGGGTTGGTATCAAAATTTTTAGAGACATCAACTGCCCTTAATTGAAGCCTTTTCTTTCACTTATTCAACAATTACTGAGTGCCTAGGTGCCCAGCCCTATTTGTCAAAAGAAAAAAAAATAATAAAGTACATGGAAAAGTTCCCAGGTTAGGTCGCCTTTCACAAGAAGTGGCAGACTTGAACTCACGACTTCAAATGAAAACTCCTCCCCCACCCATCAGAGCAAGATTTTTAGTTATCCTGGCCTATTTTAACCAGAGGCGCTGTCTCATTCATCAAAGCTGAATAAAAGGGACATAAAACAATGTTTTGTCACAAGACAGTTTGAAAAGGTTTAAAGTGACAGTTAATAAACCACAGGGTACTTATCCTCATCATTCAGGCATAAAAAGGGAGGATATCAAATATATAATTAACCTTCTCGGGAAGGATCTACCAAAACAAGCAGTTTAAGTGCCAATGACCCAGGACTAACCTTTTAGAAAACTCACAGGAATGTTATTCAGATATAAAGCTCAGGGGAGAGACGCGAGACAAACAGCCGGCCCCGCAGACCCAGGACACCAGGCAGCCGTCGGGAGGCCTGTTACATTATGGGCTGGCAAGGGGGGCTACCCGGACCTGCCCTGGATGCTGTCAGTCCTCAGGCCTCTCAATGCCAGGAGGGGAGCTGGGCACAGAGGAGGGACCAGAGGAAGACACAATCCCACGTAAAGAAACAGATACAGGAACACTCCTTTCTCTGATTTCGTCCAAATGTTTTTACTGTCTAGGGCAGTGATTTCTGGAGACACAATCCTTATCATTATTTGCTTTTTGCCTTCCCTTCCCTTCCCTGTCATCCTCTAATTAGAGAACTTAACGGTAATGAAATTAGTGTTACAATTTCCTTTAGGATGGAGACTCCGCAGGATGTTTGCAAAGGCAGCACTGTGAATTGCTAAGTGGGGGCTTTAGCCAGGGACCCCATCTAAGAGCCCACAGCTACACGACCCTAAGCGAGGTGCTCCACCCCCGAGCCATCCTCTCGGGACCTGGACAGCAGTGACTGTACCAACACTGTCATGTGGCTGAAAGGGTTAGTGACCACGGCTCAGGATGTGGAATAGAGTTAGCATTCTCACTGTGGTCCCCAGGTCAGCTGCTGGTCCAAAGACAAACATCCTGCATCATCTGAAGAAAACCTTCCAAAGATGTAGAATTATGGTCATTTTCATTAGGATTTATCACTTAAAACAAAAAACAGAAAAACCCTTTCCAAAGAAAGTTTTTGGAGTGGCACCATCTATAAAATTAGAGTGTTGGACTTGGCGGTTTCCAAAATCCTTTCCAGCTCTGACAGTGTCTGATCTGTGATCCAAGTTAGAATGTCTTTATTAAGCACTCGCTCTGGGCCCCGCACGGGTTTGGGTACTGCCGGGGACACAAACAAAGAGCAGCCCGGACCGGTTCTCACGGGGGACAGCCTCGTGAGAAGAAAACAATTCCGTGTGCGGAACCACCAGCAACAGGGCCATGGGATGCAAACTGTTAGCACTCGGGAATGCAGGAGGGCGAGGGAAACATGACCCCTGCTCTGGAAAGGGCCAGGAGTCCCTGCTCTATTCTGGAACTGTGCGGGGTGCCAGCATTCTCCATTGAGGGTAAGGACAAAGATTCCCCTCCCCGATGCCCTGGGAGCGAGTGGGGCGGGGGGCAGAGAGCTGTCGGCAGAGCGCATGGTGAGGGTGCCGGAGGCTCGGGCCCCGCCTGACGAGGTCCCGCAGCACCCGGGCTCCCTTCAGGGTCCTGGTCACCTAGTTCCCATTCCCCTAAACTCTTACTTTGCTTGAAAAGAGGTATTTCATTAGAAGAGATATTAAGGTAAGGCCCTATCTACCTATTCTAGCAGCTGACTAGGAAGAAGTTAAAAATCCAAAACGCACCCCCCCCCCCGAGAATATGGACAGTAATTTAGGCAAAATGCCTACTGCCAGCCCCTGTCCAGCAACCTCTCATTAATAAAACAAGCTTAATATCCAAGTTTTATGAGCGCGCCTGAGCCAACAGCCTAAATGCCAACTGATTCTGCCGCAACAAGCCACCTTGGCACCCCCAGCACCGTCTGGTCCCTACTGTCCTTGGGAGGATAAGATCAGGTGACCTAAGAGAGTGCTCTTCCCTGAAATGCTGGATTTCCCACATGCTTTCAGGTGCCTGGCCTCTACTGCGGAAAGGTGCTTGCATCTGTCCAACCTATTCTGGGACTTCCGGCTGAATTCCCACTTCTCCGTGTGTAAAAAGATTACTCACGCAAGCCAAATGAACTTGTCTTTCGTCAACTGTGAGGACAAGTAAAAGATACAAAGATATTAGCAGGACATGATTACAAAATAATCTTCACCCCCTAGAAACGTGGCTTTGAGAACTCAGGAGACTTGTTTGAAATCTCTGATCTGACCAAACCCAGACTGATGAGAGGCTGGTCAGGTTTTACAGTGAGAGCCACTTTATAGGGACCAAACTGAAGCCAGCCTGGTGAAGGGGCCGGTGGCTACAGGCTGGGCCCCGGGTCCGGCTCCCCGGGCCTCTGAGTGCCGCCTCCAAGACACCAAAGGACGGACCTGTGCCCATCTCTCTCAGTCTCTCCAGCGCCAGCTCTCATTCCCACCTCAGTGGGGAAGTCAGTCCTACCCCGGATATTATTTCTCCCCCAAAGACGGCAAGAACAGGGGCAGGAGCGGCAGGGTGTTCCAGTAAGCACTCCTCATGGGTGCCCTCTGGCACTGTCTTCTGTGAGGCTGTGAAGTGTTATTTCACCAACGTCCTTGACTTTGAAGATGATCGTCAAAACAGAGTGGAGATACTCGTGAGAGCTATATCACGTGGGAGGGACCGTGCAGGACACTGAGTTTATGTGGAAAGTTTTTCAGAACAGATGCTCTTCACATGCTCATGGAGGTCAAAACGGAAAAGGAAGGCTGGAGGCAGATACTCAGACTGTTCAGACAAAGGGAAAAGCGACCCGGAGGCTCTGGGGGAAGGGCTCAAAGGCATCAATCAGGACAGGAGCAAACACCACCCAGCTAAGCATCCAGTCAGTCAATCAGCCCCTCAATCAGCCAGGTCCAGGACCCTCCCTTGCGCCAGGCCAGTGGGCGAGAACCACAGCTGAGAAGTGGCTTCTGCTTCTGCTTCTGCTTTCCAGGACCTCAGCCAGGAGGTACGTGTGAGGCTTAACAGACAGGCATGCATCCACACCGGAGTTCAAATTCTGACTGGGACATTTATTAGCTGCAAGATCATGGACGTAGGTAACTTAACCTCTGTGAGCTTCCATTTCCTCATCTTCAAAATGGAGATAAGAGTATCCACTTACAAGGATGCTGTCAAAATTAGATAATGCACATAAAGCACTAGATAATCCATGTAAAGTACTAGCATGGAGGCTGATGGTTTAATTCCTTCATGTGCAAAATGGGAATAATCAGATCCCACAGGGCTGTCGTGAGGTTAAGTGCGACAGTGCGCAAGCAAAGCAGCCGGCTCCATGCGGCCACAGAAACATGGACGCTGGTGTGGAGGGGGCACAGAAGCACCAGGGCAGGAAGCTCGTGCCAGGAGGCGTGCACAGTGGAAAAGGACTAGCAATTGGAAGGTAATTTGCAGATAATTTGTAACTCTACTGGGTACATGCATTACCTCAACACCAGAAGGAGAATTTGCAGAGACAAGGCAATATAGTTCATTTTGTAGCAATTTCAAGTCCGCAAAAACCTTAAGGCTGCAAGTGAACACTGCCCTAGCTAAAATGAAAGGTTCCAAGGAACAGAATGTCCTTCAGAAAACCTGCTATTACATTTGCAAAGACAACAGTGACACCCGCCTCACCCCACTCCCCCAACCCCGTTTGCTTAAGGAAACTTCGGCACATGGCACAAGCCACACTTGTGAATTCTGGCCACAGCCTGAAATCATTAATTTCTCTCAAGCCATACTTTCAGCTAGGGGGTAAGAATGTCAGAAGAACTTCAAGATGTCAGTTCTGCTGCACAGCCAACACACGGTCGTGTCAGTACCCCGCCTTCCAAAAATAATCCCATTGTCTCCAGAAATGGAGCCACCGCAAATTAGGCAGGGTTTGGGGCTGCGCACAGAACAGATGATTTTATAAAACTGACATTCAAGTAGAAGCTGGAATGCCGAGGGAGAAGAAAATTCACACTGTGTCCCTCTGTTCTGGCCTATCAGTTTCCCGGACCCTTTTATGCTATTCAGCAAGCGTGATGCCAAGAGTCTTCGGCCAGTGTAACAGGAGCCTGGGCTAGAATTTCTCCCTCTCCTCTGGGGTTCTTCTTTCACAGTTCTTTACCGAATGGAAATTTCCTCTTTAAGATCCCTGCTCCACCAAGGACTTGCTGGTGGAAGCACCTTCCTTGTCACCAGGGCAGATGGTGAGCACGCATAACAGGAAAGGGGGGAGAAGAGGCAGGACTCTACAGTGTGAGGAGTCCTGGATCCTCTCAAGTATAAGGCTGTCCAGCTGCAGGTGCCAGCTGCCAGCTGCCAGCCCAGCCCCAATTCCGTTCAGCATGGTCCATGAGAAGCTATGCTTGAGCACACGATTTGGAAGACCCAGCTATATTTTGTGTCCGTAAGTAAGGGAGACGTGAACTTTGTGGGGGGCTGCCCCCAGGTAGTCAAACAGACAGGTCAAAGGAGTCAAATTCTTATTCTACCACTTACTAGATATGCTGCTGATCTTCTCTGACCCTTGGGTCACCCATCTGCAAACAAACAAACAAACATATTCTCTGTGCTAAAGCAATGCTTTGAAGAGTGAGGGATATGATGCAAATACTTGGCACAGTGTCTGGCACGCAGCAGCCACCATGTGTAAAAGTTTCTTAGAAGCAGCCTGCAGGCTTCAAATTCAGTTGTCTCCACTTCCACTGGTATACAAACAGGAAGCCCTCCTTCAAGTCATGGAGGACCCATGTCACTCCAGAACTAGGGTGTGCACTTCTTCACTGTTCCATATCATTAACATATCCACAGTTAAAAATAATTCTCAGACTGTTAGTTTTGTCTTGACGCTGAAAAACCCTTTCGTGCCTGAGCAGGGTGGCATAGTAGATAGAGCAAAGACCTGGGATGCTGAGGACCCAGGTTTGAAACCCCAAGGTCTCTGGCTTGAGCATGGAATCAAAGACATGACTCACTGATTGCTGGGTTGAGCCCAAGGTCGCTGGCTTGAAAGCAAGGGGTCACTGGTTTGGCTGGAGCCCCTCAGTCAAGGCACGTATGAGAAGCAATGAATGAACAACTATAGTGCCGCAACTACAAGCTGATGCTTCTCATCTCCTTCCCTTCCTTCCTGTCTGTCTGTCTCTTTCTCTAAAACAAAAAAAGCATATCACAACAAAATGGTGTCAAGATTTGGAGAACTCAGAACTATCCTACATTGCTGGCGGGAATGTGAAAAAAAAAAGTTAAGGAAAGAAGGGAAGGAGGGAGGGAGGGAGGAAGGGAGGGAGGGAGGGAGGGAGGGAGGGAGAAGGAGGAAGAAAGGAAGAAAAAGAAAGAAGGAAGGAAGGAAGGAAGGAAGGAAGGGAGGGAGGGAGGGAGGGAGGGAGGGAGGGAGGGAGAGAGGAAAAAGAAAAGAAAAGAGAAAAGAAAAGAAAAGAAAAGAAAAGAAAAGAAAAGAAAAAGAAAAAACCAAAAACCTTTCGTGATACTTTTGACCCAGGAAGGGTTAAAGGAAAATGTGATCCCACAGCAGTGCGTATCTGCCACCAACACAAGGCAAACCAAACAGCTAGTCCTCACTCAGCCACATGGTGAAGGGGGTGGGCGGGAGTGGGAGGGACAGTAAAAGGAAAAAGCATGGAACAAGTTGAGGTTTGGCAAGAAAGAGGCATTTTTGAACCCCAGATCTCTATCCACAGAAGTAGAGCAGGTTTGACTGTTTTCAGTTCTACTTGGTGTGACTGTGTGCAGCCCCCTTAAGGCAAAAAGAGAAGAGGGAAAGAATCCAGAAAAGAGACCCTAAATAGAACAGTAAAGACATTTTAAAGCTAAGACCTACATTCTACTCCAGTAACATGCCTAAGCCAATGACCTTGCTTTTTATTTTAGTCTCTGGAGATCTAAAAGCCCTCCTACCCAAAGACATACACCATGTTGCTATTTCACGGATAAACACTTATCAGGCAGCAGACACTCCTTTTCAGTTAAGAAACAAAGTTATCCAAAGCCACCCAGAATTATCTCAGCACACAAGGTCTAAACATAAGCAACAAAGTCAGACCTCAAGATTGTCCTGCTTCTAAACTAGCCTAAGACACACGCCTGCTGAACCCGCGCTGTTTTCTGCAGCTCTGACCCAGTTGTGAACTCGGTTGTGTTTCAGATTAATCTAGAGGCTTAGAGTGGCTTGAAGCACTCTCGGAATAGGGTTTTGCTTTTTCTGTAATAAGGAACAGTAGAGTTTGCTACAAGGCTAAAAGCACAGAAATAAGCAGAATACCCACAGAAAGACCGATTTTCAACAACAGAAAAGTGTTGTGACTTAAGCGCGTCCTATTTCCCGGGGTTCCTCCATACCAATCATAAAGAATCACGTGTGCAGGATGACTCTTTAAACCCAGCTGAGGACGGATGGTATCCCACCTTTTAGCTCTTGGTCAGCTAGACCTCATTGTACACTTTCTACAGAATGGGTTCGGGGTCATGTTGAGGGTACAGGCCCCCTTGACTACTGCTTGAAAAGACCTTGAAGCACACAGACAGAAGTCGGAGGGGGGGGGGGGCTTTCTGCACAGTTGGTGCTACACACGTCTCTCCACCCACAAGACTTCCAGTTTCGCCATCTAACAAAGGTTTCCACTATGCATAAATGGCCCATGCCTCAGCACTGAACTAAGAGATAGAGTATGATGTGGAAAAGAGCCCTCTGAAGTGGTCAACCACATGCCTGATTAGGCAGATAAATTATTTCAACATTAGGAAAGCGCAGACTTTGAAAGGCACAGAGTCCCAATCCCAAATCTGTCCCTAGTACCAGCTGGGTGAACACGAGCAAAACACACAACACCGTCTTTAGGAACGCCACCCCCAGAGTTGCTAGGTTAATCCAGAGATGAGAGAGACCTTGGTTTTAAACATACTTGGGAAAAAAACACAAAGTAATATGTAAATGCCGAAGGTTATTACTATAAATCCTAGTCTTTCTTCTGAGTGCCCGACTCCCCCTCCCTCTCCAAGTGAATCCTTTATTTCTCATCCTGTGATGCAGGAATCACCTTATACTCATTCTCAAAAAGAGGAAAGACTAAATAACTCAATTATAAACACCCTATTCTCCAAATACAGAAATTTAGAAATGAAACAGAATATTTCACAATTGAAAAGAAGCTCAAGTTTATCTCATTCACAGTCACAAGGACTTCATTCTTGTAAAATACTTTGTATTTCAAATGAATGGATGTAGTCTCTTTTGTGCCAAAAGCTCCAAAGACAGGAGATGGGTGACATCAGAGAACAATCACAGAGCCAGGGACCCTTATAAGCTGAACTTCCTACTGAAAAGTCAGGTATGGTTCAAGGGTCTGAAATACCTTGATGAGGTATTTAGGAAGAAATCTATCCCCAACTGGATCTTCAAATAAATGAAATTTTAAGCAAGGATATAGCAGAGTTGGCACACGAAAGCTTCCAACTGCCGAAGACCATAGTGCAACTTTTGGAATTGTTTACGACATACAAATCAGGCACTGTTCTAAGGGGTTGACAGCTATGGAATTCTTTAGTGTAATCCTCACAACAAACCTAGGAAGTAGGCTCTGTTGTTATCACCGTTGTACAGTTGAAACCTGAAAGGCCCCGATTACCGCTAACAAAAGTCTGGGTGTGTTTACCCACATTTGATACTGGGTAGTACATGAAGGGACCCTAACCATGGCCTTTGCTTTGTTATTATCTCTGGGGAAAACTGCTTCCTAAACGCCAGTAACAATCTTACAGAGACGCCAGGTAAGACACCTTTCTTTTTCCAAGCAGCGGCGGTGACAAAGGAAGGTAGCTGAGGTAAGTAGATAAATTAAACAGTTTCTGGAAAAATTACACACATCCCTGGAAAAGAAAGAGGGTCAGGCTGCCATCCCAGCTCTTGAGCAATACCCCAGCGCAGACACCTGACCCCTTTCCGCCACTCCGACTGCCCGCGGCGTGCAGCCCGGGCTCCCCTTCCTCCCTTCCCCCAAGTTGTCACTGTCACCACCTGAAAAGACCCCGGAAAGAAAGAAGGTTCTGTGAATGTCCATTACAGGGTCGCATTCCAACACACTGGATCACAGGACTTGCACATACCAATTAGCCTGGGGAGAAAGACGGAGGCCAGCTGGGGTGGGGGCCAGGACAGCGATTCCCAGGGCTCCTGCCTGTGGAGACGAGGTCTGCTCCTCTCCCCAGCTTCCAAGCAGGATGTGCTGAAGGAGGTGCAGGAGCAATGCTAAAAGATTTAATTTGTCAAAGCTGGTCTGGCGAAGCAAGTCTAACTCCAGAAACCATGGGAAGAGAATAAGCAAGAACTGCCCAGGCTCCGAGGGTATGAAACCACGCGGGAAGTTTCCCCTGTTCGGTCTTCATTCCTCTCCTCTTCGGCTTTGCCGCTCCTCGGCTCTCGCCACACCACCTAGTCGTTTAAGAGGGATGCAGTGTTTTCAGTGGATGCTCAGGTACTGTTTCTTACAACTAACTTTTGATGGTGAGGGGGTGGGGGTGGGATGGAGCCTGCATTTGGGGAAAGCTAGAGATACAAAGGCCAACACTTCATTCTGGGTAGGGTTCAGGGAAGTTATTACTTTGCAAGTGTGACGCCTGCTAAGTGAGACCACAGCCTGGGACCAGGTCTTTAGTCTCTGGGAGAATGACAGAGGCTGAACCTCTCTTTTTGGGGACAGTATGGGCACGGGAGGTAGATCAGATCCAAGGTACTTAAGTACTGTCTCATTTCTCCTGAGTGTGGCTTGATCCCAGGCTCAAATGAAAGGCCAAAAGAAGGTTCTTTTTTAAATGGACTCAGATGTTTCCACGACCTTCAGGTGGACTAAAAATACAATTGCAGCTTACCGATATTTCCCAATAGCTCCTCAGAGCCCTCTGGTCTCTGCCCGCATGTCCCTTGGTGGCCTTTCAGTACGTATTCTTACCTTTGCCATCTTATAACCCCGCAAAGGGTGACCTGGGCGAGGACACTTCGAATTCACACCCATCTATTTCCTGCAGATCTGGTGTTTTCTAAGCAGAATCAGCCATTAATTGCTGAATTAGCTATTCCTAGGTGAATAAATTCTAGGCCTAAGAAATAAGTTCTGGAATGAGGAAGAAAAAACACAGTCCATTTGGCTCAACAGTTGCCCTTTCTGAAGGTGACTCAACAGGCCTATTCTGATGTCTTGTGTTGCTTTTACGAGAAAACCCTCAATTACTAGAAAGAATGGAAAAGAGGGGCTCTGGTTCAATAGACTTTCTACTTAAAGAAGAGCCCACTCTGGTCTAAACAGAACCGATTCTTCAAGACTAAGTTTCCTTAAGGGCCTCTGTTATGATTTCAGGGGTTGAGGCTGATCCTCTACCCACCACACACATCCCTCCTTCCATTGCCCACCCCAGAAAAAATAATCCCTTCTCAAGAGTCTCCCCTTTAAATACCAGGCTTTGCTCCTCACTTAAATACAAGTCCCACTGGGAAATTTTTGCCATTCTATACCCTTTCCAGCAGATGAAAAGCTCAGAAACAAGTTCTGCAGGGGAGGTGGACCTGGGAGGAGATCAAGGCACTGGGCACCAGAAGACAGGAGGAAAGAAGAACTGTAAATCCTCTCCGGAAAAAAAAAAGAAAAAAAAAAGAACAAAAGGCAGAGCCTCTAAGATTTCTCTTACATGATGTCCAGCATTCAATAAAAATGACCAGATATAAGCCCTGGCCGGTTTGCTCAGTGGTAGAGCGTCGGCCTGGCGTGCAGAAGTCCCGGGTTCGATTCCCGGCCAGGGCACACAGGAGAAGCGCCCATTTGCTTCTCCACCCCTCCCCCTCTCCTTCCTCTCTGTCTCTCTCTTCCCTTCCCGTAGCCAAGGCTCCATTGGAGCAAAGATGGCCCGGGCGTTGGGGATGGCTCCTTGGCCTCTGCCCCAGGCGCTGGAGTGGCTCTGGTCGCGACAGAGAGACGCCCCGGAGGGGCAGAGCGTCGCCCCCTGGTGGGCATGCCTGGTGGATCCCGGTCGGGCGCATGCGGGAGTCTATCTGACTGTCTCTCCCCGTTTTCAGCTTCAGAAAAATAAATAAATAAATTTAAAAAAAATTACCAGATATATAAGTCAACGAAATGGCTGAAAACAAAGAAAAAGACCCAGAGAAGACCACTCACCAGTTATCCTGACACTAGAGCAGGCGTCCCCAAACTACGGCCTGCGGGCCGCATGCAGCCCCCTGAGGCCATTTATCCGGCCCCCCACCGCACTTCCGGAAGGGCTACCTCTTTCATTGGTGGTCAGTGAGAGGAGCACTGTATGTGGCGGCCCTCCAACGGTCTGAGGGACAGTGAACTGGCCCTCAGTAAAAAGTTTGGGGACCCCTGCGACTAGAGTGATTGGCTACAGAGTTTAAAATAGTATATAATGATCTTCCAAAAATTATAAAACGATAAAGAATTTTACCAGAGAACGGAAATTAGAATTCTAACAGACAGCTGAAAGAGCAGAGGAGAGAGAGCACCGAAAAGGACGGCGAACTAGAAACGAGGCTGGCAGAAAACGCCCAGATTAAGGCACCAAAAACAAACCAACGAAAACCAAACGAACAAGGGGGTGAAAATAAAGAAAAGAGCCTAAAAGACGTGGGACACGGTAAAAAAAGAAAAGGATAAAGAAAAAGTCCAACTTCAGTGTAAATGGAGTCACAGAAGGAAAAGAGAGAGAGAAAGGGGCAGAAGCAGTATTTGAAGTGACACTAGTCAAGAATTTCCACAAATTGTCAAAAGGCATCAAACTACAAATTTAAGATATTTTACAAATCCCATACAGGATACATATCTAGACACATTATTATTAAAAACTTAAAGAATAAATCTTAAAAGCAGTCAAAGGAAAAAAGGCATATCACCTTCATAGGAACAACGATAACACTGACAGCTCTTTCAACAGAAATCACAGAACAACAATGGAATAATGTTATTACAGGGCTGAAAGGAACTTGCCATTCCAGAATTATAAATTCAGAAAAAAAAATAGATTTACAAATATGGGTGAAATAAAGATATTTTCAGGGACAAAGAATACCAACCCAAGAAAATCCATTGCTAGAAGACCCATGAAAGAAAATTCTTTGGCAGATGGAAAATTACCCCATATGGATATGCAAAGAAATAAATGAATGATAACATAATAACTATGTATAAAATCTAAATGAATACTGACCATTTAACACACAAAGGAAAAGGGACTAATAAGTGCTCAATGACCCAGTCACTCCACCCCAGGTGGATGCTGGAGAGACCCTAGTGCATGTGCCCTAGAACAGTGGTCCCCAACCTTTTTTGGGCCACGGACCGGTTTAATGTCAGAAAATATTTTCACGGACCGGCCTTTAGGGTGGGATGGATAAATGTATCACGTGACCAAGACAAGGGTCAAGAGTGAGTCTTAGACGGATGTAACAGAGGGAATCTGGTCATTTTTAAAAAATAAAACATCGTTCAGACTTAAATATAAATAAAATGGAAATAATGTAAGTTATTTATTCTTTCTCTGTGGACTGGTACCAAATGGCCCACGGACAGGTACTGATCCATGGCCCTAGAACATGTGAACAAGAGTGTTAAGGAGCCACATTGTTCACAATAGCAAAACACTGGAAAACAGTCCAAACGTCTAACGGTGCAATAGATGAACTGTGACACATTCGTACAGTGGAATACTAGACAGCTGTGAGCCTGAATAAGCTACACAGATGCATCTCAAAACGGTAATGCTGAGTAAATAAAACGAGTTCACAAGGGATCTATTTAGTATGATTCTGTATATAAGTTCAAAACTGGCAAGATTTATAAATACATCGTCTAGTGACATATACAAATATGGCAAAACTATACACAAAAGAGAAAGACATGATTAGCACAAAATTCAGGACAGAGATTACCTCAGGGTATGAAGAAAATGAAGGGAATATGATCACAGAGGCTTCAAAGGTACTAGAATATTCCGGTATATTCTATTATATCAGTATATTATTCTATTATAATCTATTAGTATATTCTATCTTTTAAGCTGACTATTGGTCTTGGTATTAATTTCTTTATATTTTAGGTCCTGGTATTTATTTCATTATTCTTTAAAGAGCACACATACTATACAGTACAATACTCCATTGATCAACTCTTCCATAATTTAAACATGTTTATGAAACTTTTCATGAATATGCCACCAAAGGCAGAATTCATTTTTAAAAATAAAAATTAACTTCATAAAAGTTATGCCTATATTTGAAATGCCACCATATTCAAAAACATCATGAACAGAATGTTGCATAAACTTTGACAAATGAGCAGGAAAGGAGGAAAAAAGGAAGGAAACAACCCAAGGATACAAAATAAAAATAGCTCGGCCACCGATTAGATCTTGTAGAAGATTCCTCACGGCAACGGAGCCTTCCACAAAGGCAAACTGTACAAAGGTCTTCTCCCTATTCAATTCCCTCCTTTCTCCTTTACAAGCGAGGGAAATCTTAGAAACGAATCACTCAGCAACAGGACCAGAAGCTGACAAAAAAGTAGTGGAGAGATACGATAGCTTGGATATTCAAAAATCAAGTTAATCACGGAGACATAAACTCTTTCATTCAAACGTGCGACGCAAATTGATAATGTACAACTTCAGTTTCATCTCAGTTTAGAGTTGAACGTCCAATAGGGCAACCTTGTGCTACAGGAGACTACTGAACACTTGAAATGTGATTGGTGCAAATGAAGATATGCTGTGAGCATGAGATCCATACTAGAATTCAAAGACTGAAGGTGAAAAAAAGAATGTAAGACATTTTTACACATTGATGACATTAAAACAATATTTTGGATATAACAGGTTAAATAAAAATATTAAAAATAATTTCAAGGCCCTGGCTGGTTGGCTCAGTGGTAGAGCGTTGGCCTGGTGTGTGGAGGTTCCGGGTTCGTTTCCTGGCCAGTGTACACAGGAGAAGCGCCCATCTGCTTCTCTACCCTTCCCTCTCTTCTTTCTTTCTATCTCTCTCTTCCCCTTCCGCAGCCAAGGCTCCATTGGAGCAAAGTTGGCACGGGCGCTGAGGACGGCTCTATGGCCTCCACCTCAGGCGCTAGAATGGCTCTGGCTACAATGGAACAACACCCCATAGGGGCAGAGCATCGCCCCCTGGTGGGCATGCCGGGTGGATCCCGGTCAGGCACATGTGGGAGTCTGTCTGCCTGCCTCCCCCGTCTTCTCACTTCGGAAAAATACAATAATAAAATAATAATAATAATTTCACCCATTTTTAATGTTTTAACTAGAAAATTTTAAATTACATATGTGCCTCACATTGTATTTCTATTGGACAGCGCTGGTTTAGAGGTCTGACTCTAAAAAATATAAAACTCAGAGGAACCCCAAGTCTTGAATTTCAATTAATTACTTCCCCTTAGCCTTTAGCTCTAGATAACCAACAGTATCTTGCAAATGACTGCTATTCATTTGAGCAGAAAACAACAGAGGAAAGGCCTTGGATTGAGGAGAAAGGCCTTTGTTACTCAGGATGGAGATATCTAGCAGGAAGATTTTAAAAGTTGACTGTGGGGACAGACCCACGTCAGCCACCCCTCTTCCTGACCCCTCATCCAGCAGGAATCCTACAAACCTGAGACTGTTCAGCTTTAGGCTGGCCCTCTGGGGTGCCCGTGCAGAGCTACACATGGCTCTCCCTGCATACCAGCCGCAGGGGGACCCACTCTTGAACTACTTATGTGTGCAGCTCTATCAGCGTGGGCACGCTACTATAGTTGATCACGTTTGTCTGTTTTTCTCACAAGGCCACATGGGTGGTGGCAGGCAATGCAAACGACAGGGTACCACCAGGGGTTTGGTCATCTGGGTGCCCCCGCCCCCAGGACAGTGCTTTGCATTCCTTTTTGACACTTTGGCACCTAACTCCACCCCCACTTCATAGAAATGATGGGTTCTACTCCTTCTCTGCACCCTGAACAAGATAAACGCACTGACTGTGGTTAAATCTAGACCCTAATCTGTGCTTTCACAGACACTACTGTAGGTACAGCTCAAAGCAATCGTATCTGGTACCCTCAATCTTTCTGGAATTTCCTCACAGCCTGACAAATCGAATGAAACCTGCTCAATCTTTAAGATGCTGTCCTTTCAGTTTCCCTCCTATTCAAGCCACAGCGCATCCATTTTCTTCTCCCGGATGCCCTGACTTTAAACAGCTTCTACACTTATGGCTGCCTCTGCTATTCTTCTATTAACTGAAGATTCTGAAGACACGCACCTACAGTAAACAATACAAGACAAGGGTCAAAACACCTAATGGTGTCCTTCAACACCCCACATTCGCATGTAACGGGGAACGTAGGATCGTATTTAGTGGCAGCTGATGATGATCTCCTAGCATCTCCCAGATAAGCATGAACCCAGACATCACCTGTTCCTGGGCTGCCGGCATATCCGGGACGCAGCATCTGGAGAAGAAAACAAACCCTCCGGAGTCCAAGGCAACAAGTTGGGGACCAGACAGGAAGAATTCCCTGAGGTGAGTCGGACAGCTACCTTTTCTTTTCACAGGGTGCCTATGGTTTGGCTGATGGTCAAGGAGGGGGTCTCTCAGCGGATCCTGAGCCTTGCTGACCCAAGTCTCCCAAATGATTGGAGTGAAGGGGGAACAGGAATTCACTGCCTTGGATGTTTCTGAATCTTCAGGTAAGTGCCACACCCTCCTCTGTTAGCAAGAGTGCGAAATGGACTGAAAATGAGCCTCAGAACTTCAAAGAACAAGATGAGAAAGTAAAGCTGGAACATTGTTTCTTAAAAAACAAATAAACAAAACAACCCAAAACCAACAGTGACACAGCCCGAGCTCCATTCTGACAGGGTGGCTCCAGTCGCTGGGAGAATCGATGTCAGAAAGGGGCACAAGGGTGGAGGCTGCTTCCACCAGCCAGGCTGGGGTGTCAGTGGGTAGTGGGGCAGCAGCACACAGCCGAAGGCAGGTGTCCACACTGGGTGCAGCGCACAGGCTTTGCAGAGGGGCCGAGACGTGGTACAACAGGAAGGAGTCAAGAGTGACACCACGGTGTTCGAGCAACCGGAAGTGAGGAGGACGGAGAGTAGTTAAAAAGGAATAAAGTGCCCAGTATTGTGCCTGGCACACAGAACGATCAAATAGTAGTCCTTCACCTGGCCAATTTTCAGTGCTAACTCTGAGCACAAGCATCCAAAACAGCATTAGTTAGGCTGTGCTAAAGTTAGGTCCTATTTATGGAGAGACATCACCTGAGAATGTACTCGGCAGGTGGCTTAAATGTGCAAACATCCCAACACTGGTTAACGTCCATGAGAAGAGGGAGCCCCTCTCATTCTGTGGTTATCCATCTGTCAGACTGGGGCAAGATGCGCCTTCCCACAGTCGCGAGTGCTGCGTGCAGAACCACGTCTTCCCCACTGGACAGGAATGGACCCAGCAGAAAGGGCCATAAACCACGTGGTGAGAACGCAAGCAAACTTAACGGAACAGCACTCGTGTCATGTGCACATTTGTCCAACTCCAGGGTAGGGCCCGCTGCCTACGTGCTGGTGCCGCTGCCCCCCACCTGAGACTCTCAGCTTGGGCTGTGACTTGCATGCCCGCCTGTCCCCACCATTTCCTGTCCACGTGGCAAAGTTCTCCTTAGACCTCAAGATTTGGCCCAGGGGTTCTTTCCTATGTGTAGACAGACCTTTCTCGCCCTGAGTAGAGCAATCTGCCCCAAGGCACCCTCACAGACTTCTGTCCTAGCAGCTGGGACACTTTCCTGCAGCATTTGTTTAGAGGACCTTCTCCCATGAGACTGAGACCCTGAGGGGGAGGGGCTTCATTTCATTCATGTCTGCTACCCCTGCACCTAGCACAGAGTCTGGTATCCTTAACTGTCCACATACTGTTGTGACCTTGTTGTGTAGACACAATAAACAATAGAGTAATAAGAGGTCAAGCTTTCTGCACTTACATCTGTATTTAGACAGCTCTTGTGTGGCACTAGAACCAAGTTAGGTCACCAATAACGGTTGTGCATTTCCTTGGTCTGGGCCGCAGGCTTTGGCTCGGATGGTAGAGCATCTACAAAGAGCCACAACAGAGGACACTGCGGGGACCCTCTAAGCTGTGACTCGGTTCTCCGCATCGTCCGGAGAATACAGCCTCACATGGGTCATGCCTGCGAACACGACCCTGCAGAAGGGTCTGAGAATGAAGCCCACTAGATAGGCTGCGGATCAGAGAACCTAGCTTCCTCTCCTGGCTCTCTTCGTGGCCTTGGGCAAGCTGCTCATTTCTCTGAGCCCCCACGTCCTGTGTATTAAAGTGGGGCTAACACTTCGCAGGGTCGTTGTGAAGATTAAGCAAGTCACTCCATGTGAGACCCAGAATAGTATCTGGCACATGCGGAAGCAGTAAATATTAGCCGGTAGCATTTTTAAAGGTGCCCATTTGGCTACTAGCTCAAATTCAGAATGCCCTTCCATGCGCTGTTAAGAGTCCCTGCTGTCCCACCCTCTGGATAGCCAATACTGAGGAACAAAGATAAAGGTAACATTTTGAACACTTCAAGCAAGAATACACTAACATATTCAACATGGTCAACTGAATTACTCCACAGTGACTATTTCACAAAGTGCACCCGTGCTTCCTAGTCAGCTTTGACAATAGATTATGTGAAACAAAAGGCAAGGAGATACAAAATTAACATTACGGTTACTCTTTATCAGAGCACAGACAGACAGACCAGCAATCGGGAATGAAGGAAACAGGTTGTTAGCTTCTGATTGGAATTTCCTAGGATTGTTACAAAATTAATTCAAATGTTTCTTTGCATACAGTTAAGTTTATGTGAAATGTATCAGAAAGAGCTTTGGGTTTGTGTGTGAACAAAACTGCTTTCAAGAAATGTATCATTACCAGGCTGATTAAGAAAATACTACAGATTTAAAGTAACCTAGCTCTATAAACAAGTTCATTCGGAGCTTGTTGGGGTGGAGGTGTGAAATCTTCAGGCTATAAACAAACAAAGGAGAAGATATAACAAACACAGGTGACCTTTTCCTCTGAAGTGGGTGTGACCGTCAGATGAATTATAAACCACCATCAGAGAGCACTTTCAAGATAGTGCACACTCTGACTTTTCAAACCACAACACCACACCACCACCACCCCAGCCAGGAAAACTGAGGAGCATTACAGCACATTCAGTTTCCTTAATCCTCCCATAAGTACCGCCCCCTACAGCTGGCAAGTGGATCTCCCCAGCAAGAGGGGAAAGCCCTGAATGTACAAGTAGGTCCTCATTGCCCAGATGTGTAAAAGCAGGGAAGGAGGGCACAATTCAAGCAGTTAACCTACAATATTTCAAGAACAGAATGTCTCTAAAATATGTCTTTGATAATAAATGTAAGTCCATAAAACTAGCAGCTAAAAGCAATCTAGCATCAGGCAGAATGAATGACAACTCAGAAATAATCAAATGTTCAGACTCTCATTGGTTTTCTTCTGTTTTGAGGGATAATAGAAGAAATGTGCTGGAAATTGGGGAATGTGCTCCAAACCTCTTTCCTCCACCTCCTTTCTTTCGCTGTTCCTCTTTGTAAAAGGCCTTTAATTAGCTCACAGCCTCTCCTGACCCGGGCTCCCTAATCCATTCTGACACCAGCCTGTTGGCCAGGCAGTGGGGTCTGAGCATAGGCCCGTTTAGTGGACTCCCAGCGGGGTCCCCCGTGGCTCTTATCTGCACAGATGTCTGATGAGTTCGGGATCTTCCCTCCCAGCCCTCCTGGGGAGCCGCCCCAGCAGGTGCCCATTGGCAATGGTTTTGTGTTACAGGCCTGAATGAATGATCCCCGCAGGAGCTGCCGACTGTTTTCACAGACACAGAAGGCAGTCAAAAGTCCACCGCGTGAACTTGAAATGACCCCAGCTGCAGAGTCACTGGCGGGTTCATCGGGAGGGCAGGCACGCTTTATTAAACAACTAATACTCTTCACAGATAACTTTCCGAAAAAGCAAAAGTGTTAACTCTTTGCAATCTTGCTCCGACAAGCAAGTGGAGGGGCTCCACTGTGTGACAATTTGAACCCAAATGAGAATTCTGAGACAGACAGAGACAGTGACTTCATGTGGCCCAGAGAAGGGTCCAGGACTCAGTCACCATTTGGTCTGCTACTTTGTTAAAGTGTTCCAGATTAAAGTAAGAAGGCAAAAAGCAAAGGTTTCAGGCATCTACTCTAGTGAGGACAGTGACAGCCTGAAGCCAGGCCGACCCCAGGGCCATGCTAGAAGCCAGGACGCCCAGACTCCCCTGGCTTGCTCGTCCCTACCCGCACACCATGGGGACACGCATGAGAGAAAAGGGTGTCCGGGCCATGAGGAAACCAACTGCTCCAACTCCCATCATTGATCAGGGTCGGCAGGAGAGTCACTTTGTTCCCAGCAGCCAGAGGCAGCCGAGAAGGAGGATTCAGGAAAGGCACAAGTTCAGATCGAAGTGTTCTTACAATCAAGTTCTTTTAAGCTGGCCAGACAGTGGGCAAGCGAACATATCCACGTTTGCTGCATTCACTGAGAGGAGTGGCCCTGGCTTAAAATCAGCACTGAACGCCCCCCTTTTTTCTTTTCTTTTCTTTAGAAGGAACCCAGTGACAATAATCGGAACTGACAGCATGCAAATAATCATGTAAACATTAGGAGAAATTTTAAAAGTTCAATGTAACCAACAAAGTTACATTCATTCTGAAATCAACTAAAGACCTCTATGTTGATCAAAACTTTCTACCCCATCGCACAAATGTCCCTCTAAAAGTAACTACGCAGGGCCTAATTATTCGGGGCGATGTCTTGTCTTGTTTTCAGACACGGTGCGGCCCTGCCTGGGTTTGCTCGGAGGGAGACTCCGGTGAAGGACTGACGACATGTGCTCCACCCTCCCTGTTCAGGTGAGCTGACCTCCACACACAACACACTGCTTCCACTCAGTGAGCCCATAAGGGTTGTCTACACCCCGCACACAGGGTGTGGGGCCAGAAACACCGCGATGAATGTGACTCAGTCCCTTGTCCCCAAGCAGCTCAGCCTTGTGTGAAGACCCGTGTGAAGTCTAGCCAGGGCCACAACTTTCTCCTCCCTCACTCCGAAAAGGACAGGAAGCAGGTATCCCGCAGCTGCTGACTCCATTTCAAAGACAATCCCAGATTTGCAGCCTAAAGGCCTGAGGTTTTAGAGCTGGCCCTGAGACTGCCTAGCTGTGAGAACCTTCCTGGGCCTCAGTTTCCCCAGCTGTAACTTGAGAGGGTGAAAAGCTGATCTTCCAGTTCTTCCCCAGAGCTGTGTCCTGACAGTCTGCACTGAAGTGTCAGAGACTGTGTGGAGGAGGCCCAGCCCTGGGAGCGCTGGCTTTGCCTTGAGCTCTGCTGGCAACAGTGGGGAGAGTCTAAGGAAGAACACAAGATGGGTGAGGACTTTCCTGAAACTTCCCACTTAAAATGGCCCTTTACTCAGTTCCCGCCAGCATGCCCCATCTCCCTGACCCGGTTTTCTCATTCTCTGCAACTCCGGTCGCGGTTGGTTCCACTGTACATTTACGTGTTAATTTATGTGCTGCTCCTTTTCTAGAATGTAAAATGATGCAGACAAATGACTGTGCATCTCAGTGCTATATCCCCAGCCGAGAAAGCAGAGACAGCTTATGGCACGTATTCAGTCAAGATCTGTTGGGGGGGGGGGGGAGGGGGGAGAACACGAGATGGGCTTCGATGGAAAGACGGGTTAGAGAATTAAAAGACTGTATGAAACACACTGCTCACACAGAACTCCTTTTTTAAAATTGAACTCGTTAGACACTGTTCACTGTGGTGTTTTACCTTTTAAAGAGAAACAGGGGCAAAGTCTTCCCTGTGTTTAACCCTAGGAATTTTCTCTCCTCCACATACGTCTCTCATGGAGAGACCTTGCTTTGTCTTGCTGATTGACTTTTAAACAGCTGTCCTGCAGCAACCCTACAACCATGCCTTGCAAACGGGCAGGGAGCTGTCCCAGAAACAGGCAGATAACATCTCCTGGCTCTGCCCCTGTGCTGTGTTTCGCAGTGATCCTGTGATCGTGTGACTGCAGGTCGGCGTGTCCAACTGAGCTCCTCCAACCAACCGCTCGCGCACCCCCGCGCGAGTGCCAGGGGAGCGAGGCCCTTCCTTGGCAGTAAGACGTTTTCACAGCTGCCTGCCCACGTCAGAGGGCTCCCGGCCCCTCCTTTAAGAAGATGCTGACCAGCAGGGGAAGCAGTGGGCTGAGCTGGAGGCCCGAGTGCCAACACCGACTGCTGGATTTTTTGGGGTGACTGAATTTCCCCATCACCACACAGGAGGTGAGGATCACACCTGCCCTGCAGGCCCCACGGGGGTGTTGCGAGGTTAGACAGCTCACAGGCCAGCAAGGGCTTCCATTGCTGAGGGGAAACGGGCGCTTGCTGGGGCAGCAGAGAGGTCTGCGGGGCACAGCCTGGTGAGAAGAGCCCCCGGTCCCCGCCTCTCCTAACGTCCCCTTCACCCTCCTGGAGTCAGTCACCTTCGCCATGACTCAATTTCTTCTGTCAGGTGAAGTCACACTTGCCCACGTGTACTCTTTCATATACAAGCTGGTGGTGAAAATCAAGTAACAACAGGAGTATGCTAC
This sequence comes from Saccopteryx leptura, assembly GCF_036850995.1. Lineage (NCBI taxonomy): Eukaryota > Metazoa > Chordata > Mammalia > Chiroptera > Emballonuridae > Saccopteryx > Saccopteryx leptura. Next base: position 91,972,523 of record NC_089505.1, on the reverse strand, counting down.
AAGGCTAAGTTTCTATAAAGCTACAAGGAGCTATCAGTAGCTCTTCTTTTAAAGCAAACTGGCATCATCCTTGCCGATTTCCAAGTTGCCAATAGAGACAACAACACCTATGGCCACCGCGTCCTGCTCTGAAATATTACGGAGGCCACAAAGCTGAAGTGCTGGGCTGTTTTGGAAAGTCATGCTGCTTGATTTTCATGTCAGTGAAAACACTGAAGGTTACTGCTTCCAAAACAACGTATTCTTACATAAATGCAATAGCTGGCAGGAAATGTTTACTTAAATATTTTCCTCTAATAAAACAAGTGGATATTTCCCATAAATATTATTTTAATTCATTAGAGTAAAGGGACTGAGTTTCCCCCCTTCCACCCTCAAATGGTTTCCCGAGGCTTCCTGTGACCTTAAGCAGAGCCTAGGCCCTGACCCAACAGCTCACCCCCCCCCCCATCCTCATCGGATCTAGTCAGATCTAGGTCAGTATCTGAGACCCCAGGGAAGGGGAGGGGTGGGGGAGAAACAGGGTCCTAAAAGCCAACCACCTTTTCCTAGCTGTACTGCTATGCACAAAGCGTGCTTCTAGGTATCATTCAGCTTATAGTTGTAAGAAAGTCATGAACTTTTAATTCACATAAAAACTATAAAATCGGCCCTGGCCGGTTGGCTCAGCGGTAGAGCGTCGGCCTAGCGTGCGGAGGACCCGGGTTCGATTCCTGGCCAGGGCACACAGGAGAAGCGCCCATTTGCTTCTCCACCCCTCCGCCGTGCTTTCCCTCTCTGTCTCTCTCTTCCCCTCCCACAGCCAAGGCTCCACTGGAGCAAAGACGGCCCGGGCGCTGGGGATGGCTCTGTGGCCTCTGCCCCAGGCGCTAGAGTGGCTCTGGTCGCAACATGGCGACGCCCAGGATGGGCAGAGCATCGCCCCCTGGTGGGCAGAGCGTCGCCCCTGGTGGGCGTGCCGGGTGGATCCCGGTCGGGCGCATGCGGGAGTCTGTCTGTCTCTCCGTTTCCAGCTTCAGAAAAATGGAAAAAAAAAAAAAAACAAAAAACTATAAAATCGTTTATTTCACATAAAAACTATAAAATAGTCAGACATTGTATTTCGTGTATTTAATAACTATTTGCTGAATGTATACCATGTGAAAACTCTGTCCTGGATAAAGCAGAGTTCACATGGATACAGCCTGGGTCACTGCGATTTCTCTTATGACAAATATTTATGGTTAGTCTCAGGGGAAACTGGCAAAGAAAATGATGACAGAGAAGACCTTGGCCTTCTGGGAGCTCTGAGTCCTCTCTGGGATGTAATGAATGAACAGGCCAGTGTGCGGCCCACCGTGGCACAGGGCCCTGTCACCCTGGAGGGGAAGACAGAGCTCTTCCCTTGGCCCTGCAGGGCACTGTCCACAGACCTGGAAACACTCCACGCAGCTTCCAGCCACCACACCCACTCTCTGTGCATCACCGTGACTTACAAGGACCTCTTTTCTGCTCCACCTGTTCCACATCCCTCAAAAAAATATATTTTTAAGTCTTCCTTTCCTAAGTATCTGCCATAGTGCCTAGCACCTAGCTGACAACCGAGTGTGTGTTGAGTGGACGCCTGAGACGCGCACAGATGGGTGCTACTTCCCAGGGATAATGCAGTCACTGTCCTAGCGCAAGCACACAGCACCTGGGAGTTTGGGGTGGGGGGCATCCTACAGGGCACTCAGATGGAACCTCATAGACTCGGGGCCATGTGACCAAAGTCGGGGGAGAAGGGTGTTCCAAACACAGGTAAAACTGTGAGCAAAAGTGCAAAGGTGAGAGAGGTCAGTGTGGCTTGGAAACCCGAAAATGGCTGGACGGGTATGCCTGCCCCTTTCCCCTCGCTCTTTCCTTGACTTCCCCAGTAGGGCTCCCAGTGGGTTGAGCTTACCTCTAGCCTCCTCGGGTGCCTACCTAGGACACTTCTTTGTTCCTGGAAATGGCACAGGAAGGCTTCCTCACTGGTTTTCAAGAAAAAAAAAACGGATGCTGCCGTTCCCATCTGCCCGTCTTAGGGAAGGGTGGCTGGTCTCTGCTGTCTTGTACTGAGCAGCCGTGCCTCGAGCCTCTGCTGGAGGACCCTGAGCCTCCCGAAGAGGCAGGCCGCCGTGTGCCATCACTGGCTGTGCGGGGAGTGGAGGAAAAGCCAGACCTCCGTCTTCTGGAAAGACCTCCCTTTCCTTCCAGTCTCTCTTATGGTGAATTTCCTCTCGCCTCCAGTAATGTAGAAATTATTTATTTAATGCCCTGATATAAGCTTGAGTTTTACTTCTGATCACCCCCTACTCCACAAAAAACCTCCTTCAAGAATTGTTCTCGTCACACATGCTTGTTTGTGAACTCCTAAATACATGATTCCAAAATACTTCACCTAGACAGCACTATGGCTGGTGAACAATTCAATAAGCCTCCAAGAGGGAAAGAGACATTTTTCCCCACCTGCGTTCTCTGAAATCTACTCTGCAGGGAAGGACAGGATGATGAGGCTCACAGACAACAATGACAATGGGAAACCCAAGTCTCACACGGAGATGCCACTTTCTATAGTATCCAGTAAGACTCAAGAAGCATACTGTCCAGCAATGTTCTAGAAGTCAGGAGACCAAGGAAGAAGTCCAAAAATCTACTACTATCTGTCTGGCCATTTTGGGCAAGTTATTTACTTCTATTAGGACTCAGTTTCTTAATCTGTAAAATGGTGGCAGTGATGATGATGATGATGACAATAACATTAATAATATCACCTTCTTGGTTTTAAACTTAAAGAAAGGATCACAGATACATAGATACTTCATCAATAACTAAGAATCAAAACAAATGTAAAGCAGTGCTAGAATTATTCCAGTAAGGAATGATTAAACTCTAATAAGTTCATCTCACAGCTCACTTCCTCCAAGCAACAAGCTACAGAACAGGTCCGCAGAGCTAACCACAAAACCCCCAGGAACAATACACTGTCCCCAACATTCCCATCCGGGTTCTTTTTTTTTTTTTTTTTTCATTCTAGAGAGGAGAGGGAGAGACAGAGAGAGAGAAGGGGAGGAGGAGCTGGAAGCATCAACTCCCATATGTGCCTTGACCAGGCAAGCCCAAGGCTTCAAACCGGCGACCTCAGCATTTCCAGGTCGACGCCCTATCCACTGCGCCACCACAGGTCAGGCACCCCATCTGGGTTCTTAACTCAAGCAGTGGTATCACCAAACATCTGACAGCCAATCTGCTAGCAGAACTCAGACAAAACACCTCCGATAACTTTGAAGAGCTGTTCTACAGGCTGACAGGAGGTGGAAAGGAAAGAAAAGGGCTACAGAAAGAGTTTATTTTCTGCCATCAGATGATAGCAGGAGAGTACAATCCTCCCTAATCTCATGTACTCTGTGCTGGAAACAGGTATCATTTCACACGGATACCCGAGCTGCTTAGAAATGCTTTAAGTAGTGAAGTTCTGGAAATAGCTTAAAGAAATTATGATGTCACATGTACATTTAGAGGAAGATGGCTACAAAATGCCACATCATTCAAATTTGAATCCACCTTGGGTCCAGCAACTCAGATGTGAGACAGTAGTCAGTTTCTTCAAATGCCTTTGAATCATACATCTTCTGTTTGGATAAAGATAAATCTTTTCATCCTTTTCTCTCATTTCAATCCTCCTACATACAGGGTAGAGCCGGGGTAGGTTAACAGTTGTTCTTATGAAAAACAACACAATAATAAATAATAATATAAGAATAAACTGTTTCACGTACTTACGACTGTAAGCCTACTTTTTCCTCGCCTATCGGATTATGGGTTCCCAGATAATAAAGATGATTCTGAAAGCCTATAAATCAGTTGGAAAATCTCAAGGTCCAACATAGAGGAATTCAAGCTGGAATAAATGGAAAACTGTTGGAGCTTTACTTGTAAATGGTGTTGTTTTCAAACGCTTGTGTTTTTGCTTCTCCGGTGCTGCGGGTTTGGTGGAGGATTGTATCTGAGGCTGTGCTGGGGGAAGTACCCAGGCAGGCTCCCAGTTCACCTGTTTTAAAACATCTGGCTCCGACACTCGCCCGGCGTTCAACTTCAGGTCAAGGTAAGTGAACATTCTGAGTCCCACTTTTCCCACCTAGAAAAGAGAGATAATATCTCCCTTCTTAGGGGTACATGTGAAAATTAGGCAGATGTAAAAGCTCCTAGTCCACACCTGACCTACAGCTGTCACTCCATAAATGATGGCTGTCCTATCCACATCCCTTTGACCAAGGAATCCTAACTTTCTCTTAAGAAAACACCTTGATTTAGCTTTTCTTCAAAATGGAGACTCGGGGAGATAATTCTAGGGGAGAAAGAAGTAAAGGCAATCAATCAGGAAGGGCCTTCCAAGCAGAGGGAGTGTGCTGACTTTTTCCTGACAAAAATGAGAATCTGATTTGCCCTTCAGATGTTTATAAAACTAAGTTATCGTTCATCTCACCTTAAGTTTGTCACAGACTTTCAAGAAAAGCCAAATATTGATATGAACAATATTAAAATGGGGGTGACTGGACAACCTAAGAAAACTTGAATAGATTATTCTTCTCCTCACCGTGTTTACACCAGAACAGAAAACCACGACTCTTTGGGGACGCAAACACTTCCATCTTTTTAACTTAGCAACGGGACCTACTTTCTGCAGTTTGGGATCTGAAACATGAGATGTTCGGTCTGAGGCCGATTCTTAACTGACCTACTATCAGGAAATGAAGAGAAATTGTCAACTTTTCCAATCTTTCTGTTTTGTAAATTGAGCTTCAGGGGTGTGTCATTCCCCTGCTACTTGACTTCTGGCTGCTGAACAGCCCGACTAGGGTGGGAAGAAAGGAAAGCTGAACCCCCACCCCCACCCCACCCCCACTCACTGAGCTCCTTCAGGAGCCAGGCTGCCAAACACGGTAGGTGGGGGCTGCCTGGGAATTCTGGTCACTAACGGGATCCTCAAGTCGCCACGCAGCTCCTACCCCGCCCTTCCCGGCCCAACACACTTCCACTTCCCACAGATATTTGAGATTTGACCAAGTAAGGATGGGTCACTGATGGGTCATTCAGCATCTTACATTTGCCTCTAACCAAAAAGGAGCTCAGACACAAGGAATCATTTTAGTATTCAAGGTTATCAGAGGAAAATAAAACAAAATGACTGTTGCCAAGAATTTGAGTCATTTCTCTAGATACAACAACTTGAAGGCACCTCCTCTTGGCTGGAAAAAAGAAATCCCTTGGGCGACTTATTTAGGATCAAAGTCATTTTGGAAATAGAAAACTCTACATTCTCTAAGGGATAGATTACTGTCTGAAGTGAATTTCATTTAATGTAAAGTTTGTGCCAACTTAAATACACTAAAAACCCCAACGCTTATAAGAAGGCATTCACCTATTACTGGGTTATAGGTACATGGAAAAGCTATTATGGGGATAATCAGCTCAACTGTAAAACGGAGCAGTCATACATAATGACAAAAACAGAGACAAGCCATAAATTGCCTTTTCCCCTTCAGAATCCATGCAGGCAGGCACTCAGGACATTCTTTTGTGCAAAGATAAAACTTTTGTCTTGACTAAACAGGGCTTTTAGCCTTGGCTGAGCCAATAAATATACTGCCTACAGAACAAACACAAACAAATGCTGTTTCTTAAACAAAAGGCAGATGGACCACTCTGCTCTCACTCAGCAAGGCCGCAGTATATATGACAGGAGGCTGTCTAATGGCAGGGGCTGGCTGAGCATCTCTGAGCACAGGGACATGGAGTACATTTCCAGTGATCGCCACTGGGCCTAGCCCTGGTTTCCTGGACACAGGGGATAGGGCCAGGTTCTCCTGGAAGGGAAGCAGCTCTGCCACACACTGGACCCCGAATGGAAATGAATGCAATGGAACAAAATATTATCTAAAGTCCTACCTAGGTTTCTGCTGAGCTACCCAAACAGTCCCAGCTTCTTCCTCCCTGCTTGCCTTTCACACTTAACTCGCTTGCATTTATTTTCAGTTTCCCTAAAAGCTATTGAAGTTCATTCTGAGACCAGGCAGGGGGGTTTGGTTGTTCACTTTTTGTTTTTATTGTTTTTATTTTTTAAAATACAGATTAACCATGTCTAGAACAAATCAAGCAGTCAGCAATATGTATCTCAAAAGTGTAACTGGTAAACCAGAAGACCAGGCCTGAGTTCTGCAGTAGCAAATCACCTCACCTCTCTGGCCTCAGTTTCTTCACTTATGGAACAGGGCTAATACCGCCTATCCCATCTACTGAACAGGTAATTCTGATGATCAAATGACATCACATGAGTAAAACCATGCTTGCAGTCACCAAAGTTCTAGGAAGAACCTACATGCCTATAAAGGCAACAGTGACGGTCATGACTGACCTAACATAATGAATGACCACAACCACCACCACTTCCTGAGGGTTTACTTTGTGACCTGGATGATACAGTAGCAGGGAAAAAACAGGCCTTTAGAGCTAGCTAGCTAGACTTGGTTTCAAATCCATCCTGTCATTTCTAGTTGTGTGGTCTTGACAAAATTATTTAACTTCTCCGAGTCTCGCCTTCCTGATTGTAGACCAGACATTGGCATACACAAGAGCACGAAGGTACGTAACGGATCTATCACAAGGGCTGACAAACAGAAGGTGTTCAACAAATGTTTATAAATTAGTACATGTTCCAGAATGAAACAGGGTATTTAACCCGGTTCATACATCTTTCTCTTACTAATGCTGTTTGCACCAACAAATAACAATATAAAACTTCATGGGGTCCTCGGGTTATGATAGTCTCGATATACAACGTTTCGAATTTATGATGCTCACTCCCATAAAAACTTTAAAAAATTGAGATGTGGATGTGAGGGCGATCTGGCTGTGACATCTGTCACCCCATTGATCGCCAGGGTTGATTCGGCTGATCTGGCTGGCTAGGCGGGTGTCCCCTTCCTCCCTCACCGCTCCATGTGCGTCCCTCCCGAAGCTGCGCGCTCAGTCGAAGAGGACGACCTTCCCCGCTAGAGGAGAGGACCGTTCTTCGGTCAAGGGTATACGAGTAGCTGCGCTCCCCTGCTAGAACCTCCAAACAAGTCTCAAGCTCCATTTGTAGGAGAACGTAGGGTAGTCAAGCTTCCAAGACTCCAGACACATCCAAGTGAGGCGCTGCATGTGGCAGTCTGCCTTTCTTTAAAAAAAAAAAAAAATTGAGATGTGAGTGTTTCAGCTTACGCTGTTAGCATCGTACTTACAAGACTACGTGGGTGAACTAGCTTGGCTGTGCGGGGCAGAAGAGTGCACGGCAATGCGGTGTGTGAGCGAGGGAGTGGGCGTCCCCCAGTGTGCTTACCGACGCCACTTTAGACTGTTGAGAGTGCAAGTATTCCGTTTGTGGGGTGTGTGTTTCGACTTACACCAAAATTCAGATTATGTTACTGTCATAGGAACGGAACTGTGTTGTAACCCGAGGATCCCCTGTATTAGGCCTTTATCCAGTTCATAGCTAACAAAACTGATTTAAAACAATAAAAAAAATTAACTACATAGAATAAAATACATTAACATTAAAACTTGCATTGCCTTGACAACAATATAGACCTGTAGAATTTGAGCTGGGAAATTTGGGCTTGTTAGAAATCAGCGCTGTGAAGAAAAAGAGAGAGATAAACCGACCATACCACTGCAAAAGTTATTAGTAAAATTAGCATGTAGCGAATAATGAACTATGGATTCTAATTTCCGTGACCACAACTGACTCTGATGAAAATAATTTCAGTTAAGAATAAGGAAGATTATTAAAATATCTGCATTCATAAGCATAGAGTCAAAACAGAGCTGGGATCAAAAAAGTACCCGGGATCAAAAGCATCCTCTATGGCCTTGATAATGACACAGAAAGAAAATGGGAAGCAGGACAGAGCAGAGCAGAGGTCCCAGGATGATCAAAAGCGCTTCTCTCCTTGGCTGGAAGAAATTACGCACACTGCTGGCTGTCTTCCGTTAGGAAGGCCAGGTGACAGCTGTACGGAGCAAAATCCGAGTTTCTACGGGGTCAGGAGAGAGAACGGGGTCAGGTGCTCTATTGTTAACATCTGAGGTTTTCCTAGTTTGAAAATAACTCCTATTTTTTTTTTTTTTTGAGAATAACTATGTAATTTTCCTGCAAGCATAAGAAAATATTACACAATAATTACAGACAGGAGGGAAATTGAAGTGTATATAAGTAAGAAAATTTGTTCAGTGGGCGTCTCCCTGGTTCTCCAGCCTTGAAAGAGGTTCGAGGGCCTTGCAGGTGGTCACATGATGCCCAACTAGGCAAATACATGCTGCAGAGAGAAACTGTTCCTCTGACATGGCTATAGGACTGGAAACGCTCTGCTTTAATTAAATACATCGTACTCCATGAAAGGATTCCAGGAGTGACGGGCTTGCCGTGGCCTCTTAGGAATGGGATCAGACCTTTGAGGTTCTACTTGAAGGGTTAGTCATTTTGCCAAGATCCAGGCAAAGGAGTGAGTCACGGGATAGAGGCCCACAGCATGGTGGCCAATCCTTGGATCACATCACCTTAGATCTGGAATCTATGACCTGATTTCTGGGGGAAAAAAGGAAAAGGATAAGAGAGCTAAAGGGCTCAGATTATTTCCTAGCTATTATTTCCTTGAGGCTAAGAGAAAATAAATAACAATTAAAAATGTAATGAGGAATGCCAGAAGTGGATATGATAGACCTGAAATTAAAAAGCTGCTGGTGCCCTGGCCAGTTGGCTCAGTGGTAGAGCGTCGGCCTGGCGTGCAAGGGGTCCCGGGTTCGATTCCCGGACAGGGCTCACAGGAGAAGCGCCCATCTGCTTCTCCACCCCTCCCCCTCTCCTTCCTCTCTGTCTCTCTCTTCCCCTCCCGCAGCGAGGCTCCATTGGAGCAAAGATGGCCCGGGCGCTGAGGATGGCTCCTTGGCCTCTGCCCCAGGCGCTAGAATGGCTCTGGTCGCAATAGAGCGACGCCCCGGAGGGGCAGAGCATCGCCTCCTGGTGGGCGTGCCGGGTGGATCCAGGTCGGGCGCATGCAGGAGTCTGTCTGACTGTCTCTCCCCGTTTCCAGCTTTGGAAAAATACAAAAAAAAAAAAAAAAATTAAAAAAATAAAAAGTTGCTGGTAATAATTTATAATGTCTATCCACAGACAACTAAGACTTTCTTCTGTGACAGCGTGCATTCCCTGTGAGCGTCTCACTGGGTTCCCACATGCTTCCTCTCCTTTGTTCCTCGGGTAAGTGGGACAGGTGAAATGACCATCCCCTTTTTTCATAGGCTAAAACAACCCCTCAAGGTTAACAGTGGAAAGAATTGTTTTAAGGGAGGAATAGGACTGGAACTCAAGTACCATATCATCCCTAAAATCCCCTTGATACATAACCCTATTTCTACAATAATGACAAAGTCTTTTCGGAGGTACAAACCTCTCTGAGAATCCAATAAAACTTTAGATCCTTGCTCCAGAAAAATGCATACACACCCACAAAACACACACAATATTTATAATTAATTTCGAAGGGTTTGTAGTTTTCTACTCCATTCAAAGCCTCTGGAACCAGGGTTGGACCCTTCAGTCTTTGCAGTCCAGTGGGGCGGGCTGGCTGGGGGCTCTGTGAGGTGCAGCTCCATCTTCTCTGACCCCTTCCTTTAATCACTGAAACCTAGGTACTCTTTAGAAAATACTTCCCACAGGCCAACAGTTGATTATTGTGGTCATCTGCACTTTCTTAAACTCCTCTTGTGTACACAGAAGAGCAAACAAAACATCCCCCCAAAGCAACATTAAAGGTCGGATTTCAACCCACAAAACTACAAGAAAATGGGGATCTTTAGCCAAACTACACACACACAGAATCACAAATGACTTACATGGGTATTCAGGTGACAGACCTGGCCTTTGGAGTTATCATTTCCATTATAGAGTGGCAATTTTAAGTCTCTTCACTTTCTTATCTTAGAGATAGATGGACTAATTTTTAAAACACATCCAAGGGTCTTGGTATCAACATAAATTGCATAGCAATTCCTCTGAGTAGCAGCTGTGGCTCCAATACTCGTTAGCTTACTAACGGCAAGAGAAATACAGCCTGGCCACCTGGGGAGCATGCTGCCCATCTGAGAGGCCCTGGGTCCTGAAAAGTGGTACCACTTTAAGCAAATGCAACAACAACGTAAAGCACGAAATCCGATCAAATGCATGATAACTGTCACACAGGCCGTCATACAGATTTGGGAGTGAAGGTGGGGTAAGGAGCATTCTGTCCTCTCTTTCTCTTCAGTCATATAGTCTAATGCTGACCCTTCAGCTTCAAAAAGTTTTCCTGGGAAAATTGCACAGAAAACAAACGAGACTTCCACAAATGCGAGAATAAAGAAAGTGCCGAACCTTTCATCAGGATGCTTCAGAGAAAGTGGAGAGGTCGTGGGCATGTTACCAAAGTCTCCATTCTCACCACGAAGGTTAACAACAGGGAGTTCCTAACAGCCAAACTGGCCCAGGTGGCATTTGAATCTCCCACTCTCTGTGCCTGAGACCCTCTCTGTAGACTGGAATATACTGGCTTTCATTTCAAGGGTATTGTGTCCTGGTGGCTACTATTTCAACATGTTACACTGGTGCAACTACGAGAGGCAAAGTGAAGACCCATTTCTCCCATTCAGCCCATATTTTTCAAAGTTTTCATAAGAACACTTTTCTATTCCAGGTTAAGAAAGGCCTCTCAGTAAACCGTAAGTGCATATATTTTTCAAACTAAAGCAAAGCCCTGGGGTAAGAAAACAAAGAAAGAAATTATAAAACCAAGGAGACTTGCTATGCTGACTAGAATTTAATTTTTTATTTTTTATTTTTATTTTTACAGAGACAGAGAGAGAGTCAGAGTGAGGGATAGACAGGGACAGACAGGAACGGAGAGATGAGAAACATCAGTCATTAGTTTTTCGTTGCACATTGCGACATCTTAGTTGTTCATTGATTGTTTTCTCATATGTGCCGTGACCACGGGCCTTCAGCAGACTGAGTAACCCCTCGCTTGAGCTAGAGACCTTGGGTCCAAGCTGGTGAGCTTTGCTCAAACCAGATGAGCCTGCGCTCAAGCTGGCGACATTGGGATCTCGAACCTGGATCTTCAATATCCCAGTCCGACGCTCTATTCACTGTGCCACCGCCTGGTCAGGCCGAATTTAATAAAATCTAATAAAATCTTTAAACTGGGCATTTACAGCTAAATATTTAAACGTGTCTGTTCACATGATGTCCGGTGGGGAACCCATGCCACGACTGAGAAGCTCGGCACTGCCGTCGGGGTGACATTCCAAGAGCAGCGGAAGACGCGGTTCAAGGCCGGAATGTGTGTTCCTTCAACTTGGAACCCGAGTCTGTTTCCAAACCACGACATAGAAAGTCTCTTTCACCCATTCTCTAAAAGCCCGAGTGTCACCTACTTTGGACCACAAATCAAACTACACTTTCGGTCTGGTCTGATGTAACTACAGTATTGAAAACACTGATGTGACTAAAGAACTATGGGCTCTAGAAAACAGTTTGGAAAATAAGAATAAATTCCAGCTTCTTCAAATTATTACCAAGAAGGCCATGCAATACAGAAATGCTATCCACTCCACTTTCTTACCTGCTTTTCAAGATAAGTTTCTGTGTGGCACCATTCAAGTCTCCCTATGGTAAGGCCATTTTTACATCCTAGTGGACAAGGGCACAAGCGCACCTGGATTTACGACAACAAGACACCCTCCGATAAATCAGCAGAGAGCACAGTGCTCTCAGACCTGTTCACTGGTGAAAAGGTCAATCTCCAGAAGTCTGCTGAGGTGACAGGAAGGGGAGGAGAGCAGAGACCTTTGGAGGCCTTTTGTATGTCGTCAAATAGCAAGCCCCCTCCAACTACCTGCCCCTCATTCAGCTTCGCACAGAAAGTCAGCTAGCTTCCTCCCAACAATCAACTGCAATAACAAGATGTCCACCAAGCAAGCAGCCAATGAACAAAAAGCCACCTAGACTCAGAATCATACCACTGTCCTTCTGGGTCTGGACTCAAAGGGTTGCTTCATTCTAGAAGGCTGTATTTCAGTTTGGCCTTTATTATGCAAGCTGGGAGGAGTGACTGGGAGATCATAGACAGAAGAATGGCACAATCAAGCTCTTTTAAAGAGCAGGTTCGGCCCTGGCCAGTTGGCTCAGTGGTAGAGCGTTGGCCCAGCATGTGAATGTCCCAGGTTCAATTCCCAGCCAAGGCACACAGGAGAAGCAGCCATCTACTTCTCCACCCCTCCCCCTTCTCTCTCTCTCTTTCTCTCTCTCTCTCTCTCTTCCCCTCCCACAGCCATGGCTTTAATGATTCGAGCAATCTCACCCGGGGCACTGAGGATGGCTCCATGGTCTCACCTCAGGCACTGGAATAGCTCAGTTGCCGAGCAACAGAGCAGTGGTCGGTCACAGAAGGGCAGAGCATCGCCCTATACAGGGCCTGCTGATGGATCTTGGTTGGGACATATGCAAGAGTCTGTCTCTCTGCCTCCCTGCCTTCCAGTCTCTCATTAAATATAAATAAATAAATAAATAAATAAATAAATAAATAACGAGCAGGTTCATTCTGGTAGCCCTGTGGAAGATGCAGGGAGGTCCAGGGTCAGAAGGCTACTGCAGTGGCCTAGGGAAGAGGTAAGCAGAGCCTGGATGAAGGCAGTGGTGATGAAGAGGAGGAAGAGGAGCTATTTCAGGGGCACACCAGTGGGCCAGGTGCCCGGTTATGAGAGGTGAGTGAAGGCAGCATATGTGAGCAATGAAGCACAGGCCATCGACTCTCAGAGAAGTTACCGAGTGGTAGAGATGTGGTTAATGACGACGAATTTCACCTCGGTTTCCTTACCTTGGCAGCAGAGTTTGACACTCCGTGTGTAACATTTCGGATCAGGCCCCCAACATTCCCATACTTTATCAGTCCAGTGACCCCTTCAGAAACGTCATTCAGAAGCCCCATGGGGTTGCCAAGGAAGTCCACTGACCCCAGGATCCGAGCTGCCTGGCTGAGAAGCTCCTGTCAAACGGAGAAAAACGAGAAAAAAAAAGCTGCACCGGATTAGAGCTTCAGACAGTGTCCGAGTGCAAAGGTCAGACATCAACCCTGTCCTCTGTTCCCAACACCACCAATGACTACCTTTCCATTCTCATCAACTCCGAGCTCCTGCCCTTTCCAGAGCTCCATCTAAACATCTCCCAAATGCATGCAGACCAGAGGTTGTCTCCAATACTCATACATTTTCCTTATATCCCATATTCTTCAAAGCCATTCAGAAGAAGAAAAGTTATGAAACAGGAAAGATTCTTTAGACATATTTATATTAGTACATGCACGATACTCTCCTTTCCATTGTTCCTACAAATAGGGAATTGATCAGTGGCAGAGAGAATAAAGAAGGGAGGGCGGAGGGCAGATCTGTGGTCCCTCATCACCTGTAGAGGGGACGGTGCATAAAGAGGGCACATTTGGACCCATCAAGTAACCCTCCACTTCCTGTGCACCTCTGCCCCTGGGCACCAGGTTCCAGGGAGATCTGCTATATCCCTCTCCTTCCGGTTCAGTGAGATTATCTCCAATTAGGAAAAGCAAGGAAGAAAACAAAGGAGGAAAGGAGGGTAGTAGGAGAGCAGAGGGGAGTAAAAAAGGAATTGAGAATAGGATATGTTTTAACTTTGACAGCTAATAAATTTGATATGACCATGACCTATCTATTCATTAAGGAGTATGCTTCGGCTTTATATTTTGCTCTTTGCAGCCTGGATAATAAATACAAAATGGAAAAAGTCCAACTTGATAAAAAAAATTTTTCTAAGTTCAACTCTAGGGCAGGATCTCACAGGCTCTAATAACATTGGTGTGGTTGTTGAGAGGAGGCCCATGCCTGGTAAATAAAGAGTTCCCAGTATTCTATGTTATCATTAAACATCGGCTAGACCCAGAAGAGTTGTGACTGATTTCGTGGAAGCCCCTGAGACTGGTTCTAAGAGACAAGACTAATGGCTCGTAAATCAAAGGCACTGTTTTGGGACTTCCGTGACGTGGACGGGCTCCACAGGCTGTGACCTGACCCATCACTCAACAACCCGAGCTGCAATGCTTAGTTGGCTTCTCAACAGAAACATCTTAGTAACTGAATCTTCCCGACCAGCTACAACATTCTGCTTCTGCTCCCGCTCACCTCCTGGAAGTGCTTGAGGATATCATTGATGATGAACTCCTTAGTCTCGTAGGGATGCACCCGAGTGAATGGATCCAGGTTAATCACAGCATCTTCAAACCGAATCAATGGAAATCCCAGGGTACTTTTTAGGGCCTAGTTAGGGCAGCAAGGAAACGACATGGTTGAGCCATATGATGGCCTTCCAGGGCCCTGTAATTCTGGGCTCCGAGACAGTTACAGTCCTGTCAGCTCTCCCGTGAGAGTCCACGTCCTGATATTTATCAACAAGGGTTTGCCTCGTAATTATAAAAGTAAAATATGAGGAAGAAGTTATATTTATACCACACAAAGCAACATATATCACAGAGAAAGAAACACTTTTACGTTCATAGCATAATTGTTTCTGACTTGTTTTGCATCTGTCTGCCGTGTTTTACTTTTTGACTGAAGCGTAGCACATATACAGAAAGATGTACTAATCAGGAGTATAGGTCAGTGATTTTCCCAGAGTGAACACAACCATAGAACCATCTGGACCAGAAAGTAGATGCTACCCCCCTCCTACAAGCACCCCTTCCCCATCTGCAGACTCCCATCACTACTCCTTCTTCCCCGAAGTCACTACTATTCTGACTTCTATCACCACAGATCAGTTTCTCTGCTTTGAATTTTATGTAAATAAAATTATTGGTCTGTACATTGTTATATATGGCTTCTCACAGTGAACGTTAAGTTCGTGAGAGTCACTAGGCTGTTGCATATAGCTGCACTTCATTAATTTTAATTGTGAGATGACGTCAGAGTAATGGCGCGGTAGGAAGCGACCCCGATAAATCTCCCCCAAAACTCAACAAGATCTTCAACCAGAAACAGAAAAACCTATCCTTGGCGCCTCCAGATGTTTCGCAATATACCCGAAGGTATGGTCGAGTGAAAAATTGGCTAAATATATAATCAAACCCCAAAGGAAATAGGGAGTAAGAAATGCTCCGCCTTCCTCACTAACCTAAATAGGGCTGCTTTCACTGGGAACTGAGAATATAGAAACTAAGGGAGGCAAAGGGGGTGAAGAGATCCAGGCCGTGGCACAAACGGCTGAACCAGGCTGTGACATGGAGATCCAAGCCGAGGAAAATTTTGATTGCTACGTTGAAGTCTAATGTATGAATAAAACACTAGTCATTGCTGTTGATAAAGTTGTGTTGTTAAGCCACTAAGTTTTGGGGTGATTTGGCACACAGTAATAGATGATACAGTATTTGATGCTTTCTTAACACCATGATAAATGACATCCTTCAAATTCTCCTTTTCTCTATAATTGGTGATAACACATAGAAATGCAACTGATTTTTGTGGGTCTGTTTCTAGTGTCTGTTTTTCCTCTTGGTAGGCTTAATACTTGGTGATTGAATGCAACCATTTGTACAAAAACTTAACACACACTTTGGATGATGAGTCTTTAGCTTCCAGCAGGCAATTAGAGGCTTAATCCAATCAGATTTGCGCTTTCTCAAGGCTACATTTCAGTGTTTACAAAGGTCTGGTATAGTCAGTGCTTCAGTGGTCTCAACTGAAAACCCATTCTATTCCTCCATTTTTACTCTCCCAAGCATTGTAAAACTGCTAAAAGGTCTATTTAGCTTTTCAGTCTTTTGGCTGCCACTTTTTGCTTGGCTTCTGTCCAACTGGGTTACTTAGAAATTGGCACCTGCCTCACGAAATAAAGCAGCTCAGACTATTGGGGTCTTTTCCCTGCGTATCGCTTCTCTGTTAACATATTAGCCCCTCATTTACCAGCCCTCTTAGCAGCGTGAGGTCCAACTCCTGCTCCGCCAGCCTCACGAGGTTGCCAGGGGCTCTCCTCGGATCCTCCGCCATTGGGCAGCGGCTTTCTGCTTGACTTCTCCACCTTTCTCCCCACACCACTCACAAATTAGAAGCGTCTCAAGAATAAAAGCAGAATAAATGTTGTGCTCACCTTATCGAGTTTCCCTTCTCTCATAAATCTTGGACCCTCGAGTCCTGGCTGTCTTGGTAGCTTTCCAATACCTTCAAACAGACTTTGAGTTTATATATACAGCTTTTCTTGTAGTTCTCAGCTGCTCTGGTCCTGCTATAAGCCAGCTAATAATTTCTGGATATGGTCGATTTTCCAATTATATTTTCCCTTAACGTGATTGATACTTCAAGGATTTTAGACAGCATGCCAAATTCTCTTTTTTGAATGGGGAAACACCTGTTCATACTAATAATGTTAGTACATCTCTGATCCACTTAGAATTTAGCCTTATGTAGAGTGTGAATAATAAATCTAGTTTTATATTTTCCTACATGGCTATCTAGTCTAATAGCACTTATTAAAACACCTATGTAATTCCTACTGAATTAACATACCTTTAGAATAAAATCTCACGTGCAATTTAATGGACTTTCTATTTTATTTTCTTACTTATTTTTTAATCTTTTAGCATGTATTTTCAGAGGCTGCTTTAAATTCTTTTGAAACAAGACTATGTTTATAACTGAGATGAAATCATACAATTAACGATGACACTTCCTAAAATCAGAGTGGGAAAACTTTTTTATGACTCAAAATTCAGACTCAAAGAGGCAAAAGATTGGTAAATTCGACAACAGACAACATAAAAATAGAAAGCTTTTGTATGATTAAAAAAAGAACAGACACATACCAAAAGTAAAGTAAAAAGACATATAAAAAAACAAAGAAAAAATCCTTGTAACTTATATCAAACAACACAAACTTACATAAAAAGTTTCTGAAGTTAAAGGAGATGAAAGATCAATCTATGATTAAAAAAAAATGGGTAAGTGATATGACCAATTCAGTTCAGAGAAATACATGGCCTTCATAGACAGGTTCAGAGAATGGGAAGTAGAGTAAAAGGAAACTGTGAGAAAGGTGGAGAAAAAACAAAGAAAGGTGTTAAGAAGAGAGGCAGAAAGGACGGACATCAAGGGTCAGCACGGCTGAGGACCCCGCCATGGACGGAAAGGAGGTCACTGGACTTGGTGCCTTGGAAAGTCACTGTGTAGCCTACTAAATTGGAGAACAAAACGTTTTAGAGATTCCGAGCATCCTCAAATTAATTCAGACTATCATGCCAATTCAGCATAACACTCTCCTTAGTATAAATAAAACCAAAGAAATGGTAAGAGAATGGCTTAAACTGATGTGGACAGTTATTAGTAGCAAATCCTACACTTAAACATGCTCTTTTCACAACAGGAGTTTCCTATTCGGTGGAAAGCATGAAGACCAGAATGGAGGATTATATTATTTCTGCTGAAAAATCATCTGCTATCTATTCCTGTCTGCCTCACCATCCCTGGGTGAACAGTGATGAAGTAGAAAGCGTGCACTGTTTTCCTCATTTCACCAGCAGGGAAACTGAGGCCCAGTCGGCTTAACTGTTTTACTTAAAGCAACCCAATAGCTCTGCAGGAAGGCCAGGTACTGACAGCACTTCAGCGGTTTGTTTTGTCAATAGAGCTCTGAGCATTGCTTTCTTCGCTGCGAAGAGGAAATGAGATCAAAACAAAGGCTTAAGGCAAAAAGCTTTTACCCCAACTTCCTCATTGCAACTAAACACTGAAGAGGAGGAACCACAATAGTAGCAAAGACTGAAACCTGTCCTAAGTTGTCAAAACGCTCACCAGAGACACTATCCCATTTCCAAACAGCCAATGTGCTTTGTCTGAACCAAGGAAATATTCAGGACCCTCAATAAAAATTTACCTTCACCTTGTCATTTACTGCTTCGGGGCCTCCAACACTTGAAAATGCTGAGATACAGCTATTGGGATGCATTACCCTGCCACCTTCAGGCTGTTCTGCTCAGAGCAGAAGACCCGGAGGGCAAGGGACAAACAGGGCTTTTTCTTCTGGTAACTAAAGGCCTAATCAAATACAGTAGTATACAAAGTTGGTGCTTATTTACTCAAGTAGCAGTTTCCTGGTATAAAATGGATTCTGGGGGAAACAATCTGTGCTCATAAGTTCCTCATGCAAATAGGAAAATGTCTATGCCTCCCTCCGCCAGACAAAAACTGAAGTCTTCCAGAAACTCGATCGAGTTGAAAGAAGGAATACCTGTCCATATGCCATAAGGTCTCAGATCACAAGCCAGCCCCTGGGCCACGTCCTCTCCTTTCTTAGTTTATCCTGCACTAAACAAAACTGTCTGGAATTCATTCTTTAAAGGTTTATTTATGGTACATAGAGACTGTTTATGTGAAGCAGGGTAGTTGCCCATTTCCCTCTTGGGACGGTGTTTAAAACTACAGGGATATTTCCCTCTCTGGCACTTTCTGAAATACAATTAACAATACGGGATCTTTTTTCCTTTAACAAATCTGGTTTTTATTTAGGAAGGGGAAGAAAAAAGTAAAGGGTCTGAAGTTTCCCAACAAATTATTTCAAGCCTTTGAGAAGACAGTTTTAGGCTTTTTAAATAGTGTCTTTGTTTGAAATTCCCCCGCGCCCCCACCCTCTTGCTCTCTGACCATTAAAATGTGGGTTTTCTTCCAAACTAGATTGCTCAATTAAAGCCTTTCTTTTGTAATACCCCCATGCTCTAACTGGGAAAGGAACTGCTGTAGGCCACCTTGTGAAACCCTTTAAAGGTTCCTGGCCTCTTTTGATCTTTAAAAGAGAGAGAGAGAAAAAACATATAGGCTACCTGGCATTTTCGGTATTACTCCACTGCTAATATGCAATCGTGGGAGAATAATGGGGGGGGGGGTGCTGCGCTTCTCTCTGCATTTGTGAAATGGAACTTATTATCTCCCCCTTCTCCCATCACAGAGGAAGGAATCCAATTGAGATAGCAGATGTGAAACTGCTCTGAGTCCCGAGCAGACACTCTATCTGGCAATAATGTACCCTCCGTGTAAACCTGAAGAGGTTCGGCTCTGAGATTTCTGACAGCTCGCTTCTGGCCTGGAGTCATGGGAATCGAGATCATTATTCCTTCAACACCAAAGACGCCGTTACCTTTTAGTCAGACTCCTGTGGCTCCCGCTCCGGGACGGGACTCCATTTCCTAAGCACAGGCTTCAGCCATTACCTGTCATTTCAAAGAGCACACTGCTCTTCCTAAGAGCCGCTAATAAAGGGATATTACTCTGTTAGGAAACTCTCTGAATAAATGACATTATTTTATGAGTCCCAGACTCCACTAGGAGAACTCAAGGCACAGTAAAACAGTGACTTCTACAAGCTTAGAATTTAACTCTTAAGTCCCAATTCCCAGCACCCTGCTTGAATCATTAACATACACCATCCGGGGCGGCCCCTGCCCCACACCTCATAACATGCGGAGGCACTGAATTTACTTAACAATCATCTGAAAAATGCCTTAAAATGTTCCTTAAACATAGTGCCAAATGAAACATTCGGCTTGAACGACATTCGTCGTGAACAACTTCCCATCCTTTGTAGGCAGAGCGTGCTCTGCGTGCCCGTGCTGGCCCATGCCACTGGGGGCTGGGGCACCTCCGCCGGAGAGAGGCAGACTGCATTTCTCCGTCAGAAGGGAAGTTTTCTGCTGGGAGCCACTGGAAAGGAATATTTAGGTGTCTGTGTTTCTTAGTAAGATGATTGAAAAAACAAGAAGTCCTTAACTCTCAGGAAATGCTTAACATTGGTCTGTTGGGCGAGGGCCAAGTGTTCTGGAGGAATATAGACTTTATCAAACAAACCCATTCCAAAGGGTCACATAAGTCAAGTGGATACTTGTGGATATTAGCATGATAGTGGTTTTCCCATGGTTTTCCCCCACTCTCGTGCTAATTATAAGTCTCCCAGTCTCCTGGGAAACATGAAACTGAAGCAAATGAAGCAGATGGGACAGTCGATCAGGAATGACACCCTGCCTGTTCTCAGGGTGGCCACAGGAGCAGGTCCTGCGTCCCGGTCCTGCCAGCACTTCCAACTGCTCAGCCCCAGTTCCCTGCCTTCATGAAGCGGCTGCTCCTGCCCTGTCCTTTTCTGATGTTGACCAGACTACTGTCTCGTTACCTGCAAGTCCATTTTAGGAACTTTGAGCTGGCAAACCATGGGCCACATGAGGCATATACATGTGTTTTGTTAGGCCCACAAAGTAAAAAAAAAGGCAAGTCCCCCAAAACAAAAACTCAAATTGGTTGCCAACACTTAAAAACCAGGAGATTCCACATGAAAACCCAGATTTCTGGCTTCACTTTAAAAATCTGAAGATCTGGCAATGGGTCGCATTCCCCCATGACAATGGGCTAGCAGTGAGCTGCAGCTGCCCCGTTCAGAGGGAGAGTGCTCAGCCCGTGGGCCAGTCCCCCCACGGCACTGGGCACTGATGTGCATCACCAGTACAGTCCCTGAGACACCTGAATTCATTATTCCAGGTTCAGTACTCATTTGTGCATGTCTCTAGCTATTCCTGTTCAGAAAGACAGACCATTGTGCAGCATTTTAAGGAGGCAGCATGGGGGTTGGGGGGAGGGGTCCTTAGACTGGTGGTTAGTGGGGAGTGGGTGCCCTGACAATCATCTCCAAGGGCGCCAGAGGACAGAACCAGGAGCAGTGGGTGCAAGCCGCACACAGGCAAGACTGTCCGGCCGTCCCCCTGGACTCTAGTCCTGCTCCTATCGCCACCCCCACGGGCTTGGGAGACAAAACGCTCCCAACGCCAATGTCCTTGTTCACTGAGCAAGGGGATCACTAAAGACACTTAAGGCTTTCAAGTTCTCTGGTTCCTTGTATTTTAGTGAGCAGCACAGAAGAAAAATATAGATTGAGACTTTGGAGTCAGACAGGCTTGGATTTGAATCCCAGCCCCATCCCTTACTTAAAATAGATGTACTGCAGACAATGAAGACAGTATCCTGATCGAGTCTGTCAGATAGGTATCAAGATGGCCTGCAGGGGTGTTACGTCCAGGTACGGGGTAGGCAAGGTCACATCTCTGTGCGCAGTGGGTATGCGGCCAAGTCCTCCTTGAAGGTGGTAGACATTTCTAGTGTCAACCATTCAAGATGAGGCAGACACAGACAGGAGAAGGGAGCCAGGAGGGCAGGCAGGTCTTGGGCACAAAAGGAAGATACCATCTTGGCTGTCGCTTTTCTCTTGAGTCTGGGAGCAGCTCTGAGAAAGGAGGCCTTCATCTCACTGAGATCAACCAAGAGCTGAGCAGAGGGTAGGTGGATTTTAATGTAATCCTGTGTTTACTCTTTTATTACTCCTTAACCTTTAGCAAACTCATACTTAAACATAAAAAAAAAAGACGTATATGTTTATGTGAGTTAATAAACCTAAAAAGGGGAACCTGTAAATGGTGTTGGGTGGAAAGAGCAGAGTAAACACACTCATTCTTTTCCAACAAAAGTCATTTTTTAAAACTTATCCAGATATCAGCTCACCTTGAGGTCCAAGGGTAACTTGTTGGAGGTGAACACGCTCAGCTTGATCTGGGGGATGCTGATTTTGAGGTTTTCGAAGTAGTATCGAATCGGGGTCCCACCTTGCTCAACCGTCTTTTCATGGAGGTTCTCGTCATATTTTTCAACCTCTGGTTCAAAGATAGGAATTGTTTTTTATAAAAAAAAAATAAATCTCCTAAAGTCTCATGATTCAAATACTTGATTCACATTTCTAAAATCTCACAGAAAAATGTAAACATTGACCTCTTTAAATTTAATTTTTCAGGCCCTGGCCGGTTGGCTCAGTGGTAGAGCATCGGCCTGGTGTGTGGGAGTCCTGGGTTCGATTCCCAGCCAGGGCACACAGGAGAAGCGTCCATCTGCTTCTCCACCCCTCCCTTTCTCTTTCCTCTCTGTCTCTCTCTTCCCCTCCCACAGCCAAGGCTCCATTGGAGCAAAGTTGGCCCGGGCACTGAGGATGGCTCTGTGGCCTCTGCCTCAGGTGCTAGAATGGCTCTGATTGCGGCAGAGCGATGCCCCGGATGGGCAGAGCATCGCTCCCTGGTGGGCATGCCGAGAGGATCCTGGTCGGGAGCATGCGGGAGTCTGTCTGACTGCCTCCCCATTTCCAGCTTCAGAAAAATACAAAAATAAATAAATTAATAAATTAATTAATTTTTCAGAGTTCGGTAATACGTGCTGTCTCTGATGCTGTTTCTTGGTAAAAGCAGATCTGTTTCATGTGGTTTTATCAAAAAAGTACAATAGCGTAAACTTTTGATTTGTGACTCTCTACCATCTGGCAGATAAAATCTTTGGTAAAAAATGATCCAGGTGGGAATGGCAGAGGTCATGGGTGTGGTTTGTTGGTAATGAGTTTTCTAAAAACCATGTTGTTGTTGTTATAAACGACCTAGATTTTCTAAATTTATTTCATAAGATGAGATCCAAATAAGTACTTGGAGTGTAGTTTAATCAAATCATAATGAACAACATGACCAATAAATAATGGATCTGAACAAAATATAATGCCTTAAAAAGAAACAGGCTGCAAGCTGTAAAGAACCAATGTCACGACAAGGAGCATTCTCTCTCCCGAATGGTCTGCATCTGTGTAAAGCGCATAGTCGAGGCACTTTTTTCACTTATTGTCCCGTGGAGTAAAAAGGAGGAGCCTGAGCTGACCCACAGCGACGCGCTCTGTGACTGTAGCCACACCCGTCTGGGCAGCTCATTGTCACTTTACTCCATGTGCCTTTGAAATAAAACCAAAGATATTACACACATCTGCTTATTAAACAAATTAATCCTGTAAGCTATCATAGTTCTAGTTATAGAAAAAAGGAATAGGTTACAAAAAACAAAAAAGATAAAGATACTGCAACAAAGACCAGCTTATCCGTATTCGGGAGACAGAAACGGAGAGCAGAGGAGATACCCCAGAAGTCTAAATCCACGGTACAATGGTACGATGCTTGCTGGGTAGAGCAGGGAAGGGAAATTGTTTAGAGCAACTTCCAGGAAAAGCATGTCCTACCAAATTTAAAGTAAAACTTCTCAGGAAGGTACCAAAAGAGAACAGATGTTGGCGAGCAGGCTCGCAAGTGACTATCTAAGCACCAGCACACACGGGGTTCTGACCCACACTGAACACACGGCTCCAAGCAGACAGAACCTGGCTCTTCATCCCAAATACACTTGAAGCTGCAATCCCAAGTCTGGGATAAAAAGGGCAAAAATGCTTTGCCTGCACAGTGTGCATGTGTGTATGCATGTACGCACGCCTCAGGATTTTATTTTCTCTAGCCAACATGGGCAATAACTATAAATGCTTTCATCTTATCATTTCTTTAGGCTCAATTTTTAGTCTTCAAAAGACTAAATAAGCATTGCTGATTTTCTGTAGGCTATAGATAGTCTTGCTAAAGCCACAAGGAGGTATCTAAAGTAAAGAGGCAACAGCTAAATTATTTCTGTAGCACTGCTGGAAAATTTAGATGTCTCAAGAGTTTATCTTACTTCCCTCTCCAAAGAGTGAAGTGACTAGAAACCTCTGTAAGGCATAAGGGCACAAATGTAAAACGGTGAGGGGTTGGAGCTAGCCAGTTTCTTTTTTTCCTCAACTAAAACCAAAGGAACCGCTAAAGGCATTTCTGATTCTTGGCCCTGAGTCTGTTTCATAAACAAAGGTTAGGAAACGAAGTGGTTTGCTAAATAACCAACATCGTTTCTGTCAGCCTGGAGTAGATGAGTCCAAAAAAATGCAAAACAAAGAGGAACAGTGTACTGCTCCCCAAAGGCTGAGCACTGGGCGTTCCAGGACACCTCCGAGCGGCCTCCTTCACGCATGTGTACCTCAATCTGTCAACAAGGAGTACTCGGAGAGAGAAAGACTGAAACATACACCTTCCTAGTTCAGGCTATAAAGTGTGTGTGTGTGGGGGGCAAACCCATTTTCACAAGCAGGCTAGGAAGTACGGTCCTTGGGCCAATTCCCAGACCTGGAGCGCTCAGCGTACCTGATTCCGCCTGGTCGTAGCCGAAGAAGCTCAGCAGCTTGAGAAGCAGCTTCTCCTCGATCTGCACAGTGAACCTCTGCGCCGTGACCATCAGGTGCTAAAGACAGAAATTCTGATTTATGGTGTCAGCGTAGGCGAAGCTCCCATTGAGTTTCTCTGTGCCACTAAAGAGGCACAGAACGGCTTCCTGACTCATGTGATTCTATAGTCATACTGCTGAATGATTTCTGGCTCCGCTCTCTCTACATGGTTCCAGTTAGCCAACAATTTCAGATGTTTAGACAATTCACCGCCCTGTTGTCTGGTTCCGAGGGCACCTGTGTCTCGTTAGTCAGGATGACACTTTTTGACGCGCGGGGGTGGGTGAACGTCACGGTACTGAGCTCCCATGGCTGGCAGCTAGTTTAAGGAGCAGCAGGACTGGGCTTGTGTATGTGAGGCTTGGCCTCATTGACACCAGTGACAAAGGACCACAAGTATGAAAAGCAACCTCTTTTTCCAGAATTTGCTCCTGTGACAACTAACTTGTACATGCAGAGTTGTCCAGGAAAGAGTTGATCACTTGGAATTGTTGCTTTTCGTAATGGTATGGCGGCTTACACAGCAGGATGTCAGTCCCACGGTCAGGCCCCTCCAACCCTTTTCCCAACAGTCTTCTGGATTACTTTAATAATATATCTGGATCAGGCCTGGTCCTGACCGGTCTAGATGCTATGCTTTCCCAGCAAGACCTCACAGACTCTGGCCCAAGCAGATTCAGAGCTACCTACTGCCTGCAAGGGCACTGAACACACAGTTGAGAATATAAAATGCCAAGAGGGGTTCCTGTCAATTCCTTTACACAATTCAATAAATCACTCGTGCCTTAACCCTACAAGACTCTTCCTATCTGCACCCTTCACTGCTGCGCTGACACTCGGCTGTGAGGACACCACCAACCTCCCGACAGGGCTCACCCCAGCCTACCTTATAGATGTTGGTCAGCGCACTCTTGCTGGGGAACTTGACCGCGTTCACTTGCACAGCGGGGCCTGTCTCAATGACCTCGTTCTCACTGCTCAGGGGAGTCACGTAGAGCAGGAAGGGCTGAGTGGTGCCAATAAGCTGATTGTCCACCTGGGACAGGAAAAGGCAGCAATACAAAACAAAGACAGACAAGTGGCTCAGTTCTCATTCCTATTTCGGACTGGGGTCTCACAAGAGGCAGGCCCCTCAAGAAGTACCCTTGCCATCTGATGTTATCTCGACAGCAGCTATAAAAATATATTCTCACCAAAAACCTACAATAACGGCACTTCAATCTTGGTGAAGTCTGGAAAGGGGGATTCCAAGAATGATGTTCAAGGAGAGCAATTACCGCAACAGCATCACAATAGAACTCTGGCAAAAACTGTCAAAATCAAAGTTTTTCAGAACTCTGAAAGTTAATCCGAGGCTTGCAACTATCCAGGGATCATTGATTCAAGAAAGAGTCAAAACTCAGGAAGAAAGAACAGTGGGCCCTGTGGCATTGCCACCTGTCACTCCCCCTCGTCCTCCCCGGGTCCACAGTGGCCTCCAAAACCAACAGCCCTGCAACCTTCGTGCAACCCAGCGGCCAGCAGCCCAACAGGGCCGCCGCGAGTCTGCAGCTCCCCCAAAACTCCACTCCCAAAGAACTGTCCATTTTTCCACTTGTCTGGTACCTCTCTCCCCTTTCCTGATACTGGCCATCTGTGCCTGCTCTTTTTTCTCCTAATCAGACTGATGTCAGAGAACAAGCTCTTCATTTGATTTCTTTCCAGCTGCAGTGGCTGGCTTCTAGTTCATGGGTTTCCGCCGAGACCCTTGCTCTTCCCTTCCTCCTGCTGATTCTGGATCTACTGGTGGTGGTGGTCAGGGGCTCCAGCAGCATTCCACAAATCCTGATGTGCTGTGTTTCCATTCTCATCCAGTTCAAAATATTATCTCATTTTTACTTTGATCTATGGGTTATGCAGAAGTGTATAATTTTGTTTCCACGTATTTGAGGAATTTTCCTAACTCTCCATTATATCTACTTTGTGATTCCATTGTGATTAAAGAAAATTCCATTGTGATTAAAGAAAATACTGCATGTGACTTAAATCCTTTGAATTTGTTGAGAACTGTTTTATGGTCCAGAATGTGGTCTATGCTGGAAATGTTTCAAGTGCACTTGAGAAGAATATGTTTTCTGCTGTTGCTAGACAGAGCGTTCTATAAATGTCAA
The DNA here is from genome assembly GCF_036850995.1 of Saccopteryx leptura. Taxonomy (NCBI): domain Eukaryota; kingdom Metazoa; phylum Chordata; class Mammalia; order Chiroptera; family Emballonuridae; genus Saccopteryx; species Saccopteryx leptura. Next base: position 91,946,096 of record NC_089505.1, on the reverse strand, counting down.
TTAGGTCTAGTGCAGCGGTTCCCGGCTGGGGTCACGACCCACAGGTTGAGAACCGCTGGTCTAGTGGGTTGGTAGTGCTGTTCCAATCCAGTGTACCTTTAATGATTTTCTGCTTGTTTGTTCTAACAATTATGTAGAGAGCGGCAATGAAATCTTCTACCATAGTTGTGTATTTCTCTCTATTTTCTTCAGTTCTATCAGTTTTTGCTTCATATATTTTGAAGCTCTGTCTAAATATTCAGGATTGTTATGCCCTCTTAATTGTTGCCTCCATCATTAAGAAATTACCTTCTTTACCCTGGTAATAATCTTTGCTCTGTAATTTATTATGTCTAATATTAATCCACCCACTCCCACTAGCCTGGTATATCTTTTCCATTCTTTTCTTTTTAACCTATTTGTCCCTTTAGTTTTTAATGTGTATTTCTTGTAGGCAGTATATAATCGGGTCTTGCTTTTTATTAATCTCATCTGATAACCTCTGCCTTTTAATTAGAGGTAATTATAGCATTTATATTTAATTAATTGATATACTGGAGTTAGGCCTGAATGCGTCAACTATCTCTCTGTTTGTCCCAGGCCGCAGAGATACTTGCAGATTCAGTCACAGACTACCTCAGTAAAGCCACTATCGCAATAAAGTGAGTTAGACAAATTTTTTGGTTTACCAGTGCATATAAAGTTGTGTTTATACTACAGTCTATTAAGTGTGCAATAGCATTATGTCTAAACAATGTGCGTACATTAATTAAAGAATACTTAATTGCTAAAAAATGCTAACTATCACCTGAACCTTCATCAAGTCTTAATCTTTTCACATGTAGAGGGTCTTGTGTTGATGTTGATGGTGCTGACTGGTCAGGGTAGAGGTTGATGAAAGTTGGGCTGGTTGTGCCAATTTCTTAAAATAAGAGAACCATGAGGTTTGCCTCATCGACTGGCTCTTCTTCTCACAAACACTTCCTCTGTAGCATGCGACGCCGTGTGAGAGCACTTTACCCACAGCTGAACTCCTTTCAAAATGGTAGTCAATCCTCTCAACCCCTTCTGCTGCTTTATCAACTAAGTCTATGTAATATGTTGTCATTTCAACAGTCTTCACAGCATCTTCACCAGGAGAAGGTTCCATCTCAAGAAACCCATTTCTCTGCTCATCCACAGAAGCAACTCCTCATCCATTCAGGTTTATCATGAGACTGCAGCAATTCAAGTCACATCTGCAGGATCCAGCTCTTTCCTTTTCTTTAATTGCTTTTATTTACTGATTTCAGCAAGAGTGGAAGGGAGAGAGAAACACTGAGCTGTTCCTGTACGTGCCCTGACTGGGGATCGAACTAGCAACCTTTGCACTTTGGAATGATGCTCTAACCAACTGAGCTGTCCGGCCAGGGCCAGGCTCCATTTCTAATTCTAGTTCTGTTGTTATTTCCACCACATCTGCAGTTAATTTCCTCTGATGAATTCTCAAACCCCTCAAAGACATCTAAGGGGATTGGAATTAACTTATTTCAAACTTCTATTAATGTTGCTGGTTTGACTTCTTCCCATGAATCATGAATATTGTTAATGGCATCTAGAATAGTGAATCTTTTCAGGAGGTCTTCAACTCACTCTGTCCAGATCCATCAAAGGGATGGTATCTGTGGCAGCTATAACCTTATGAAATGTATTTCTTAAAGAATAAGACTTGAAAATTGAAATAATTCCTTGACCCACGCATGGGCTGAGGATTAGATGCTGTGTTAGCAAGCATAAAAACATTAATTTCGTTGTCCATCTCCATCAGAGCTCCTCAGTGACTGTGGACTGTCAATGAGCAGTAGTATTTTTAAAAGAAATCTTTTTTGTCTGAGTAGTAGGTCTCAACAGTGGGCTTAAAATATCCAGTAAGCCATGCTGTAAACAGACGTGCGTCATCCAGGCTCTGCTGTCCATTTTTACAGCACAGGCAGAGTAGACTGAGCATATTCTTAAGGACCCAAGAACTTTTGAATGGTGTGTGAGCACTGGCTTCAACTTAAAGTCACAGCTGCATGAGCCCCTAACAAGAGAGTCAGCCTGTCCTCTGAAGCCAGGCACTGACTTCTCCTCTCTGGACAGCAAAGTCCTAGATGGCATCTTCTTCCAATACGAGGCTGTCTCATCTGCACTGAAACCTGTCGTATAGTGTAGCCGCCTTCATGAATCACCTCAGCTAGACCTTCTGGATAACCTACTGCAGCTTCTGCATTAGCACTTGTTGCTTCACCTTGCCTCTCTATGTTGTGGAAACGGCTTCTCACCTTCACCCTCATGAACGGACCTCTGCTAGCTTCCAGCTTTCCTTCTGCAGCTTCCTCGCCCATCTCAGCCCTCACAGAATGGACAAGGGTTGGGGCTTTGCTCTGGAGCAGGCCCTGGCTTGAGGGAATGCTGTGGCTGGTCTGATTTTTCTGTCCCCATCATTCAAACTTCTCCATGCCAGCTGTAGGGCTGTCTGGCTTTTTATCACATATGTGTTCACTGGAGTAGCCCTTTCAGTTTCCTTCAGGACCTTTTTAATTGCATTCACAACTTGGCTGTTTGGTGTAAGAGGCCTAGCTTTTGGTCTGTCTCAGCTTTTTTTATTTTTTTTTTAAAGATTTTATTTATTGATTTGAGAGAAAGATGGAAAGGGGGTAGGAACAGGAAGCATCAACTTGTAGTAGTTTCATCTCATATGTGCCTTGACTGGGCAAGCTCGGGGTTTCAAACCGGTGACCTTAGCATTCCAGATCGACGCCTTATCCACTGCGCCACCACGGGTCAGGCTGTCTCAGCTTTTGATATGCTTTCCTCACTAACCTTAACCATTTCTAGCTTTTGTTTTGTTTTGTTTTTTGTATTTTCTGAAGTTGGAAACGGGGAGGCAGTTAGACAGACTCCCGCATGTGCCCGACCGGGATCCACCCAGCACGCCCACCAGGGGGTGATGCTCTGCCCATCTGGGGCATTGCTCTGCTGCAACCAGAGACATTCTAGCGCCTGAGGCAGAGGCCATGGAGCCATCCTCAGCGCCAAGGCCAACTTTGCTCCAATGGAGCCTTGGCTGCGGGAGGGGAAGAGACAGACAGAGAGGAAGTAGAGGGGGAGGGGTGGAGAAGCAGATGGGCGCTTCTCCTGTGTGCCCTGACCAGGAATCGAACCCGGGACTCCTGCATGCCAGGCTGATGCTCTACCACTGAGCCAACCAGCCAGGGCTTTTGATTTAAAGTGAGAGGTGTGCAACTCTTCCTACACTTAGAGGCCATTGTAGGGTTATTATTGTAATTAGCCTAAACTCAAGTTGTATCTAAGGGAGTAGGGAGGCCTGAGGGAGAGGAGGAAATGGCCATTAAGTTGAAAAGTCAGAACACACATACAATACTTATTAAGTTCTCATTCTTATATGGGAGTGTTTCACGGCACCCCAAACCATTATAATGTAATATCAAAGATCACCGATCACAGATCACTGTGACAAATATATAATAATAATGAAAATTTTTTGAATGTTGTGAGAATTACCAAAATGTGACACAGAGCCACAAAGTAAGTAAACACCATTGGAAAAATGGCCCCAAGGGACTCACTACTCTACACAGGGCTGCCACCGACCTTCAGTTTGTAAAGACGCACTGTGAAGCACTGCCAAATAAGATATGCCTGTATTTTTCTCTGGCTGTTTAAATTCGAATAGTTCCTACTGCTATGCCTTCAAGTTCACTAACCCTTTTTCTGCAATATGTCATCTGCTGTTAGCGAATCCAGTGTATCCTTCATTTTAATCTCAAGAAGCTGGAGGTTTTTACATTCTCCTTATCTCTACGTAACTCTTCCAACACATAAAATACAGTTCTCTTAACAGTTTTCAATGTCCTTCGCCAAAAATTCTAATATCTGCGTTAGCTCTGGGTCCATTTCAACTGATTCTTCTTCTGATGATATATTGTGTTTTCCTGACCCTTAGTACACCTGGTACTTTTTGATAGGACACTATATACTGTAAATTTTACTTTGGGTGCCGAATATTTTTATATTCCATTGCATTGTGAGCTTTATTCAGGAATGTGGTTAGTTACTTAGAAAAAAATCTATCCCTTCAGACCTTTCTTTCATGATTTGTTGGGTAGGTCTCAGCCTAGGGCTAATCACAGCTCAGCATGGAGGCAAGACTTTCTGGAGGACTCTTCCCAGAGTCCCATAGGTCGTCAGCTCCTCCAGTCTGGCTGGGAGGAAGCAGCACCATCTCCGGTGTTGGGGGAGCAGCAGATGCTGTCCCAGAGGTCACTTCGGATGGCTTGGACAGTTGTTTCCTCGTGAGTGTGCACCACTGATCTGTCCTCTGTGGAACACTCACAGAGCCCTCTGTAGACCTCCCATACTTTCTTTCTGTGAAGCACGTTGCTCCCAGGTGTGCTGTCCGAGGACTCCAGCTCTGTTGGTTCAGGTCATCCGCTCTAACTGCCCCCTCCCAGTGCTGTGGCCTGGAACCTCACTCAGTAAGCTGGGGCAGAGGCAGGGCTCACCTCCGCTGTTGCCCACCTCTCATGAGTCACTGCCTTTTGCTGCCGGATGTCCAGTGTCTTGAACTTGGTTGACTCCTTGTTTTATCTGGACTTGGGGGTTATTTCAGGTAGGAGAGTAAAACTGGTTCATGTCACTACATGTTGGCCAGAAGCACAAGTCCAATTCCCTTGCTATTTCTTCCTGTGATGAACTTTAATTCCTTTAAATGATGGTTAGATGATTTCCTATTGTTTTTAATACTGACAAGATGGGGAACCATGGGTTCCTCCATATGACCTTGACAAAGCTATCTAAATTTCTAATGGATTTGCTACTAATTTTCAGAATTCTGCTATGTAGAAAAATTAGTGATACAAATGTAGGTAGAAATAATTATTTTCAAAAAATGACTTTTTGAAGGTCACAAGATATTTCTGTCACAGCATTGCAGTTTTTAGAACACCAAACACTGGATTTGGTTGGGTATTCAGCCAAGAACTCAAAATGATTAACAAGTTCAACCCCCATCCCCACCCCCCGTACCTGTACATCTTGTATGCTGAGCTCAAGCATATGGCTGGTGGCCAGCTGTGTATAGTGCACATTGATTCCTGTGAGACTGGCAAAGACCAGTTCTTCTGGGACTTTGTTAATTAAGGACAACCCAATGCCACCTTCTAACTTCACAAGCACCTGAAAAGACACCAAAAGAAGACAAACTGACAGTTTAAAACAGAGCTCAAGGTAGCCAAGAGGGTGTAAGGAAGCCAATGAATTGAAATCCTAGTTTACCTCCGATCAGACGCAAGCCACTCAGGAGAGCAATATTATTCACCTTGATGCTTCAAATTGCATCATCTCCCCACCAACCAGACCTCTAGAGTGAGATGCTAAATGCCTCCATCAGAGGTCTGATGACATTCTGCATTTCATGTAAGATAATAATTATTCGGCAACCTTTCTCCCTATTTGGAATATAAGCTCGTAATAAGTTATTCACCGAACTACCATGACATCCAACAGAGTGCTTTACATATAGGTATTTGATTTTTAAAAATCACTAAATAAACATCAAATGAGTATTCATATTTGTTTCATGTTCCTTTTCATACTTTGGCCTTCTTCCCAATGCCCAAACAGACAGAGAGCAAGGTGATGTCAGAATTTCCTAGGACCAAAAACAAAAACAAACAAAACTGCAAAACCTATTTATTTATTCTCTACCTTCATTCCTGTTTAAATTCAAATAGTTTAGCTTTGTTTACTGTCATCTTAATTTAGCAACATTTGTCACATTCTGATTAGACTTTAGCTATCATTTAACATATTCACCCATCCTGTTGTGATAACATTAAACATTGTGAACTGTGAAGCAACACCTATATTTAGAATTCACAGAGGGCAGAAAGAAAAGGGAAGGCCAAAACTGAGAACACGCACAGCAAAATTCTATCCAAATTTACGATAAAGAAATGAATTTGCAGCCCTGGCCGGTTGGTTCACTGGTAGAGCATCAGCCCGGTGTGTGGATGTCTTGGGTTAGATTCCTGGTCAGGGCACACAGGAGAAGCGCCCATCTGCTTCTCCACCCCTACCCTTCTCGCTTCTCTCTCTCTCTTCCCCTTCTGCAGCCATGACTCGATTAGAGTGAGTTGGCCCTGGACAGAGGATGGCTCCATGGTCTCTGCTTTAGGCTCTAAGAAGAGTTCAGTTGCTGAGCAACGGAGCAATGTCCCAAATGGGCAGATCATCGCCCCCTAGTGGACTTGCCAATTGGATCCCGGTCAGGATGCACACTGGAGTTTGTCTCTCTGCCTCCCCTCATCTCACTGAATAATAATTTTAAAAAAATAGAAAAAGAGAAATGATTTTGTGGTACTTAACACTTACTTCCAATTCCTGCTCTGTGTCTGGATTCTTTAATTTCTGGAGCTCTTGTTCAATAACAGGAAGTTCATTCAATTCATATGATGAACGGTCACTTTTCCGCTGGGAGAAATCTGTTATCTAAAGTCAAATAAAACAGTATAATAAGAGGACTCATTTTTACCCAGTGAAACCCATTCCGTATCAACTGTGTTGGTCAAAACTCCCTATATGTTCAATAATCCTATGGAAGTTAATGGTTTCCAAAGCACTGCTAAAGTAAGATTTAGGTGATAGTGAAACAAACTTGTTTTTAGGTCTACATGGCAAACACCAATCTGCAGACCCTGAAAACCTCTGATGGTGGAGTTAGGCATCCATGGGTGATCTAGAATTATAGCTCAAGTTAAAATATGCAAATTCAATTTCACCTAAAATAAGCATGTTTTTTAAAGAGGTATTATGGGTTATGATGCACTACCTCAAAGAGTCCCCTGTTACATTGTATTATCTTCAGTTCTTACATTTCATTTTTATATCATCTTATATTTACTTATACTTTAATTCTTCTAATAACTTTGTGAAGTAGGTCTTACCCCCACTTTATAAATAAATGAAGACACTGTAACTTTATCTCCAGCATAATACTTCAGTAAGTATTTGCTGAATGACTAACCACTGGGGAGAAGCCCAATGAGATTCTTTCGTGTCAGTTTTTAAGATAAATTACCACCTGGAGTGCTCTAGTGGGTCCATCTGGGATGACTCTGATGGATAACATTCCAGAACCAGGTCTCATTTTCTGGTTAATAAATTGTTGTTCAGGTGGAACTGGCCCCAAAAGCTCCATGGATGTGTCAGGACCAAGAACAACTTCAGCTCCATCAAACAAACCAGAAAGCCCTCCTTTGGCCTAAAAGACAGAGTAAAGACGTGTAAGCAAAGACGTAAATCAAGGCGTCAACGTTGACAATTTCACGTTATCATCTGAAACAAGTTACCCAGTTTAAATTCTTGTTCAAAGGGTCACTGTCATGTACAGCAAAGCACACTTTCTTTTTGCTGTTTTTGTCAACTTTACAGATGATGCAGAACAGATTACTTGGGCAAGATGGAAAAATTACGCTGTATGAATGTAGGGTATTCTGAGTAAGGAGGTTCCACGAATAGTATTTTGGTTTAGTAATAACTTTTAAAAACAGCTCTAAAAAAAAAGTACCAAAAAGCCATGTTTCTCTGAGTATTCTCATTAGGGTTTGCTTAAAAACCTGAACTAATCTGAAAATAAAGCAATTAACCCTATCACACAGCTTTCTAATAAGAAGCAAATTCTAGAATTGGAAACCTCCCAGAACAAGCCTACAGTTGAATGGTCAACCCAAATATTCAAAAGATGGAACTTATTCTGAAACTGGAGGTTGGAAAGGTTCTCTGATGTCCAGTCCCTCAGGCCTTTGCAAAAAATACCTTCTTGCTATACGCACCAAATAAGATGGACGTCTACAGGACAATGCCTATGGAAGGGCAAATCCAGGGCTAGGCAAGACAGTGACTAGAGTATGTAGAGACGCTTTCTTAAATTTTTAAATAATGAGTAATGAAAAGGACACTTGGGTCCGGGTGTATAGGACAGATTTCCCCATGGAGAAAGCTTTCAGGACTGCTGGAAGTTTAGGAAGAAAGTGCAGACACAGCTTTATAAGGGCAGTGTCAGAAAATGTTAACATGCCTACAATTATTTGATTCAGAATAATGCGCCTGAAACAAGCTCATTTCCCTGCCCAGAACACATTCTGCTCTGCTGAATACTGTTATTATAGGGTCATTCACAACCAGGGAAATGATAAAACAGATTCAAGAAACAATAAACACCAAGAGGGATTTCTGGGGAGAAATGCTCTAAGAGAGTGGGAATGACACGGGCTTCAGAAACGAACCAGAAGTAAAGTCAGGGTCAGATGCAGAACCCAATAATTATAACAAGCCTGCTTTTGCCTCTAGAAGTCTGAATTGTATTGCTAATTGGAAATCACAAATCCTTTCCAGATGTGTGCTTCATATAAGTAAGCAGCTTGCCTTTGATGGAAAAAGCTAAGGGCAATAGAGATAAAGAAAAATAAATCTCAACAAACAGCACTCAGAGGCTCCTTCCAGTTTTGCTCCCCTGGAAAACAATCTCCCATTATGGAAGGGAGCCTGGCTTCCCCCAGAACAAACACATTAAGAGTTCTCTAGCCAGGGCCTAATGTTCTAGCGTTTTACCTCTGGGGTAAAACCCCAGGCTGATGCAGAACTGTATGCCCAGTCACATATGGTGTTCTGCTAATGCCCAAACCTCCAAGACACCTTCCCATCCACTCATCTCAGATCCATGGTCTCGTTCCCGGCCTGAAGCCGGGGACAGAAAATCCAAACTCCTGGTAATTTTCCAGATGTATCTGCTTAACAAGTACACTGGGAGCTCATCATGGGCAGACCGGCTGAGGACAGGAGAAGGTGACCACAGCCATCTTTACCCTGACATTTGCTACAACAATGAAATGCTTATTTGGGTACCACAAAGAATGCAGAAATAAACAGAATCAAGAGAGCCTGTGATGATTACTCATCATCTCTGAGAACACTCTACAAAAGACTCTTGTGGCTATCACATTAACTTCACAGGTCTCAGACCAATCCATCTCACTCAGTGGTGGGCTTTTTTAGCAGACTTGTTTCCTCCTTCTTAAAATTATGTAAGTAATTTATGTCAAAGAAAAAAATCCAAATAAGCGAATTAAAAAAAAAAAAACCACACAGAGGCAACCATTTCTCATACAGGTCCCATATAAATACACACACAGTTCCTTGACTGTTTCACAACATGCCCTACAGCTCCTCACTGAGACCGCGTTTCAGAGGAGGCCAGACCTCCGACACGGAGGATGTGCAAACCTGCGGACCTGGACAACCAGCCCGTGCAGCCCGCAGGTCAGCTTCCCCTCGTGGAAGCTCCACGTCTGGGTCGTGCTCCGCCGGCGATCGGGCTTCCTCAGCATCAGCGGCTCATACCTGGGACACGAAAAGCTGCAGTGAGTGTGCAGGGCCCCACACTTCCAGCCCGGGGAGAACACCAGGACGGCGGTTTCACCCTCCCTCCTTTTCCATGTCCTTCTCCCCTCAAAATCCAAGGGGCGGGCGTGACTCCTACGGCGGGATCCATTATATACATACACATATGCAATGTGCATTCTACAGATAAATCATTATATATAACATGGGTTCTTGCAGTCTCACAATGACTAGCTGTTATACAGTACGAAAAGGGCTGTCAAATGTGCACATTTTAAAATATTTTCAGTTGTCTTTGCTCTGTTTTAGTTTCAAATACATTTATTTGTACCGGGTTTTAACTTGCAAGTCATCTAAAGTCATTCTGGATGTAAATAAGATATTAACAAAACACAAAGACACTGATTTCCTGGAGAAACTAAGGCACACAAAAGAGGTGCATAAAATGTTATTCAACGTTAAAAAGCTGATCTGAACCCAAGGAGTTAGCTACAGAAACACACTTGCTTATTTTCTAAATAATTTATTTCTACTTTCAAAAGATTTAACAAAATGTTTTAAGATTTTAAAGAATAAACTATTCGCTTCTAGGGAGTGATGTGGATGGCAGTTCAGGTGAAAGAAACATTCACTTTCTATAACATATCCTACTGTTTGAATTATCAGTCTCCATGGGCATTTCCATAATGGCTTAAAAAAGAAGATAAAGACCCAATGCTCATATTTGGGGATGCAACAGATTCCTGTCACTGAGGAAAACGACAAATAGAAAAATACAAATTTCTACTTCTTTTATAGACTCTCGCTTTTTGGTATAAATTTCCTCTGAGTCACAAAGTGCCCAGAAAGTTACCTGTTGTCGGTTACAGCAGCAAGCCCGGCAATATCCAAGATGGCAGCGCCCTCGGTGGAGCGGGCCGCGGATGGCTTATTGGGGTTGTGCGGCACCGACGAGCCCTCGTGGGCCAGCATGCCGGTGCCTGTCATCCTCCACAGCTGAGAACGCTTCCCTGGCTCCTGCGACAGGCACAGAGAGAGCTATCAACACAGGCAACCCGGCTCCAGGGAAGGGCTGAGAAGGTTATTTTCTGCATTTCATAAATGCCTGATTTCAACTCTCATTGTTGTTCATTCCTAGCTGAACTTCGGGTGAAACTGGCTAAAAACTCTTGAATCAAATAACCCAAAATTACAAACAATGTAAAATTTAAAAATAGTCTCTGAGATAACTGGTCATTTGAAGTTCAGACTAATCACCTCCACTCACTACATTGCTGCGATTAACTGCTGTCCCAAATGGTGACCCTTGGGTACCCTTACCATATAGAGTGATCCAATTATATAAAGAATATATGAATTCCTCAATATTTGAACACTGGTAATCCTCACAATTGGTAATCCTGACAACCAGAATTTACCAGAAATCTTCTCCCCTCCCATATTTATAATAAAAGTATACTATATATTGATCATTTCCAATTTATAAGTTGATTGTATTCAAAGGTTATACTAAGTTGATTGCTGTTAATTCTAAATATTTTCTCCTTAAAAGTATTTTATAAACAGCAGTTGGACTTCTGGGTCAATCCATGAAAGTCTATATGATCCACTATATTCAAGTAATTCTGTATTTCCCCATTGTATAAGATGCGCCTTTTTTGGGAAAAATTTGGGGTCTAAAAACTGGGTGAGTCTATTATATATACAGTGGCTGTAGATTTTTTTACTTGCATTTCCCGCTTTTTCACACTTATTTTTGCGCTCATTGTTGCGTCTTCACTGTCTTGTGATTTGTCATCAGACACAGATGAGGAAAAGCTAATGGATGCGAGTTTTGACGGTGATGAGGAGTTGTACGAATTTTATGATGAATAAAATTTGAGTTCAATAACTTTATGTAATACGTATTTTTCCAAATTTTGGGCCCCCAAATTAAGGTGCATCTTATACATGGGGAAGTATGGTAATACTACTTACTGATAATTTACTACATGCCAGCCACTGACCCACGGGATTTACATGTAGGTAACTCATTTACTCTTCATCCAGTGAGGCATATGCTACTAATTATTCTTACAGATGAGAAAGTTAAGGCTCAACGAAACAAAGGGATTTCCTCATGATCACACAACTAGCAGGTGGTGGACGAAGATTTGAGTCTCCACAGCCCGATCCCAGAGCCAACATGCCTAACCACTCTGCAACCCTGCCTTTCTACACAATTCCTGCAGTTCCACTTCAGGAACATCTCGTCATGCAGGACACTCTCTACAGGAACACGTACTCCAGCCAGACCTGTCGGGACCACATCCCCTCTTACCATGTGGGAGCTCCCCTAGAGCAAGAGACCCCCACCGGGGACCACAAACCCACCCATGCAGCCCTGCGATGGGAAGACAACTTCTGTGTCACACTCTACAAAGTAAAACGAACAAAGGCCTGTGAATGCTGGGAAGGCCAGGATTTGAACTCAGCTGCACCATTTACTACCTGAATGACCTTGGACAAAGTCACTACATCTCTCAGAGCCTCTGCTTCCTGATCTGTCAAAGGGGGAAATAAGCTGCCTCTTAGGATTCCTGTGATAAACGTTTACTATATTATTACGATTACATCGTTTTAATTTTTAATTTTTTCCATTTTTCCGAAGCTGGAAACGAGGAGGCAGTCAGACAGACTCCTGCATGCGCCCGACCGGGATCCACCCGGCATGCCCACCAGGGGGCGATGCTCTGCCCATCTGGGGCATCGCTCTGTTGCATCCAGAGCCATCCTAGTGCCTGAAGCAGAGGCCACAGAGCCATCCTCAGTGCCCGGGCCAACTTTGCTCCAATGGAGCCTCGGCTGCGGGAGGGGAAGAAAGAGACAGAGAGGAAGGAGAGGGGGAGGGGTGGAGAAGCAGATGGGCGCCTCTCCTGTGTGCCCTGGCCGGGAATCGAAACCGGGACTTCCGCACGCCAGACCGACGCTCTACCACTGAGCCAACCGGCCAGGGCCACGATTACATCGTTTTACATAGCACTTTATGTCCTTGATCCTTCTCACAAACGTGGAAGAAGTAGAAAAATGAGGCAGGCTCAGGGAGGAATGTGAAACACCAGATATCACCCATCTCGAAGTGACTAAGGCAGAAGTCAGACCCAGAAAGACAAAATGCTCTGTCTCCTGTGCACTACTGCCTCCCGGGTCTGTGAAGAGAGGAGATGTCACTGCATGTCCCCATCTGCAGTCCCCACAGGCTGACTTCCCTGTTCACAGTAAGAGACAGACACACCACAGCCCCACGAGCAAGCCTCTCCACTGTCCTGCAGGCGCTCCAGATCGGGAGTCACAGGCGATGCTCAGGAGAATTCAATCCCATACCCGGGTTCCTCCACTGCCTCCCCATCAACAGACTCATCATAGTCAGAAACCACCAAAATTTCCAATTAAAAATCTGAGGTCCACCATTCTCTTTCCACTCCCATCTCTCCTTTGCCTCACAATTCAGTCCTAAAGCCTTTAGGTGAGAATGAAGAAGGCAGAAGTCCATGGGGCGTGGGCATGTGTGTGGTGCAGGGAAAGTGCAGGGTAAGCCCAAAATAACTTGCTGTGTCAGAAAGCAAGAAAGTGCTCAAGGAATGAGGCATGTCAAAAGGACGCAGAGGGTTAAAGGAGCTCCTATTGGCCAAATGTGAGAATTGAGCATAAAAATAAACACTGACAGTAACAGATAACACACTGAACAAAACAGGAGCCCGTGGTGACACACATAACGCTAAGGACTGAATTGTGCCCTCCCCCAATTCTTATGTTGAAGACCTAACCTGCAATTGTGATGCAGTATTTAGAAATGGGACCTTTGGGTTATAAATTAGGTTCAGCTGAGGTCATGAGGGTGGGGCTCTCCTGGTGGAATTAGTGCCCTTATGAGAAAAGGCAACAAAGGGCTTGCTTTCTACATCCCCCAACCCCCTGCCATTTGAGAACACACTGAGAAGGCCTAAATCTATAAGCCAGGAATAGGGACCTCAAAGAACTGAATTGGCCAGCACCCTAATTTTGGACCTTCCAGCCTCCAGAACTGTGAAAAATAAATTCCCATTGGGTTTAAGTCATCCAGTTCATAGTATTTTGTTATAGAAGTCCAATCTAATACATACATAAATAGAAACTCTGATGAGGGACAGGATATTTACATCGTCTCAAAGTAGGCTGCACAAAATATTTAATGAATACAAGGGAAAAAAAGAAACTTCACTGCACAGCAGAGAGGAATGGGAGACACCACAGTAATCAAGTGCTAAGTTAACAGCACAGGCAACAGGACAAATAGAAGTCACAGCATCCCTTCTACAGAACTTCTGCCAAGTTTCCTGTGAATTTGAGATTCCTTTAAAATAAAAAGTAAAAAAACCCAGTCAGCCAAACAAAACCTAAGATGCCAAACTTTCTACTCTTGGTTTCCTACACAGGTCCACTTCCCAACGCCAAGTCATAGAACTTTGCCTATTTTTGGTGTCTGTGTAACTTATCATTTACCCTCGGGTTTACTAGTTTTCAACCTCATCACTTGAAATACAACTGTGAAAACTGCTGTATAAATTGTAACCTTTATTTAAAATGTTCTTTGCTATTGAATAAAAAATCCTGGTTTGTCTGCTTAACTGGCCCTTAGAAATGATGCATATATTTTCTATTCATGTTTTAGTGAAGACACCAGGTAATCATAACATACTTGATAAATTATCTTACTCCCAAATTGGTTTTCATTTACCTTAATATTCCGATGAACCTGAACATCCTTTGAAAGTCACCTAATAATATCATTTCCAAGGGTTCTTCTAATTCTATTTAAAATTAACTTGACTGTCAGATTTGCTACTTTTAAGATTATTGCTTTTCAAAGTTTTCTATCCCAAAAGTCTCAATAGAAGCCTCAAACACTGTTTACTTTTGATTACTATGTCTCATGATCTCTTTACTCACCACCACTCCCAAATCTTATTTCTAAAATGCACCTCCCACATATGCACAGCCTTAAATAAAAGTATATCATTTTAAGGAAATCTGAATTATGTGAGACTTTGAACAGGTGATATAATAATACATACAGAGACACTGATAGATTGATAGACAGGTGAACCTTGAAAACATCAGCCTAAGCAAAAGAAGCCACTCATAAAAGACCGTTCACATGAAAGCCCAGGTAACCAGGAAGGCTAGAGACAGAAAGGAGAAGAGGGAATCGCTTCGGACTGGGAGGGAGGGTATATGGGGGTGGTAGCTAGAGGATACAGTTTCTTCTTGGGGCGATAAAAATGCTCTAAAATAGAGTGTGGTAGCGGCTGCCCACATCTGTGGATATACTAAGAACCATTCAGTTGCCTATTTTAAGTGGGTAATTTGTATGGCGTATAAATTCTATCTCAGCAAAGCTGTTAAAAAAAATAAAAGCTGAATTAGAAACACATGCATTATAGTTTCATTTGATGTGCAAAATATAAAATAAATTGAATCTACTCCCCTAGTTAAAAATTTGATAAGAGTTGTAGGACTTCAAAGCCAAGCTGCCACATGCGATACCACTTTAACTGATAAAAAGCCATCTTCGTCCGTGTTTAGGCCACTTAAGTGGTGGATAGACATCCTCTGTCAGGATTACGTGACTTCCGTCATGGAAAATCTTCAGAACACATCCCTCAGGTCCATGTGTTTTGTATAATTATAGCTGGTGAGCTCTCTTCTCTTAAAGTGACTCTGCACCTCTGTGTTCTGACACGTCTTCCATTCTGAAGGCTGAACTATTATTTATTACCAGTCCTCCTGCCATCTGGAGTATTTCTGGCCAAATTTTACTGTCTTTCCCTCCATATTTAGGTCTATTAGTATAAACATTTCCCTAAACTGACTTGAAAAGAATGTCAGCATAAATGGGGGAAAAACTATGGGTTTGATCATTTTTCCTTTCAGTTTAGGAAAAAGTACATCTCACAAAAATTAGGGGATATCTTTAGCTTCATATTCATTTTTTTTAAGATTTTTTAAAATTTTATTTATTGATTTTTAGAGAGAGAGGAGTGAGAGAGAAAGAGAAAGAGAGAGAGAGAGAGAGAGAGGGAGAAGGGGGAGGAGCAGGAAGCATCAACTCCCATATGTGCCTTGACCAGGCAAGCCCAAGGTTTCGAACCGGCAACCTCAGTGTTCCAGGTCGACACTTTATCCCACTGCGCCACCACAAGTCAAGCGCTTCATATTCATTTAAAAATATCCCCTAATTCTTCTCCCAAAAGTTAGGGGATATTTTATCACTTCATATGCATTTTGAAATGTCTCCTAATTTTTGTGAGCAGTATAGATTAGGGGAATATTACAAAAGAAAAATAGAGTAATGTAAATGACATCACAAATTTGAAAGAAAAAAAAAGTTCAAGAATGAAGTTTTCCAGAGACGGCATCCACGATGATAAGGGCTTGGGACTCCTGGCGCAGGTGTCAGGGGAAGCGGGAAGAGCAGGAACTAGACCTGCCACCCCCCACCCCCCACCCCCTGTCCCCACTCGGCCAAGTCATTCAGCCTGTCTCCGCTTCCTGGCTGCACACGGAGGGGCTGGACTAGAGGGCCTGAGTCTCCCCCAGCACTGAAAATCTTTTCTTCCAAATGCCAAATCCTAAGCTCTCTTACCTTCTTCTTTAAGATAACTCTTTGTGTCTTTGGTGAGACGTCTAAGACGAGCTCTGCACAGGTAACAACCTTGTTGGAAGCCACCGGCCTTCCTGTCCCCTCCTGTAAACTAGAATTTATAAAAACAATTATAACACATACACTCACACACACATACATATAGACATACACTCATACACATATTTAAGTACTCATAAGCATATGCCTAAAACCTCCATTATGAGGAAGGGGATCTTTTTAAATTAGAGAAGAAAAAGTCAGACTCCAGTTGCAGGAAGATCAAGTTTGAGGTATTCTCCTGTAAAGTTAAGAGACTCATCAGAAAACATACTCTGACATTTCTCCTCTCCTAATAATTTTTGTGGCTTAAAATTCAGATATCAAAGGATGACTACATATCTTTGGAGGCCAGAAAAACAAAAACCTAAGCCAGACATGTGAAAGCTCCAAGAATTAGCTGTCCTGTTGCCAGGCAGATTACCACCGCTTCACGTCTCGGCAAGACGCCCGAGTCCCCGGGGACGAAAGGGAAACAAAGAGCCGTCGGTCCCCTTCCTCTGACTCAACCCTGCCATGCTTCTCTGTGGCTCAAGAATCCTCACTTTATGGAATATTGTGGCCTCACTACACTTTGGGGTATTTTGATGAAATTTAATTTAGATTATTCTCCTGTCTCCATTAACCTTTATTATCAAAAAAAGGAACTGATAAATTCAGAGTTAAAAATTAGTTTACATGACATCAAAAGCACAAGTAACAAATAACAAAAAAAAAAAATAGGTAAATTAGATTTCAACAAAATTAAAAACTTTTGTCCTTCAAAGGGCACCATCAAGAAGGCAAAATGAGCCTGACCAGGCGGTGGCGCAGTGGATAGAGCATTAGACTGGGATGCAGAGGACCAAGGTTCGAGACCCCGAGGTCGCCAGCTTGAGCGTGGGCTCATCTGGTTTGAGCAAAAGCTCACCAGCTTGGACCCAAGGTCGCTGGCTCGAGCAAGGAGTTACTGAAGGCCCATGGTCAAGGCACATATGAGAAAGCAATCAATGAACAACTAAGGTGTTGCAGCGCGCAACAAAAAAGCTAATGATTGATGCTTCTCATCTCTCCGTTCCTGTCTATCCCTCTCTCTGATTCTCTCTCTAAAAAAAAAAAAAAAAAAAAAAAAGAAGGCAAAATGAGCCTGGCCTGTGGCGGCACAGTGGATAAAAGTGTCAACCTGGGATGCTGAGGTTACCAGTTTGAAACCCTGGGCTTGCCTGGTTCAGGAAGGCACATATGAGTCGATGCTTCCCGTCCCTCCTCCTCTCTCTCTCCTCTCTCTTAAAATCAATAAACAAGCCCTGGCCGGTTGGCTCAGTGGTAGAGCGTCGGCCTGATGTGCAGGAGACCCAGGTTCGATTCCTGGCCAGGGCACATAGGAGAAGTGCCCATTTGCTTCTCTACCCCCCCTTCTTCCTCTCTGTCTCTCTCTTCCCCTCCCACAGCCAAGGCTCCATTGGAGCAAAGATGGCCCGGGTGCTGGGGATGGCTCCTCAGCCTCTGCCCCAGGCGCTAGAGTGGCTCTGGTCACAGCAGAGCATCGCCCCCTGGTGGGCAGAGCGTCGCCCCTGATGGGCGTGCCGGGTGGATCCCGGTCGGGCACATGCGGGAGTCTGTCTGACTGTCTCTCCCCGTTTCCAACTTCAGAAAAAGAAAGAAAAATTAAAAAAAAAAAATCAATAAACAAAATCTTCAATAAAAATATAAAAGAAGGCAAAATGATAATCCACAGAATAGATTATTTGCTAACCATATATCTGCTATGAGATTTGCATCCTTATTATAAAAGGAATGGTTAAAAGTTAACAGTAAAAAGGCAGAAAGTCAAATTTTAAAATGGGCAAAGGACTTGAACAGACATTTTTCCAAAGGTATATAAATGGCCAGTAAGCACATGAAAAGATTTTCAGCATCATTAGTTATTAAGGAAATGCACATCAAAACACAATGAGATGTCTCTACACACCCAGCAAGATAACTACAATAAAATATAAAATAAAACTACAAACTCAGAAAATAACAAGGTGCTTCAAATGAGGAGGAACTGGAACCTTTGTTCCTAGTTGTCGGGAATGTAAAATGACTCAGCTACTTTGGAAAACAGTATATAGTAGGTCCTCAAAAAGTTAAACATAGAATCATCTTAGGACCCAGCAATTCCACAAAAGAACGAAAACCAAGTATTTAAACAAATATATGTACAGGCATGTGGATGGTGGCACTGTTCACAAGAGCCAAAAGGTAGAGATAACACAAATGTCCATCAACAAACGAATGGACAAAAAAAATGCGGTATGTCCATACAAAGGGATATTACTCATCCATAACAGGAATGAAATACTGGTCCATGCTACAGTGGACCTTGAAAACATTATGCTAAGTGAAAGAAGCCAGACATAAGAGGTCACGTATTTTATGATTCAATTTATAGGCAATATCTGGAATAGAGAAATCTTTAGAAACAGAATGTAGACTGCTAGTTGCCAGGGACTATAGAAGGGTAATAGGGAGCAACTACTTACTGGCTCTGGGCTTTCTTTTTAGGGGGATGATGTTTTAGAACTAATAAGAGGTTGGCTGCCCAACATCATAAATGCACTAAAGTGCCATTGAACTGTTCACTTGAAAATGCTTACTTTTAAGATATGTGTCTTTTGCCACAGTTTAAAATAAAAAAATAACAAAAACAAAACTACTCTCCTTCCCCATCCTTGGTTCTCTTAAAAAATGCAAAGAGAGAGTAATATACTCCGAGAAATGGTTCAATCTCTTAGCGCGCCAAGATTCCCAGGAACATCTTCTTTTATCTGCTCCATATCTGTTCCATCCACTAAACTCATAATCCTCCATTAGGAATCTTTAGTTAAAGGGCTTAGTAAGTGCTGGAATTTAACATGAGAACATTAGGGGAAAACATGACTAGCAACCAGACTAAGAACTGGTTTTGCAGGCACTAAAACCGTAAGTACGCCACACTACTGAGTGTCATAATCTTTAAAAAGAAACAAACCAACACGACTGACTGGATGACAAGACCAGCCTCCCAGCACCATCAGTGCCAAAGAGAACCGCACCAAGGAAAGAATGGCTATGCTAAGCCACGCGGCCCTTCGGCCGATTCCCAGTGAAGGCTGGACTCTAGGTGGATGAGACAGACACAAGGGCCCCGAGGTTATTTTACAGGCCTCAGGCACGTACAAAAATGAGCAAAATTATTCAGAACATTTTGGAAAAGACTATGACTTCACATGTGCTGTTCATCCAGTGGTTTATATTTGGAATGCTAGATATTCGGCCATTTTTTGTTTTTCTTTCTATGGATAAACTTTAAAATTGGCACAGTAACCAGCACAGAAACGGTAAGTTTCATTTACGAGTTGGTAGAATGACTATGTTTTGAAAGCCCAATGGTTTGAATCTTTGTGTGCCAACCTATGTACCGATAGAACAGGAGAATTAGAATCAACTCCCTATTTTTCACCTGAGTTTTCTAAATACAGCTAGTCAGACATCAGGGAAGATTATATACACTTCTAAGGCAATTGGAATTACTGTCAAGTTAAGCTGTTCTGCTTGGCCCTGGGTGAATATTAAGACAGACCCTGAAGAGTCTGCAATTAGTCTTTTCAATGGGAGAGGGAAGTCAACATGATGATTTAAATAATCATGATAAAGGTTAGTTTCTAAAGAGAAAAGAGATCAATTTTAAAATAGCAGCAAGAAGTTTTAAAAATGCATAAAAATAACACCTTAAAGCAAAAGGAATTGAAGATACTACAAGAATAACATCTTATGGAGTTATTAAATATTAGGGTGATGAATTATTGGGGAGAGCTTTAGAAAGAGAAAACTCTTGCCTCTTTGGATCAACTTTAATCTAGCCAGAAGACAAGGGTTCAGACTAAGAGACTTCTCAAGATAAGACGCTGAGCCTGGGATTTGGTAAAGAATGGAAAGAATCTTCCCTCAGCCCTCAGCCTTCTGAGAACTGCTCAGAGCTAAAAACCAGTTAACAACTAGGAGCCGCTGACCAGGAGGTGGTACAGTGGATAGAGCATCGGACTGGGATACAGAAGACCCAGGTTCGAGACCCCGAGGTTGCCAGCTTGAGCGCGGGCTCATCTGGTTTGAGCAAAGCTCACCAGCTTGGACCCAAGGTTGCTGGCTTGAGCAAGGGGTTACTCAGTCTGCTGAAGGCCCATGGTCAAGGCACATATGAGAAAGCAATCAATGAACTAAGGTGTCTCAATGAAACACTAATGATTGATGATTCTCATCTCTCTCCATTCCTGTCTGTCCCTCTCTCTGACCCTCTCTCTCTCTGTTAGAAAAAAAAAACCCAAAACAACTAGGAGCCTTCTGCTTTACAAGGATAGTTATTTAACCCAGAATTACCCAGAGAACGTATATGTGGCAGCAATGTATATGAAATTCTCATAATAAAGCTGTCGGTTATCCTGGAAATCATTCATGTTGCAGTTGATCTCAGAGGAACCTGCCCCTTTAACTGTCAGAGTGATAAAAGGGGGCAAGGTAGGTTCGTCCCATGCGTAATCCAATGAGGTCATGGGCTTCACTTCCGTTCGGAGCCTGGGTTCAGCTACACCGTGCTGGGTAAAGACGACCGGGACCTATAGCCAGGGCAGAGAGGATAGAGAAGGCTTTCATTCAGACCGGTGTTACTGGGAAGCAATCCGGAGCTTCCTAGGTTTAAGTTCCAGATCCTCCCCAAATGCATCCTTCACATGGCACAACCCCAAGACGGGTTCCTCATCTTACCTCTCCAAATGCCCTTCTAGCATCTTTCAAATCACAAAAAAAACCCACCAACGGAACGACACGGGCTACAGCCTGGTGGATAAAGGGCTGTAAGAAGCTCTGCCGCCCCCACATACCAAGGGGAAGCACTTCCACCCTTTCAGTGATCTCTTCCACCCTCACCCTGTGATCCATTTTGAACACAGAAAAGCATAATAATTTTGGAATTCAGCTACGGAAAGTATTATAAGACATTGTTACTCAATGGCAGAATGTAAAATAGAATCTGATGATTTCCATTTTGGCTCTACTTGTGAGATGTATAAAAACGCTCCCTGTAACTCAGCAATGGTGGAGCCGCCCATTCCCAACGTCACTGGACAGTCTGACTCTGGTTCTTCTCTCTGTGTGGAATGACTACTGGAGACACCATGCCAACCAAACTAATCTGGTCACAGTAAGCACTAGGGCTGACAACTCACTGCTGGACATGGCTGCCCAGCAAAGTAGCCAGCAGAAAACCCCCTCTGCAGGGCGGGGATTTCCACGGCTGTCCAGCTGTAGAGGTCCGTACGTGGCTTCTTTTAAACCCAAGTTTAAAATGCATCTCATCATTATCTTAAGGGGAGCACACACCCCAGCCTCCCACATATGAAACAGTCAAACTGTCCCTCAATCCCACGTGATACCTTAGAAAAGTTGTCAATTCGGAAGGGAGGGGGCAACTGATCCGTGTCACTAAAGGAGATCCTATAGGTGGCGCCTCTGAGTGTGATCTCCACGCGCAGGAAGAAGCATTTTCCCAGAGTGTCTCTGCAGGAAAGAGGAACAGAAGAGGCTGCACGAAATGGAGAACACAAGTTACAGTTCACTTTCCTCTCACACTTCCCATAATCACGACACTGCTTGGACCTCGATCGATACCATAGTGTGTTCTTTGATCACATCAAAAAGGTAGGAATTGACAGTATAACCACTCAGTAAAAAAAAGAATGCATTCAAGCAACTTTTGAATAGCATGTTGTAACTGCACTGCAAGACCTACAAATTTTACTTAGTGGGTTTGTTTGGGACAATGGTGTTAGTGTAGAAAATGAGTAAATATTGGTTGAACTACTTAGAAGTGTTGATACTAGACTACCTTTGCCTAGACAGAGAGCAATTTCTATGGTTCAAACTAATATACTGATGTTATTGAGCAGGGTTCTCACTTTAGGATGAGGGAGGTGAGGAAGAACCCTGTGTAATGGAGGCATCAGTGTGTGATCATAATTTATAGCTATTTCTATGTGTACATGTATGTGTGTACTTAATTACTAGAGAGAACAGAAAGGTCTTCTTTACAGAAGAATATCAGTTCATAAGTGTAGAAGAAATAAGAGAATTTTAAAATCTCCATTTAGCAGCCACCGACGTAATAACTGGCTCAGAGAAGAACTATCAAAGCACTGAGTGAAAGGTTTTTAGGAAATGGAATATACACACAGTCTCAAATTATCTCTTCAATTGATATTTTTGTTTACAAAGAAGAAAAGGTATCTTTGTAAGAGAGACCTGGTAGACAGCACCTTAATCACGTAATGACTGAATTCAGCAATGTCAGTAATGGGACCAAGAGACGGCACGCCACACACTGCTGCCCGATGTGATGCAGTAGAAAACACCCAATACCACCTATGTAGCATTCTTACCAAAAATCTCTGACCCAAATCGGTATTAGGAAATGATCAGGGAAATCCAGAAAATAGGATATTCTATAAGAAACCCGTAGAACTTGAACTCTTCAAAAGGAAAAGTGGGCGCATTCTAGACTGAAGGAGATGAGATACATTGGCCAAATGAAATGCATGATCCTTGACTGATCCTAGATCAGGGGAGGGGTTGCTATGAAGAACATTTTAAAGAACTATTTATTAGAAGATAAATCAATATTAAATTTCTTCAGTGTACAATATTAGTATATTTAGATAAAGGCCCTTGTCTTAAGGTGGTGAGTGAAGTTTTTTATGGTTGAAGTTCCATGATGACTTTAATTCACTTTCAAATGTTCAGAAAAAAGTGTATGTCATGTGGAGAGAGAACAAGAACACAGCAAAATGTTGAAATGTGATAAGTCGAGCTAAAAGATGTAGGAATCTTCATTGTACAACTCGAAAGTTTTCTGTAGGTTTAAGCTCTTTCAAAATGAAATGGTGGGGGAAGCAGAAAAAACACACAGCATTAGTCTATGCTCGGCACTTCAGGACTCAAACAGATCTCTGCACACCCACGCTCAGAGCAGCACCTTCCACAACAGCCAAAAGGCAGAACTGGCCCAAGTTTCCATCAACAAAGCAATGGATAAGAAAAATGTGGGAAAAAAAAGAAAAAGAAAAAAAAAGAAAAATGTGGTCCAACCATACAACAGAACATTATTTAGCCTTAAAGAGGAAGAACATTCTAACACGTGACAATGCATATGAATCTTGAGGACATTGTGCTGAGTAAAACAAGCCAGTCACAAAGACAAATACCATCTGATTACCCTTCTCTGAGACACCCAGAGCAGTCACCTTCAGAGAAAGCAGAGCCCCTGGGGGTGGGGGGTGGGGGGGCAGGGGAGTGGCTGTCTATGGGGAGAGAGTGTCGGTTTTGCAAACTAAGAAGAGTTTGGAGTCTGGCTGCACAACAATATGAATGGACTTAACACTAGTGAACTCAAAAATGCTTAAGATGCTAAATTCTATGTACTGTAAGCCCACAGAACAATCTCTGGGTCTCTCTCTCTGTGATCTTTCTCACATGGTATGGGTATCTTACAGCAATTTAGTTTAAAACTCTCAATACTTTGGCCCTGGCTGGTTAGCTCAGCGGTAGAACGTCGGCCTGGCGTGCAGGAGTCCCGGGTTCAATTCCCAGCCAGGGCACACAGGAGAAGCGCCCATCTGCTTCTCTACCCCTCCCCCTCTCCTTCCTCTCTGTCTCTCTTCCCCTCCCGCAGCCAAGGCTCCATTGGAGCAAAGTTGGCCTGGGCACTGAGGATGGCTCCATGGCCTCTGCCTCAGGCGCTAGAGTAGCTCTGGTCGCAACAGAGCAATGCCCCGGATGGGCAGAGCATCACCCCCTGGTGGGCATGCCGGGTGGATCCCGGTCAGGCACATGCGGGAGTCTGTCTGACTGCCTCCTCATTTCCAACTTCAGAAAAATACAAAAAAAAAAAAAAAGAAAAGAAAAAAAACTCTCAATACTTTTTAGAAAAGCATTTGATGAAAGCAGAAAGAAAAGTCATCCTGTGCTAGATGAGGTTAAATTTGGTGTTTTTTTTTTTTTTTAACAAGGACCTGGAGGTCACTGGGATTAGCAAAGGCCAAACAGCATCAAATGAGAGAAGAATTTGAAGAGTGTATAGAATAGACAAAACCATTTATAATACAATTAGTGTGACCATCTAAATGCAGACGGAGGTTTTGGATGTGCAGGCAACAGTTAGCCCCTTTCCCTGGGAACCGAAGAACACAGCAGTTGCACAATGGTCAAAACTGCTGACATTCCCTTTAACTCGTTCCATCAAAACATTCGCTCATACTTACCTGGTCTTTGCAAGTTTTAAGACCTTTGTCTGAGCCAGAAACATGTGTGTCCATTTCATGAAAAGTAGTATTACTATTTACTACTTACTATTTACAGCTTTATAAATATTTAAAGTTTATAGGGTATTTACAGCTTACTATTTAATGCATCTCAGACAAAGCTACTTTTTGTCTAAATATAGTCTCTGAACTTACCTCATGTTGATATGGAAGGAATTATTCTTGTTGACCTCAAAGCCTCCAGACCAAATACAATTGGGCAGGTCCATTAATCTGACACATAATAGCTGATCGTAGTCATTCCGAGGCCAGTGGAACACCACGCTGGAACCAGGAAGAGTGGAAATGTAACCTTCGGGATTGGCTGTTCCCTGAAAGACACAGAATCCCTGGCTGTGGTCAACAAGTCCAGTCAATGTTTACTAAGTACCAATTCTGAGCCGTGCCCTCTCCCAGAAGCTATTCGGGGATCCAAAGGCAGAAGATGGTTACATCACAGAACTCTCCGTGCTGAAGGGGAGATAAGCCATGACATCCAAACTCCCTGTGCGATTAAACACTAGTCATTCTTCAAAAGCAAACTGCTCACCTGTCCCCTGGCAAATTCCCTCTGCGCAAACGCAAGCTTGTGAGATGATTTATTATCTAACAGGTAACGGGGGGCAAAGATGACCATACAGGTGTCAATGTATCGACCTCGGCCTTTCTTGACATCAATACCTGCAAGTAACAAAAACCACTGCCATGAATTAATCAGAAAAAAAGAAAATTTGTGGCCTGAAAGAAATACAAAGCCTTCACCATTACTTAGTTTCTCTAAGAAAACAATTATATCACCCAAAGAGGCTATCAAGCCTTCCAAGAATGTAATGAAAACAGCAGTCGCACTCAAAGTATTATTCTTTGTTTCCAATCAGGCCTTAAACAGTCTCAGTGGCAGTATCAATATCCCCACAATTCCTAGCTTCTTCATAAAGTGTGTACCATAATAACAACTGAAACATACAGGTGTCCAGGCATAGATACTCTGGTTTCAATTTATGAAGTTGACTACTACGACAGTTTATGTAACACATCTCTGCTTACTTCTGGGACATAAAATTTCCTCTAAAGAACTTACCCCTTTTATAGGATAGAGTAGAAATTTTAGATTACTTAACTTGATTCCTTAGTACCCTAAACTCAAATGACTTTTCTCTAGTATTTTCTTTTAGCTCACTGCCTAAGGATCCAGCTGAAATATAATGCAAAATATTATAGAATGTATTCATTCATAAAATAAGTGTTTTCAGCACCCACTATGTACTGGGGAGTGGGGGGTGGGAAGCAAATACAACATGTAGCAAGGAACAAAAGTCATAGTCAAGCATAAGAAAATCTCAAAACACCAGGTCCCCCCAAAAAGAAAGGAAAAAATGAAAGAGCACTGAATTATTTTTAAAGATCTGATAATTTTTAAGAATACAAAACTCGGGATGAACTATTTGTTTGTTCACACAATAAATATAGCAACTATATTCAAGGCACTGGGCTGAGTTCTGTTTATACAATGATAAAAATATTTATAGTAGAGATAATAAATATAATAATATTAACTGAACTCTTAATACAAGTTACGCCCTCAACCAAAGGCTCCACAGTTAATTCTCATAACAACCTTATGAGTTAGTATTTTCATTCTTTCCATTTTACAGGTGAGGAAACCAAGGCATTTCAAAGCTATGTGACTTGCCCCAGGTCACACAGCCCTTAGTACAGGGGTCTCAAACTCGCGGCGCCCGCCGAACAATTTTGTGCGGCCCGCAGACTAATCCACGAAGTTCAAAATATTTTGGATAAAATTAAGTAAGCCTAGGGGCCTACTTGTATTTTTCATTTCTCTAGCATCCTAGCTAGATATTAGCTTAGTTAACAGCAGTTGTGATGCGAACTACAGTTTCTGGTCATTTTGTGACACTGAGTAAACTGCATGTACGATTGTGCTTGTTGTACTGATTTTTTTTTGTTTTCAACTGCAGTGAGAAAAGTGTTGCGTAACAGTTGCCTTTTGTAGACTTAGTGCGGCCCGCCGAACGGCTGTGATCTTGCTCTGCAGCCCACATGCTGAGTTGAGTTTGAGACCCCTGCCTTAGTGGGACAGTTGGGATTCAAACCCAGGCAGCTGGCCTCAGGAGCCCTTTTTCACATGATGACGGGACATATACAAGGACCCCACTCAGCAGTCAGGTATCAAGAGAAACATAAAAAAGAAAAGAGACCTTTAGCTATGACAAGTAGGTGTCCTGGATGTCCCAACATGATCCCAGTTATAAATATCCCACTCCAGTAACTACATAATCCATTTGTACTGGCTTGAAAAACCTGGGGTTCCTTTAATATGTTTTCAAAACACCTGAAAGGCTGAGCAAATCTCAGAAACAAGGATCTCTGAAACTCTAGGGAAAAGGTGCGAAGGAATGGGGGAACGGAGAGGTATTCCCTATCACTCCTCTTCCTGTAACTCACAGTAGACCTTTCAGTGTCAGAAACGGACATGATCATAGCTAGCTGACATCAACTAACATAAAGCCTGCCCACAAAGGATGTGTTTAATCTGATAATATTTAAAGAATTTACAGTACCAAGACTCAATTTTGAGGAAAAACAAAAACAGGCTTTCTGTTTCCCTTTTCATGTTAGATTGCAAATAAATCCCCAGTAAATGAACGGCTGATAAGACAAAAATGTATAAAATCCTTATTTTTTTGGAGGTGCATGTGAGGCTCACAGGCAGAGCCCTCCCTAGCTTTAGAGCTTGGGACTGTGCTTTAAACTTTCCTGATAGGAGCTAGTTATCTATCCAATTCTCCAAAAATATTCAAGTAAGAGATTCCACAAATTCCCTTGATATTACATGCCAAGATCTCATGATCCTTAAGACTTATAAAGTTTCATCTTAGTCTACCCCGTCTATTCCTTTCTTTGGTAGAAAAACAAAATTCAAATCATAGTCTTGTCCCTAAAAACATATGTAATAAGTTTTGTGGGGGTTTTTTTTGTGACAGAGACAGAAAGAGTCAGAGAGAGAGACAGATAGGGACAGACAGACAGGAACGCAGAAAGATGAGAAGCAGCATCAATGCTTCATTGCAGCACCTTAGTTGTTCATTGATTGATTTCTCATGTGTGCCTTGACGGGGGGGGGGGGGGGGGGGGGGGGGGGCTACAGCAGACTGAGTGACCCTTTGCTCAAGCCAGTGACCTTGGGCTCAAACTGGCAAGCCTTGCTCAAAGCAGATGAGCCTGCGCTCAAGTTGGCGACCTCGGGGTCTCAAACCTGGGTCCTCTGCATCCCAGTCCAACGCTCTACCACTGCGCCACCACCTGGTCAGGCTATAATAAGTTTTAATGAATTCTCCTAGGACAGTGATTTTCAATTGGTGTGCCATAAGAACTTTTAAAACATGCAATACCTGACTATTTAGTTAGGGCACTGACCTCTTCTCCCCTTAGATTGTCAAATAAAACAATGACAAAGGTCAACACAACAATAGCCATCCAGTGTGAATGCCCTGTCTTGAACCATAAATAAATAGGTCACAAAATAGAGTTATTGGCCATGTTGCATAAGATTGCCTCTGATTGGTGAATTCTTGGTACCAGAAATCCGTATATACAAGTAGAGGCATCTGATTATTTTAAATGTCACTCTGGAGCAAAAAGGGTAGGTAATTCCCATTATTATTATTATTATTATTATTATTATTGTAAACCCATCAAAATTATACCTATTTTTTTGTCAGATCAGCAAAAAATATCTATTTTGGTGTGCCACAGAGTTTTAGTGATTAGTGTACGTGTGCCATGAGATGACAATGGTTGAAAACCGCTGCCCTAGCACTTAAGTTTCTACATGTACTCACTGCCCAGTTCTGACAGGACAGCTCGCTTTGCCTCCCTGCGGGGATTCTGTGATTCCTCAGCGCCAGCTGCTGGGCGCGCCACCACCCCACCCTGCAATCGGTCTGGCTACAGCTTCTAGCCAACCTGTGTCAGCTTGTTTTGGAAAGTGGTTCAAGGACAAGATACCCCAGAAGGAAACCAAACACAGCATGAAGCAGCCCTGCCTGGTCAGGGCGTGGAGCACACAAATGTGAGCAGAAGTAAATGATCCTGCCCGGAAGGATCAAATTGAAGTTCATTTCTTCCATGAAAAATAACCCTAATGTCAACTTTAAAAGAGGCAGCCCCATGACAAGGGAGAATGCACACAAATTCAGATTTCAAAAACACTAAAAGGAGACTACTCGCAAGAGCCTCTATTACTAATAAAACCTCAAACACTTAAACGTGTCCCTGACTCTGCGTAGAGTCTAGGGCAAATGACACCACCTCGGTTTCCTTCTACAACGTAACTATTTCTGCCCTGTCCAATATGCTAGCCACTAGTTATATATGGCTATTTAAATTCATGAACAGTCAATACAACTCAACTCCTTGGTCACCCTGGCCACATTTCTTAGTAATGTACTCTCAAGTGCTCGGCAGTCACATGTGGCCGGTGCTACCGTACTGGACAGGGCAAAATAGAACATGTCCATCTTTGCAGAGAATTCAATGTAGTGCAGTCCTGGATGGTTTTCCAACAGTCAGCACTAAATGGTGTTTGGGATCCTTGGAAGCTATACACTAACAGAAGGATGCACTGTTAACATTTTAAACCTGAGGCGCAGTTAAATCAAAATTATCTTAATCCCAAAGAAAATCTTTTGAGAATTCCAGGCGGCTATGGGGTTTATAGATATAAATAGTATTGTCCACTCGCCACCGTCCATAAGCTAAGCTAGTTTAGTGGGCTTCTTTCTAGTTACTACAACCACCAAGTGCATTTTATTATATTTTCTACTTCAAACGTGAGCGCCTCTATCACAACCCCACCTCTGACCCAGACTTCCCCTTTGTGTCTGGGCAAGTCACTTAACCTCTCTGCTCAGCTTCTAGGAGAACAATGCTTCTTACCCTCTTAAAGGTTTGCGAAGTTTAATGAACGTGTGGGAAAATACTTGGAGGAAGAAAAAAGCATTCTAAGTGTTTCCATTATGCCCATGAAAAACAAGGATTTAAGCCAAACTGGTCCTTTTGTAACATAGGTGAGTCTGAAATTAAACAGAGTGCCAGACCTCAAAAGGGCAGTATTTGGGTAGCTCCTTAAGATCCCCAGGAGAGCATATCTGTGCCGATACCCATCCAGCATTCAGAGAAAAGATACCTAACCCAGTGCCAAATGAGAAAATCAGCACTTGCAGCCAGGCCGAAACGTATGGCCAGCTTAGGATCCAAGCCCAAGACCAGGGGCCAGTGGTTCAGCCCCTCCCGCTGGCCCACACACAACCCACCAATGTTATAGATCAGCCCCGGGCGGTTTCCTTGCTGGATGACTTTCAACGCCCGGACGCCACTGCCGCCATCCAGCGAGAAGCCCTGGCACCAGCCTGGCATGCCTTCAGGATGGATCCCCCTTCCGATTCTCATCGTGCAGCTGTGGGCAGAAAAGCAAAGGCTGACATATTTGTCCATAAGGTAGTCTCACCTACTGTGCCCACTGGGAAGCACTGCTGTAGCAATCACCCCAAGTTAGAACTGTAATACTGACTCTTCCTTACTCACGCAATTCCCAAACACAGCAAAGCAATTAATTGGTGGTTAACATCCTCTCTTAGAGGGAGCCCCAGTACAACAATGTGTAAAATGTTTGGATTTCCTCAACTGAACACTTAAGGAAAAAAATTAAGATTCTCCTAGCACAAGACATTCAGAAAATGCTACAAAATATCTATTATTCCTGGGGGGGGGGGGGGATTTGAGGGTTTCAAGGGTTTGAGAAATAACTTGAACATATAAGTGTGCACAGAATTCTGTACATCCATGGCTAACAGCATGTTCCTTCTAAGGCGTGTTGCTATTACAATGGCACAGCACAGCTTAGTGGCCAGTGTCTCATCACAGACCCTGGAGCCGTAATTCCTGAACATGTGTTCCAGTTCTAACCACTAACAAGCAATACAACCTTGGGCAGGTAATTCTCTCTCTTGGAGCCTCAGTTTCCTCATCTTAAAACAAAATAGTATTTCCTGCCCTGCCTAATCCACTGCGATGTTGGGAGAATCAAATGAGATGGTCTCTATGGAAATGCTTTGGGAACTACGAATCCCCTGGGAAAATAAACTATTATGAATGCCAAGTCCTAGATCAAAACCTGTCCAGTCCTTTCAGGAAGAGTGAGGCTGGGCTTGCTGGCCATGTCAAGCACCTGTACCTCCACCACGCCCAGCATCCCAGCCCGTCCTCCGACTCCAGCCCTCCCTGGCGAACACACCTGCACCCACTGGCGTGTGGCATGCCCTCAGCCTTTCCCATGAGCTTGCAGCAAGCATACTTCTGCATATACGGGCTATGGCGTTTTAGCAGTACCATTCACACCCATTTACCTTTGCATTATGGCTATAGACGAAGACTTATAAAAGGCAGAATGTCAAAACCAAGGACAAAAGTGAACGAATGCCCATATAGTACATTAAAAGGATATGTCATCTAATTCTCAAAATTGTTGCTTTTTCCTGCCATTAAACATGCAAGACATGCTTTGAGATCTTGAAACGGCACACTTTATTGCCAGGGTAAAAGGGATGGGTTTAAGACCTTACACAAAATCACCTGGAAAGGATTAATGGGGCGGAGGCTTTCCCAGAGGTTCAGTGGCCGCCGCAGCCAGCACCTATGCCAGCTCCTCTGCCCGTGCCGAGAGCTTGCAGGGAAGAAAACCATGCAGAGCACAGAACATGTGGGCCTCTCTCCACTGGCCGATTATTTTAAATGTTATGAATAGGACTACTTCAATGCATGTAAAATAAAACTAGCTTTCATTATAAACCAATCAAATGGTTTATTTTCACTCTCAAGTAACACAGAAATTAAATCCGAAAGAATCCCATTAGGTCATGGTCCCATTCCCCTGCCGAGTCGGGACTGTTATCTACAGGACATTCCACCCGACACGGATACACGATAGCCTTCGCTCATTCCTTCCCTTCCCTAGGAGCTTATTCCCTTCCTGAAAAGAGCAGCACTCACAGGTTCGGCTGCTCTTTGTCCGCGTAGCAGAATAAGAGGGGGCTCAGGCTCCGGGCCAGCTCGTGTTCCTCAAACTGGCCTGCGGCGTCTGTCTTTGCATTGTCCTGTCTGAAGATCAGTGGCAACCCTTTAGGAAGGAGGGGAGAACTTCACATCAATCCCACTCAGTTATCCAAGACAGATGCAAATGATAAAAGAACAAAAAATCAAAAAAAAATAAAATAAAAAGAACAAAAAATCATTAAGGGAGAAAGAGTGATAACTGAATGTCCTTAGTGGGCTCAGTTCGTTGTGCAAAAAGGACGGCCTTGACCATGATAACACACTTATTATGGAAGCAGGAAAGTTCCAGCAGCTTAAACAGTTGAAGTAGCCTATTTGCATTGGCTATTTCGTTGGCTGAGAAAAAAAAAAATTCCCCTGGCCAAAGCCACAGGCCTACGCTATACGCACCTGTTTTGTTAATCAACCAATATGGGGCAGAAACAAAGATCTTTAAAGAGCCTTCTGCTCGACACACAATCCGGATGGTGAGGTTCAGCTGCCGCCGGTTTGTGTCATAGAGTCGCATCCTTACCATGTAGTTTTGGGTTCCGGGTGGAATAAGCAATTCCTTACAGAGTGGAAAGTTCTCCAGTGATACCCCTAAAGGAGATATAAGCCATTGTCTTTCTGGGTTCTCATTTCAGTTTGTTAAAATACGCCACATCCAAAGAAAACGGGATTCCTTTTGGAAAAACTCAATAACTGTGTCGCTTACTAGCTAAAAAGTCTCATTAGAATGGCCACTTTCCTCTAGCTGGGGTGAGACTGCACAGGAAGCAAACCAGATGGCCTGGAAGCCACACTACAGAGTCTGAACTGCCTAATTAGAAAGATGAAGATACCAAAAGGCCACCAATAATACAGCTGTGATTACTAAGAGCCTACTAGACATCAGGCCCTGTGCTGGGGCCCAACATGCAATAAAGGCAAGGCTAGGGTAAGAGTCAAGGTTTCTGCAGCCAAGCTGCCTGGCTTCCAAGTCCGAGGCTGGCCTTACTAGCTTACTTACTAGTGATATAAGTGACTTAACCTCGCCGTGCTTCATTTGCCAAATGGGGTGACAACAGCATCCACACGGCAGGATTGTTATGGACAGTGACAATCCCTGGAAAGTAGCCTGGGACAGTGAAGGTGTGGGTGTGTGTGCACCGAGCGGTGCTGGCTGGGAGGACACTTCCATCCCCGACAGGGGCTCAGGACACATCTGTTGAAGAAATACTTCAGTGTCAGAGCATAGACCTATTTTCTCTAGAATGGACAACAAGCACTGTACTATTTTTCTTTTCTAAATGAAGCTCAAGGGATTAGACAGTCATTGGCATGGAAGCTTGTCACTGTGGGTCACAAGTTCAATGAGTTTCGGGTTCCTGTTTGTAAAATGGGGTAACAGCTGTCTCTCCACTTGAAGTATGTGCTGCCACGAAGATCAAATGAGGTGATACACAAAACCGTAAAAAGATAACTATCTAAGCCATTACTTCAACATGTCGCCAACAGCCTTTTTAAAGAAACAGACTTCCTTCCCACACTCCAGAGGCACCTCTCTGCTAGAAGTGCTACAAACATGACTATGAGTCTAATGACTCTCTACCCCGGGCTCATTCACCCCTAACACTGAACATACTTGATGCATTAGACATTCTAAACCTCAATTGCTTCACCAGGAATAGGGACAAATGACTATTGTTTAAGGATTACATGAGATCATGTGTGTGAGGCATGTGACATAATGTCTGAAGCACCATGCAGGCTTGGCGACTGTTTTTCCCTTTCCTGAAAAGAGCAAGAAGAGACATATGATTTCACTCATATTAAGGCTGGGAAAAAGCACGGATAGAAAAGATGAAATGACTTCCTACAGTCATACGTCACATAAGCAACCTAAGAAAAAAGGCTCTGTTGAGGGCTTCCTCTGGGAATCTTTTCGATTTGTCCAATTATTTTCCTTTGATAATTTCTAATTTACATTTACTTCTTTTTAAAATTTATTTTATTGATTTTTGTGAAAGTAAGGGAGAGAGAGACAGAAACATTGATGTCTTCCTGTATGTGCCCTGACCGGGATTAAACCAGCGACCTCTGCGTATTGGGACGATGCTCTAACCCAGTGGTCCCCAACCCCTGGGCCACGGACCAGTACCAGTCTGTGGGCCATTTGGTACCAGTCGCAGAGAAAGAATAAATAACTTACATTATTTCTGTTTTATTTATATTTAAGTCTGAACGATGTTTTATTTTTAAAAAATGACCAGATTCCCTCTGTTACATCTGTCTAAGACTCACTCTTGACACTCGTCTCAGTCACATGATACATTTATCCGTCCCACCCTAAAGGCCAGTCCGTGAAAATATTTTCTGACATTAAACCGGTCCGTAGCTCAAAAAAGGTTGGGAACCACTGCTCTAACCAACCGAGCTACCCGGCCAGGGAAGAAGTTTAACAATTTTTTTAAACTGCGTTAAGTCCATTGAGCTGGCTTATTGTGATCGTGTATGGGTTATAACTTCTCCAAAATGTTTACCAAACCACAAAATACTGACTGACATTTTGACAGAATTATAACAAAGGAGAATCTGAACCCTTACCCAGTTCGATGTTCTGGGACGTGTCGGCTGTGTGGAGAGCCACCTCTTTGCCAGGCTTCAGTGTCCCACTGACGGGCATCCCTTTAACATAAAAGTCAAGTTCACAAGGGAGCAAGTTGCAGAGTACCACAGTTGGCAGGAGATATATGGTATGCCCAGGCTGTCTGAAAATCTGTTTTGCACTGTCAGAAAATATGTTTGAGGGCATGTAATCTGGGTAATTCTCTTTCTTTATGGCCACACAAAACCTGTGAAGACAAAATGGTATAAAAAACCATCAGCCTGAATGAATCATTTGAATTTTTTCTCCTTAGCTAAGTATGAGAAAGCATAACATTAAAATGGTTCAATAAGCCCTGGCCGGTTGGCTCAGCGGTAGAGCGTCGGCCTAGTGTGCGGAGGACCCGGGTTCGATTCCCAGCCAGGGCACAAAGGAGAACGCCCATTTGCTTCTCCACCCCTCCGCCGCACTTTCCTCTCTGTTTCTCTCTTCCCCTCCCGCAGCCAAGGCTCCATTGGAGCAAAAGATGGCCTGGGCGCTGGGGATGGCTCTGTGGCCTCTGCCTCAGGCGCTAGAGTGGCTCTGGTCGCAACATGGCGACCCCCAGGATGGGCAGAGCATCGCCCCCTGGTGGGCAGAGCATCGCCCCCTGGTGGGCGTGCCGGGTGGATCCCGGTCGGGCGCATGCGGGAGTCTGTCTGACTGTCTCTCCCTGTTTCCAGCTTCAGAAAAATGAAAAAAAAAAAAAAAAAAGGTTCAATAATTCAGTAAGATCCTTGCACCGCTATAGCTACCACCCAAAATCAGTGGTAGAACATTTCTCTCCCTCTAGAAAGTTCCCTGATATCCCTTTCCTATCAAAATCCTCTCCCCCACCAATCAGGCAACCACTCTCTGGTATCTCTCACTATAAATTAGTGCTGCCTGTTCTTGAACTGCATCAAAATGGAATGAATGACACAGCATGCACAACTCTTTGTGTCTGGCTATTTGGCATAACATGTTTCAACAGATTCAGTCATGTTCTATGCATCAGTTATTTGATGAATATCCCAATATATGAACATACCAGTTTTCATTTATTCATTATCCTGTCAACAGCCGATGGGGTTGCAGCTCCAGATCAAATTATTGAGAATGGAAATCCTAACAATACCGAGTCCTCCTATCTATGAATTTAATTATATATTTCTTAGTTATTAGGTTTTCTGTAATAACTCTCAGCAAGCTTTTGTCATTTCTAGAGCAGAAGATTGGTACATATTCCTTCCAGTGATTCCTGGGGTAATTAATGTTTATTATAAATGGTATTTTTTATATCATATTTCCTAATTGTTCATGGCCAGAATATAAGAACACAATTAATTTCTATACATTGATTTCAAATCCTGAAATTTTAACAAACTTTTTAGGTCTCATAATTTTCTATGATACTGTTTACATACATAATTGTGTTGTTTGCAATGGCTAAGACAACTACTGCAAGGTTGAACAGAGTAGCTGCTTCCTAACTTTAAGAAAAAAAGTAAGATTTCGCCATTGAGTATAAAGGTAGCTATAGGTTTATGACAGATACCCTTTAGAAGAATGGAAACATTCCCTTAGATTCCTAGTTTGCTGAACTTTATCAGAATGGGTGTTGAATTCTATTAAATGCTTTATTTTTATTTTATATTATATTTTGCTGTACTGAGATGATCTGATGTGTTTTTTTTCTTTTAGTCTGTTAACATGGAGAATTTCATTTATCAGGGTTTTTTTAAAGAATTTATTCATTTTAGAGAGGAGAGAAGGAGGAGAGAAGGAGGGAGAGAGGGAGAGGGAGAGGGAGAGAAAGAGAAAGAGAGAGAGAGCGAGAGAGCGAGCAGGGGGAAGAGCAGGAACCATCAACTCCCATATGTACCTTGACCAGGCAAACCCAGGGTTTCGAACTGGCAACCTTAGCGTTCCAGGTCGATGTTTTATCCACTGCACCACCACAGGTCAGGCATGCATTTATCAATTTTCAAATGTTAAGCTAATCTTACATCTGCAGAATAAAGCTCACTAGCTATTTTCTATTTGGTAATGTTTTGCTAAGAATTTTTACAACTCTTCATGGGAATACAGGTTCATAGCTTTCTTTGTTATTTAATATCTGTATCAGTTTTGGTATCAGGGATATGCTGGCCCCATAAAATGAGTTAAGAACTGCTACCTCCTCCTTCACTTACTCAAAGAGTTTGCATAGAACAGGTTTTATTTCTTCCTTAACTGCATGGCAGAATTCACCAGGGAAGCCACAGAACCCTAGCGTGTTTTTTGTGGGAAGGCTTTTTATTATAAATTTCTTTAGTAGATATTGGCTATTTGGATTTTCTATTTCTTCTTTGTGTCAGTTTTGGTAATTTGTGTTTCTCAAGAAACTTGACATTACAGTGTGAAATTTATTTGCATAAATAAATTGTATATAACATCTCCTTTTAATACTTTTAATGTCTGCAGGATATATAATCATGTCTCCTTTTTTCATTCCTTTTATTGGTAAATTGTGTTTTCTCTCACTTCTCCTTGATCAGTCATAATAGTGGTTTATCAAATTATGAATCTCCCAAAAAGCCAATTTTGATTTTATAATCTTTTCTGTTTATTTTCTATTTCATTGACTTCCATACTTATCTTTGTTGTTTCTCTTTTTCTATTTCTTCGTATTTCACTTGATCCTCTTTGTCTACCTTAAGGTAGAAATTAGGGCAGCTATTTACATCTTCCTTATCTTCTTATACGAACATTAAAGCTACACATTTCCCTCTAAAAGTGCTTTTGCTGCATCCTCCGCATTTTAATATGTCTGGTTTCTATTACTGTTCAGATTGGAAAAGTTTGTTTATAATTTATTTTTGACTCATGGGTTAGAAATGTATTGTTTAACTTGCAAATATTTGAAGATTTTGTAGGTATCTTATTGTCATTGATTAGTATAATTCTATTGTGATCATGAAATATATTGTGTATGGTTTCAATTCTTTAATATTTATTTTTGAGCAAGAGAGAGAGAGACAGGAAGAGACAGACAGGAAGGGAAAGAGATGAGAAGCATCAACTTGTAGTCGTGGCACTTTATTTGTTCATTGATTGCTGCTCATACATGCCTTGAGCAGGGGGCCCAGCCGAGCCAGTGACCCCTTGATCTAGCCAGAAACCTTGGGCTCAAGCCAGTGACCTTGGGCTTCAAGCCAGTGAGTGACCTTTGGGCTCAAGCCAGAGACCATGGAATCGTTTCAGTGATCCCACACTTGAGCTGGATGAGCCCACGCATAAGCCAGTGACCTAGGGCTTCAAACCTGGGACCCTCAGCATCCCAGGTCAATGCTCTATCGACTATGCCATCATCGGTCAGGCAAATCTTTAATATTTATTGATCTTTGTTTTATCACCCAGTAGTTGGTGTCTCTTGATGAATGTTCCATAGACACTTGAAAAAATGTGCAGTCTGGAGTTGTTGGTTAAAGTGTTTGATAAATATCAATTATGACAAGCTGATTGACAGCATTATTCAAATCCTTTTATCTTTATTGGTTCTGTTTGTTTTGTTAATTACTGACATGGCAGTGTTAAATCGCCAATTACAGCAGTGTATTGATCTATTTCTCCCTTTAGCCTGCTAACAGTTGGCACAGCTGGGTCAAGGGTAAGCCAGGACTTTCTGTAAGGCTGGCACATCTGCAGAAGTAAACTTCATGAACACCTGTCTTCACTGTAAAAAAAACTACAGCCGACGACAGCTAATCTAATTAAGCTTAAAGTCTAAGTTTAGAAGAATCTAACATTAGTAATTCAGTATTTTTTCCAACTTTATATCTTATAACATACTAATTATACTCTTTGGAATGGGAAAAAAAGGAGTCTAAATAATTAGATAATTTTGACAAAGTTGCCTGACCAGTCGGTGGCGCAGTGGATAGAGCGCCGGACTGGGATGCGGAAGACCTAGGTTTGAGACCGCGAGGTCGCCAGCTTGAGCGCGGGCTCATCTGGTTTGAGCAAATCTCACCAGCTTGGACCCAAGGTCGCTGGCTCGAGCAAGGAGTTACGCGGTCTGCTGAAGGCCTGCGGTCAAGGCACATATGAGAAAGCAATCAATGAACAACTAAGGTGTCGCACTGAAAAACTGATGATTAATGCTTCTCATCTCTCTCCGTTCCTGTCTATCCCTCTCTCTGACGCTCTCTGTCTGTAAAAAAAAAAAAAAAAAAAAAATTTGTCAAAGTTCCCAAAAAAAGTCAATACAAGGCGCATGAACCTTCATCCAAAATTCCTTTGAAATCTGCTATTTGAGGGTTCTGCACCCCAGTTTAGGAATGGGGACCAGTAATATTTTTCTTCCCTCCCCATATGTCCTCTTTGTGCAGATACATACACACACGTTCCTCACCATGTACGTGTGAGCAGAGTGTGTTTGGCTGTTGTTCCCACATGCATATTAGATGATAAGTACAGTCTCAACTTCCGCCAAGGGTTAACCCTTGAGTCCTTATGAATGCTAACATCAGAACTTAAGGAATAAGAACTCTAGGGTTTCAAATAAGCAAGTGTACACGCCCTTGCGGCCCCCTGCATACCTGAAGAACCGGCTTTTCTCTGTGTCCATTGAGTGGCACTCGCGTTTGCTGCTGCTGACCTCTGTCGTCTTCACTACATTGGTCCAGTGAATAGGGGCCTTACAGAAAAACACACCCAGGCCTTTGGGCCGGGCCTGCAGCCGCCAGGAAGTGAGGTGTAAGGGCACAGCAAAGGAGTCCCCAGGCATGACGGCGGGCAGCACCACGGGCTCTGCCACAGAAACAAGTGTCAACGCTTTGAGGCGAGGGACTGTGACCAGAAGTGTGCCTCACAGAATAAGAGGAAGACCCACTATGTCCAAACTTACTGTCTGGGGCTGACGGGCTGTCTAGTCTTAGTTCCATTGGTGTCTCAAGTCTGTTCTTCACCATAAGCGCAGAGCGAACAGTGATTACTTTCCGGGCACTGCCTTCCATAGTCACCGCGAAGACCACCCGGACAGGCGGGAGTGAAGAGAACTGTGAAAAAGACAGAAGAGTCCTAGTCAGTTGGCTTAGCAGTAGAGTGTCAGCCCAGCATGTGCATGTCCCATGTTTGATTCCTGGTCAGGGCACACAGAAGAACAACCATCTGCTTCACCACCCCTTCCTCTCCTCTTTCTCTTTCTCTCTCTCTTTTCCTCCCAGAGCCATAGCTCAAAAAGATCAAGCAAGTTGGCCCCGGTGCTGAGGATTCCATGGCCTTGCCTCAAGCATTAAAATAGAATTGTTGCTGAGCAATGGCTGGGCAGAGCATCGCCCCCTAGTGGGCATGCCAGGTGGATCCCAGTAGGGTGCATGAGGGAGTAGATCTCTCTCTGCCTCACTGCCTCTCACTTAATTAAAAAAAAAAGAAAAAGATAGAAGAGCAGAACTGTGATTTTGAAAGAACACATGAAATACAACAATAACAACCAGAATGCCTAAATCAAAGTACAAATACCTTATTACTATAGCTCTTTGATGAAATCAGTCATTAAGCCCTAAAACCATCCAACTTTAATAGGAGCGATTATCCTATAAATATACACTATTAAAAGAACCATTTCTAAACACTTCTGTAAAAATAGGCAATCTATTCAGAAGTGATATCATATATATCATAACGAAAAATCAGTCCTAGGCCTCTAGACACATTATAAAGAACTTCACCTAAGATTTGTAACAACCTATCAAATTTTCCAAACTTCTGCAATTCCATAAAAAAAAAAAAGTATCTGCTGGAAGTTATTCTTTGCGCACAACATCACTGGGTCCCTTCACCGCAGCCCTTACGTGGAAACTGAACAAGATTTGTTTTCAACTCTGCTGGAGGGGAACAAAGTTCATCCAAAGCAACTGGAGGCCCAGCGACACCAAGGGAGGACTTTGCGAAACATTAAATGATTCACCTTCTGCAGTATCTTCCTCCCAGATTAACAGTAAAGTGAGAAAACATTCTTTGAACACTAACAATGGGTTGGGTACCGTCCAAAACATACAAAAGCAAAAGGAAGTCTTCTGAGATTATAACTCATCTTTGTCAAGTCCAGCAAGTATATAATAAAGAGTTGTCTACACTGGTGTGCCTTTTACAAGAATAATAATTTTTTTCTAATGTCACAAAAATTACTCTCTAGGCCCATAAAGTGACATGCCTATAGAAAAAAAAACAAAAAAAAAACCCAAAAAACCCAACAGCTGTATCTCAAAGAACTTCATAAACAAACTTCTCTTCCTTCACAATAATTTTCTGAGTTTGATTCAATGATCACTCTTCCATAAACAGGACACCGAACTTCAGAAACTCAACATAATGGAGGGGACTAATTTACTTTTGGTCTTGGGTTGCAGCCATGACTTTCTTTCCCATACGCTCATTCACACATTCATCACATGTTCAACACACATTTTGTGCCACAAAACTTTATGATTTTAAGTATAAAACCCCACATCAGGTAAACCAAAGAGAAGGTTTCTGAAACTATTATTCTTAGCATGAGTGCCCAGAACATAATGACGCTTTTTTATTGGAGAAACAAATGACACCACATCCAAGCTTTCATACTGCCAACTTTTTAATTAAAACAAAGAGCATGTGAAAAACAACCTAATAAACAATAGAATGAAGAGCTCCATGCTTTGAGCCAAGACTTCCAGGAAGCCCCAGTGAAAAGGCAAACTGTAACTTTCTGGAAGTTTTCAGAGAGACCCAGGGACGGTCATCACCTGAGCAGCCACTGGCCCAGCCTGGTGAAGCCCCAACACCGCCAAGGCCAGTGACAACTGTTCTAAATCTCGGTCTTGGCGCCTAAGTTGAAATTTCATATTTCAAAACTTACTATCCCTAAGGGAGAAGAAATTAGAAGCAAAAACCTAAAAATAGTTGTAGGTTTTAACAGGAAATTTTTTTTTTTCACTTTTTGTATTTTTTTTTATTTATTCATTTTAGAGAAGAGAGAGAGAGAGAGAGAGAGAAAGAGAAAGAGGAGGAGCAGAAAGCATCAACTCCCTTATGTGCCTTGAACAGGCAAGCCCAGGATTTTGAACCAGAGACCACAGCATTCCAAGTTGACGCTTTATCCACTGCGCCATCACAGGTCAGGCAAAAAGTCGTTTTTTAATGTCATCTTGTGATGATGTTTTAAAAGCCAAATGGGAAAAAGAAAATCTTACTATTTTTCATTCTTTACTTTTATGCCTATGGACCCAAACTCATGAAATATGTATAGCCACACAAGAGTTAATTTACATTTTAACTTCGAAGACAGTAGCCCAAAACATTTGCTTTTTCTTCTCCTTGC
This sequence comes from Saccopteryx leptura, assembly GCF_036850995.1. Lineage (NCBI taxonomy): Eukaryota > Metazoa > Chordata > Mammalia > Chiroptera > Emballonuridae > Saccopteryx > Saccopteryx leptura. Next base: position 91,904,535 of record NC_089505.1, on the reverse strand, counting down.
CTGTAATATTCAGTCTCACATACCAAATTAGGCGAAAACATTTTCTTGCAAGCTCTTATAAAATGAAGGTAATCATTAATAGAAAATGAGAGAGATTAATTCCAATCATTATATATCATAAAGTCCCCTGATCATTAAGAAGTAAAACGTCTGCCTGACCAGGCGGTGGCGCAGTGAATAGTGTCGGACTGGGATGCTGAGGACCCAGGTTGAGACCCCGAGGTCGCCAGCTTGAGTGCGGGCTCATCTGGTTTGAGCAAAGCTCACCAGCTTGGACCCAAGGTTGCTGGCTCATGCAAGGGGTTGCTCGATCTGCTGAAGGCCCACGGGTCAAGGCACATACGAGAAAGCAATCAATGAACAACTAAGGTGTTGCAATGCACAATGAAAAACTAATGATTGATTCTTCTCATCTCTCTCCGTTCCTGTCTGTCTGTCCCTATCTATCCTTCTGACTCTCTCTCTGTCTCTGTAAAAAAAAAAAAAAAAGAAATAAAACATCTGTGTGAGGTTCAGGCACAGTGTAAATACTCAACAAACACAGAAACATGGGAAAATCATACTCACATAGACCTGGGGATGAATAATATTTGTCCTGCTTCCTGGGCTGCCAATCTAAGAAAGATTCCAAAGTCAGAGAGTCAGCACAGACCAGATTATAAGCATCATTAAGTTCAGTAACAATGTAATTTGCTTGAAAACGTGGTGTTTGAAAATGGCCTTAGTAAAGTATGGTCTACTACCAAGAGAAAACGTCTTATCTTAGGAGATACTGGAAAAATAACAGTCATTGGATGCAAAATTTCTCCAGAACACATTTATACAACAGAAAGGTACCTCTTGGGGAATTCCTTTCATCACTAGAAAGGAAATTAGGCAGAAAATTCACCTTGAAAGAAAGTGTCCTTTTCTAAGAAACCTGTGGCAGAAGACAGGAAGAGTAGAAAGAACAGTTTCTCCAGGAAGAAGGCAGGCTGACGAAACCCACAAGCTCTGCAAACCTGCCCTTCCCCGCCCACCAGCGGCTGCCTAGCGGTGAGGGCAGTCACCCCACGACCACAAGGGAGGACTGGGCGCTGGGCAAGAACACCTGCAGCGCCACATCAGCTGAGAGGCCAGCCCCCACCTGCACGTTCCAGTCAGCGAGGTCCCTGCAGCCCCCCAGGCTGGTCCTCCAACCCTGACAATGCAGATCAGCAAACAAACATCAAAGGAGCCCTGCCTCTGTGCCGGAGAGGAGAGGGCAGAGAGAAGGGGCAGCACTGTAAGAACTTTCCAGAAGATAGTACATGGAGGAAGCAGACCAGTGAAGTAGAGCCAACACACGTTAGGCTGGGAAACGAGCGAAGTGCCAGGTGGGCCAGCTCAGTGAGAAATGGGTCTGCACAGGTAATGGGTTCAAGTCAAATTCAGATCTTGATTTTTTAGTGAAATTATCCATTGGCTGGCTTATCTACATATCAATTCCCAATGCCTATGACATCCAGATATAATCTTACATCTTCCTAGAGCTAGAAAATGAAGACTCAACAAGAGCAAGGCTGTTACAGGCTTAGCAGTCTGTGTGCCTGGCTTTAAGGGGGCGTGGCCGGGAACGACCTACACCAGCCTCCCGCCACGCACCGTACAGGACGATGAATTCTTGTCTGGTGCTGCGTATCGGAAAAAGGTCCCGACTTTGTCCACGGACACGGGGCTCACTTGCTCCCAGCCATTCACTCTCACTTGCAGTTGGTGAATCCGGAGGTCGTGGGTATGTCTGGCGGCAGAACACGGAAAAAGACATTCAGCACAATCTTAAAGAGGAAAGAAGAGCAGAAGCAAAGACTTAAATCTGATTTACTGCATGACATAAAAACTCAGTTAGCCACACCTTTGAATGATTGCCTGGTGAAAGAAAAATCGAGAACAGGTTAACTGGGTTTTACACTTAAAATTGCAAGATCTGTAAAGCCTGTGCAAGTGTACGAACCACGCAGACCCTGTACACTAGCCCAGGTCTCAGCCCACCAACCCCCACCTCAAGCTTTATAAAATTGTGACCTTAGCTAAAACCATTTCGGCGGGAAGTAACAATGTTCTACTAGCAATCTGATCATATAACCAGACTCTTGGAAACACATGAAACGACATTTCTGATTGGTTCTTTTGCTGAATGCCCTCCCTCTCTCAGAACCATACCCGGCTGTTTGGCTTCGGCCCGAAGCAGCCAGGTTCTGAGACCAGCCCTCGGAGTTCTGGGCTGGAGTGCTTGGCTGAAACTGAAGCAGAGACCAGTGGGCAGAGCAGGAGATACCAAAGGAAATTACACATTTAATTCTATTTTAGATTTTTGCCTAATTCAAGCCAGAAGCCCAAAATGGGGAACTGGATCTGAGGCGGATAGGAGGGAGTGAGGGAGGCAGGGAATGGGGTACAGTGTGCCAAAGGGGGGGAAAGCCAGAAAAGGCATTTATTTTGATGAATTCAAGCAGAACAGTGGGATTTGAAATGGGTTACAAAAACATTGGGACTAAAACGGAAATGACAAAGAGGTCAAACCCCCTCTGATATAACAGAGGCAGGGTTTATTAAGAAATACGGCCAACAGTTGTATAATTAGCTCCTTCAGGAACTTCGCGGAACAGGAAAATGCTCGCCACTCATCCCTAGAAATTCTAACATGGCCTTCCAGCCCATGAACCCAGCATGGCAGTTGATTTGAACGTATTTCCTGTGCAGTCACGGAGGGCCCACGTGTGTCGATTGTCCGCCCAGATCATCTGCCACAAGGGAGAAATGTGCGCTGGCAGGAAGCTATGCCAAGGGAGCAGTGTTGGACTCAGGAGCAGGCTTGCGCACAAAAACTTAAAAGCATCAAGACAGCATAAGGCTGAAGCCAAGCTCAGCTTGGAAGCAGGTATGAGACTCAAATACTAAAATCTTAATCTATTCACTGGGTAGCCCTTCTACTTAAAAATGCTTGCAAACACAAGAACTTTTTTTAGGATTTTGTGATCCCTAGGTAACCAGCCACAATCTCCTCGCACACCTGTTCCAGCCCTTTGGCTGACTGGGGCAAGGGCGAGCCTGCTAGCAGGCTCACCGGATGAGGGGCTCTGATCCTCCTTAGAATCGGTATATCTCATCATCGTGGCTCTGCTGCCTGAAAACATCTGCTTGCTAAAAGTGCTACGTGGCACACATGTATCTTAGAATGGAAATCAGCATGCCCTAACAACCTTTTCAGGATACTGTGTCACCAGTGCATCATGAAAACCAGGCTGGGAGGCAGGGAACTTGAATACCACGCTTTTTCTATGCTTCATCCAAATTATGTGAAACAGACATGTCGAATAGAGAGATAATTCATGGGGGAAAAAATGCACTTCCAAGATAGCAAGACAGTCATAGTTTTAAAAAGGAAACACTGATTTTCAAAATACCTCTTAAAAATAAATCGTTACAATCCTGAATAAAGGAAAGTGAAGAAGCAAACCACTAGGGACAATCATAGCACATAAACATGAACAATTTTTTTGGAGAGGAAGAGAATGAACCATGCGTTACCTGTGTCTTAGTTTTCCACGTGCTTCAAATTCAAAGGGAATCTCTTCACCTGTGAGGACCTCCCGCCACTCACTAACATTGTGAGCGTCGTCGAGAAATGTTCTGTTCCCTTCTGGAACTAGCCCTGGACTGCCGCTGTGGGACAGTGCAGCCCTGGAACCAAATTAGACATCACTGGCTTGTCCCTCTTTCCTCCAAGTCCCCTTACCCAGAGCTCGGTGCTGGGAGCAGAGACCCGCCCTCCCAGAACTCGGTTCACAGCAGTAAGAGGGGACAACCTGGCTCCCAAGGGTGAGCTAAAGGTCGTCACTAGAGTTAGCTCCATGATCAATCACAGCGTGTCTGACACTACAAATAGCTGAAAGCCATCACTACACAGTCACGTGCCTCCAGCACGTGATTCCTACATAGGGTGCTATGTAAAATCAGTCATGACTTCTAAAAGTAGTAATTAAGTTACTACCGAGAATTTAACAGACCTAAACTGTTTCTCCCCCCCCCCGGGTTTTTTTTCCCCCTACTTTTATCTATGTCACGAGTCTTAGTTTTATATCCTACCTATGTAGGAAATACATGTCCCTCTTTACTCCCCTCCTCCTGGTAACCACTTCACTTTTATCTACGCCCATGAGTTTAAACTGTTTTGAAAAAACAAAAAGCGTCCCCTGTAAAGCATGATCATGTTCAGTGCAGGCAGGAACCACGTGGCTTCAAACCAGTGGATGCTGCCCTGGGCTCATGTTCCTCATTACCTACACTGGAGGGATCGGCTTGTATCTGCAAAGGCGAGCCAAGGTCTAAACAGGCAGAAAGCTGTTAGAGAACATTCTCACTTGGCTTAGGTAAATTCTCATTTGTTATCCAAACTCCACCCAATTCCATCTGGACCAAAAGTGTGTTTTTGGTTTGAAAGACAATTCTTACGGGGAGAAGGGGGAGAACACGGGAGGTATTTCCAGAGCAGTCTTGGGGGGCAGGGAATGGAAAACGTTTGGTTTAATAAACATATACAGCTTCCTGTAAGGGCGTAGGGGGATGAAGAAAAAAGATGGAATGACTTTTCTTTCACAATTCCACTCACAACCTTAATTTGCTTGACTTTGACTTTAAACAGCACGCCTACCAGGATCAGGATCATCCATAACGGGGTATTTCAGACTCTGGACCTGCTTCTCGGACTAGATTCCAGAGAACCAGAACCTTCATCATAAATCTCAGCAAGACAGCAAGTTCTTGATTCAAACACAAGTCAAGAGCCTCAGGAAGGGGCCCATGGGGCTGGCACCCAGGAGCCTCTGGTGGCAGAGATGGCTCAGAGTGACAGATCGGGTGTGTCTTACCTGGTGGGGGTGGTGGTCAGGGTGGCGAACCACAGAGTGCAGCCTGTGTGATTCCTCAGGGCAAAAGGGACGAAAGGCTGTCGGCGCTTGGGGGTTTTCACCTCTGCTATGAGCAAACACAAGGCGGCTATTAGCATCTGCCTTCATCTGTGTGAGACACCCCCCCCCCCCCCGCCCACCTGCAGACAGCGCCCAAAATGATCTCTTGGTAAAGGGGCTAAAGGTGGAGGTGAGAGGGAAGGAACCACCACAGCTGTGTTGACAGTACAACGAGACCTCCCTGACAATCGGCCGTGATGTGTGCCAGTCCCCGGGACCCAATTCCCCCACAATTCCTATGGGCCTCATCTCAGCAGAAGGCATCAGAACCTACTGTAACCCAAGCTGTAGCAAGATGTATCACATCTACTTGATTAAACTGATCAAAGCGCCTGTACTTTAACAAAGCCTCCCTTTAAGTAAAAGTTACACTTCAGTCGTATTATTCATATCATAACAAAATAAAAACATTCTTTCCTATTCTTTTATACTAACAATGGGTTTTTTTTCCTCCCTGGAACATCAGAAATATACTATCCCAAAGTTTTAAATGAAACTTTTAGCTCATTCTCTGTCCCAGACATCACTGTTGTCAGTTGTAAGGCACGGAGACTACAAAGGGAGCATAAAATTGGGAGTCTTTTCACCAAACAGCTTCTAGTCAGGGAAACTGGAAAGACAGACTGGCCAATACAAGACTATATGTAACCAGATTCTAGAAAGAGTTGACCTGACAACAGATACTATAAAAAAATTAGAGTAGTGAGAGACCACATGGCCAGTAGCCAACAAAGGTTGCCCAGTGCCTGGCCGGCCACCTTGGACCTGGCTGCCTGCACCCTGTCCGTCCTGGTGTGTGGCACGGAACAGACACTGACCTCGGAGGGGTGTCGGCTCCTCTGACTGAGGGCCTGAGTCTCCTCTACTGGCCACAGAAAGAAAGGAGGAGGGGGCAGAGGGAACACAAGAGTGGTGGCAGCCCAGTGTTGGGCCCCGGGCTGCAGCCGCCATGCTCCTGCTGCACGCACACTAGCAAGGAAGGGGGCACAGCCAGTCTCACTGTGCACCGCTTTAGAGCACAGACAGCCCGAGCAGGACTGGGACCCACATGGCCTGCAGCTGTGGAGAAAATGACATCTAGAGGTGACTGTGACTGCTGACTAAGGGCACCACAGCAAAATTAAATTCATCTTCCAGGCCCACGTGTTTCCTGGCAGCTGAACAAGGCAGACTGCGAGGGAGCCCGCCCCGCTCGCCCGGAGTGAGGCGTGGGCAGCACCGCAGCGGGAATCGGTACTTCCCTCCGTTCCCTTTTTATCCCTTAAAGTCTACAGCAGTCAGTACCGAGAACACTGTAAAACCAGCGATCAGGCTAAGGCAAGCTCGCCTCTGGCAGCAACCACAGCTGGGGGGCCTGAGATGTGGCAGCGTGGGGAATATATGAGCAGTCCATAGCGTGGTCCCACAGTTCCGTACTCAGTCTGCAGCAACACCCCCAAACACTTGCAAAGAGAATCTGTCCCTAGAACATAACCCATTTCTCCTCCCCCTGCCCTGAGTTCCCAAGTTTTGCTTTAAAAAAATAATAATACTTTAGTGCATCAAGGAGCAAATCAGAGTAGCTGTGAGGCTGCTGACAAGAGCGGAGGGGGAGTAAAAACTTTAAGAGCTGTCTGCAGGGTAAACAGCACTTATCGGGGACCTTGCGAGGCAGCGCCACTCAGAGCACAGTGAGGGGGCTGCTCTATGGCGGGAGTCGGGCCCGCAGGACAGGAAGCCAGCTGTGCTTTATGTCCCCCTGCGAGCCAGACTGTACGGTTCCATTCGCAAATTAGATTGTAAAAGAACAGGTGGCAAATGGCTTTGATCACACCGTAATACAGAATAAAGTGCCAGGAATCCACATAAAGAGACTCACAAGTATATTACTCGGGGACGAAATAGCCTGGGAAGGCACAGCGCCCGGGTCCCCAGGCTTCTTGTTTGGATGACACACGCCAGCGGAGACCGCAGCAACCAGCTTCTCCGATAATAAAAAATACACGGAGTGCTCACAGGTCCAAACCCAGCACCGGGGACAAGGCTGATGCCTCCTGCACTGGGGTCCCCATCAGCTACGCACTGGCCTTTCCACCCCTCTGGACCCTTTATGAGCCACCCCTAAACATCCACCTCAGTAAAACCTCAGAGAACAAAGTTCCCAAGTTCATCAAAGAGAACGGGGTTCCCTGGTGGCCTCAGAGAACCTGCCCCCGGTGACCAGACCTAATTTCTCCATGGGCTCAGAGAACCTGGAGCGTCTCGCGCCAGCTTCGGCTTCAAATGGCTCCAGCCGAGGAGGTTTCCACCCCTCTGGACCTGTTTCACTGAGGGATCTGGCCATTACACACAGTGCAGGCTTTCATGCTACACAAGCAGCACCGCCTGTCCGAGAGGACCTGCTTTGTAAATCATGACAAGTAGATTAACGCCCCAGGCCTGCTACTAGCTGGTCATGTAAATGAGGCCAATTACTTCATCTCTCTGAGCCCCCACCCCCCCCCCACCCCCACCCCCGTCCTCATCAGCTAAACAGGAAAAATACTCTGCTTAATCTGAAAGATTAAATAACAGACATAGAAAAGCTTAGGGTACAAATCCAAAAACCTTTATGAGCCACCCCTAAACATCCACCTCAGTAAAACCTTCCAGAAAAAAACCCCTCGTACTGTCCAGTGTAGTAATATCTCTGTTCTGGACTCCTGGTAGAGGAAGCTCAAATGGCCTTTTGTTTTGTTTTGTTTTGTTTTGTTTTAAACAAAAGGCCCAAGCAGGGCCTGCTGTTAGCCAAGTACATACATAAATCATTCCAATTACACGCAGTCCTTCAAACAAATGAAGATGTGCATATCCTGGGATTCCAATTCCTGAATATTTGTGGTGTTTCTATCTTATCTACTGACCTGTCAAATTCTCAAGGAACTGGAAAGAACAGAAATAGAAATAAGGGGCATTTTCTGTTCTAACTCCTAAGCGGCTCGAGTCATAGCTAAGAAGCTAGGATTTGCGTCTAAGGGAAATACTGTCTTAGCTCTACTCCTGACCATTCGAGTTCCTCTTCCATACAGCCCCTCGCATCGCTAGCTCAATGTTCAGAGTGGGCTATAAACAGGCAGCACCACTTGGTGGAGGCTGGTTTTCTCCCATTCACTTGTCTTTCAGAATGAGAAACTACTAAGGGACGGGACGCTCGGTATTTCTGCATTACACACTGTGGACTTCATACATTCCTTCCACCGAGGGTTAAAGCAAATGCAGGAGACAGCACAGTAATCAGAATTCTTCAGATACAAGGTGTCCCTCTGTTCATTAGCTGGAAATCACTTTTCTGCCACTAAACCAAAGTACTCTAAACGGGGTGCGCCCCCCTCAGCTCCCATTCACAGAGAATTGATGTACAAGGCAGTTCTTACAAGAGGAAAGGAAAGCAAGCCCTCGCTTGGCTGTACTGTACCTCTAGCATAGATCTGGTGCTCTAGGTTAGTCAGACTGGCTGTACTCCTAGTTCTAAGGTAGACAAGGGGAAGGCCTGGTAGACAGGAGAGACAAAGTTAGAGGGCAAGAATAAACATAGTGAATAAGACGACTCACCTTCAAAGCAGAAGCACAGACAGAGTACATTAGACAGACAGCAAGCACCATGCAACCCCAGGCCACGCCCCTCAGTGACCCCTCAGAGCTGGGACGGGGCCTGGCGGGGGGCCTAAAGAAACAGTGAGAGATCACCAGCTCCCTTAGGCTGAATCTCCCATTAAGAATCTTTATTCCAAGGGCTCCCGTTGAAGCTGCGCCTGAATGAAATGTACAAATTTTGGGGAAATGTGACCAAATATTCATGAATAAGGCCTGAAAGTCTGTGGTCAGTTCAACAAGGTTCAAACTGACTGACTTTTGGCACAAATGTCCAACAGTTATGTTAGTAGGTCTATTAAAAGAATACAGTCTCATTTGATTTGTTACCACCTAGGAATTTCCAATACAAAACAAGGTTTAAAAATTGAGCTATATTCAGTTGAATGTCTAATTAAAAAGAAATACTAGACCTTTATAAGACTGAGGAAACATAAAAATCTAAGTAAATAAAATCCAGCTTCAATTTAGCGGAGACATTTAACATATGTAGATATGGTGGCTTTATTCACTTTAAAGAGAGGGATAACTTTTTTAAAAGGTGGGGGAGGGGAGGAGAGGGGAGGGGAGGAGAGGGACAAATTAAAATTCCTCCTTGGGATCCTAAAGATCAGGCCTTCCTAGTGTTTACGTGCACGCATGGTTTTAGAAACACACAGCCCCTATGCACAGGGCATATTACAAAGATTATTTTGAGTCTTCTGGGCAGAACTCTATGTTCCATTCTCTTGACACACAAATTGGGAAGGTGAGAGGAGGAGCCCAAGTTGAAGCTGATGATATGTGGAGAGCCCTGGCTTCTAGGCAGTGACCTGCAGACCCAGAAGCCACAGCTGGGAATACAGAGCGCAAGCACGGCTGACGTTTCCCTGTCCCTCCTTCTAGAAGTCAGAGGCAGAGAGAAAGTCCACTTATACACCCCGAGGAGGGACAAACCAGTTCAAATACTTCATACACTACGGAAATCCATCTTCCCGTGACACGTTTGCAGACCAGATGGAATATTTAAGTATTCATGAGCTATGTGAAGTCCAGCCAAGACTCCCCAAAGAAACCACACTGAAAGAGCCAGGGCTGAGTTGAATTTGAATGATAATGGCGTGTGGAACAACTAAGAGCCATGCAGTTGGCCATCACAATCTCCCCGGCTCTGAGGAAATCAGAGCTCCATGGTAAAGCATTAAATAAGGAGAGAAAACATCGTTAACAGAGAACATACTGACTCCTCTTTCTTCAAGAGGCTGGGTATTCAGTTCTTTTATTCTTTATGAACAATAGAGCTCCCCCCTTCTAACAATTTTTTCCACATGGGATATCCTGCCCTCTCTCTCTTCAAGAATATATCCAATCTCTACTTTTAGGAGACTGAAAATCTTTTTAAAAATCCAGTCTAAAAGTTCAGTCACTGGGAATGTTTGGCCAAGTAAAACACAAAATGAGCAATGGCTGAGCTCAATACATCAGGTGCACCAGTCCGTGTGCAATGTGACCAGAATTTAGGAACTGTATATTATAGACCCCTTCTGTCCCACAAAGGTGAATTTGGAGCTCAGATTAAAAGTTGAGTGTTTTGTGCCAGAAAAATATCTCTCACAAAGACTAAACCAGAACAATAGAAGTTAGAGCTTCCTGTTGGTTCTTCCATCGAAAATGATTTCGGATTTCCCAGTGAAACATGGCTCTACAGGCCAACAATGATTTAGGTAGCCATTGTAGAGAAGAATCTTACTTTGTCCAAAGCATGGAGGATCCACTGAAGAGCCCATCCAGTCCTCTGAGGTGGCTGAGTCTACGTCCTTGTCCTGTTTACAGTAATCTGCCATCCACGATTCCTTGGTACTCACATACTGGTCTAGAAAAAAGTCCCCCAAAGACATTAAAAACAGAAGTAGAAAACACTGAAGGTTCAAGTCAGATAATGCGAATTCAGCAGAACAAGCTTTTACTGAAAGCCTCACTCCACGCTAGGCAGAATACTAGATGCTGAGCAAGTCTGTCCCCTGGAGGACCTCCTACTCCACTGGAAGAAATTAATGTTAACACAACAACCATTACCACAAAACGATACCACAATGGAGTGGAGCTAAAACAAAGATAAAAATAAAATTGTATGAGAGCTTAGAACAGGGGAAGATTTATTCTGCTTTGGCAGCAGCGGGGGAGTACACATGGGGATCCTGGGAAAGGAGCCTTTGTTCTGAGCCTTAGAGAATGAGTAGAGATTATAGTTTACCGATGGGACTAGGGGCGCAGGGACACCCCAGGCAGAGAGAGTAGCATACACAAAGACATCAAGAGGCGAAAGGACATGGCACGCTCGGGGAACACTAAATACTTTGGTGTGACTTGGGCACAATATATTGGGGTAAGGGCAGAGCAAAGAAGTGGACAAAAGAGAGTGACTTCGTGTGTGTACAGTGTGGAATCTCATGCTAAGAGACAGGGTTTAGAGACAAAAAGACCAGTTAGGAGGCTGTTAAAAAAACCACCAAATACAAGAGGCTGAAATCCAGCTGAGAATTCTCCAGCCTAGTTTCAGCCCTTTGAAAGGAGAATAATAATGGAGAGAGCAGGTTAACAAAATAATCACGATGTACCGCACCCGGACAAAGACCTTTCATACTAATTAAGGTTTATACTTTCTGAAATAAGAATGACTAGTTTCTGGTTTTCAGTTCCAATATTTAGCTATACAAATGAGATTTACTTAAACACTAAGAGGTCACAGCAATGTTTCTGGGTTTCAATACAGTATTAGGAACAAGGAAATGAAAATCTTAAATAAACAGTTTTACCACTAATAAGAATGCCTTTTGGAACATATCTTTAAAATAAATAGCTGTTCATCAGAAATATCAATGAACTCTTTTGTTTTGAGGTAACCTCTTATTTATTATAGCTTTTCAAAGAGTACCCCAAACTTTATCTAAACCATAAAAATCTGAACAGATTATATGAGAAATAACACAGGAGTCAAAATAATACAGTACCATATAGGAAGATCATGAGCCAATTTACTATTACATAGGTAATATTACTATCCAGAAAAATTAATGAATGAAATCTGATCATGTAAAACAATAGTTTCAGATTCTGGGGATCAATACACTTATGGCCTTATTTCACTATACATTCTCTCCATCTTACTGATATAAAATAATCCAGTGAGTACTCTAAGCGCTCCACTCTAACACACACCCTGAAGAAAGTTCACAGATTTGTAACAGTATGTGTTATCACTCAGCTATAGCTACAGTATCACCAAAAATCAGATTGTTAGATCAGTAATTCTGACAGCGAGTGTACGTTGTATGATAATGTTATTCGTCTTTTAGATGATATAAATACCAGCAGAGAGTGGTTCTGACTCACATCAAATCCAGCAATGTGCATTTCCATGCTGTCAAAGAAACTTTCAGAACATACACCATTAGCTCAACAACCCTTTAACAAAATGATTCTTCCGAATCAGGTTAACATGATACTTGATGAGAACCAGTACAGGCAACTTATCCTGCGATAAAGATGAGGTCAAAATCACACCTTTTAAGAATTATTCAGTGAATTGCCTGAGAGAAGTGAATCTAAAGGCACTTCTAAACCCCAGTGACCAAGCAGGATGAAGAAGAAGATTCCATCATAGACATTTATGTTTCCCAAGCAGTCTAAGCTCTTATTGATCATTTGAATAGGCACTAATTTGAAATGCCCACTCCGGAGCAATGGGTTGAGAAGAATCAAGAGATTAGGTTAGGGTTTTTCAGGAAGGCAGCCATGATGCATAAGTGATGTCTTCTTTGAACCCAAGTATATGCTAAACCAAGATTAATGGTCTTCCAGTCAAGGGATTTATGTACAGAAATGTACCAATCTGTAAAGACAACTTTCCACTCACCAATTAGTACTGAAGTGATATTGATGTCCAAACGGGTTTTGGCCTTGGCTTCCAACTTCAGTCGAGGAGGATGAAGACGACTAGCGGCCTGTTGTTGCCAGGATACAGTGCATGGCCAGGGCTCAATAAATGGCTCCCAGCCTGAAAGAACACAGGAAATAAGACATCTGTTCAGCAGATATCAAGAGTTTATGGGAGAACACTGTTCACAAATGCTCAGCAAGGACAAACTATAGCTTAATAGCTTTCTATTTCCAATTTAATTTCACAATGAAAACACCATCTTTAGCTATAGGTCACCCTACAGATATGCCTCTCTTCCAGGGGAGGGAGGACATGGCCATGGTCTTCCAGGGGAGGGAGGAAGGGGACAACCATGGTCTTCCAGGGGAGGGAGGGGACGGCGATGGTCTTCCAGGGGAGGGAGGGGATGGCCATGGTCTTCCAAGGGAGGGAGAACATGGCCATGGTCTTCCAGGGAAGGGAGGAGATGTGCCCTCTTCCCTTAAAGAGCAGGAGAGCACATTTTTGATCCTCTCAAGAAGAAACAGGAGCCTCAGACTTTGGATGGAAAAATAGTAACAGTGGCAGAAGAAACTATTAAATTCAATTCTCTGCTCAGGTCATGAATCCACTGGTTAAAGAAATATACTATATATGATATTCGTCAAGTTTTTCAAATTTTTTAACTTAAATGTCGTAAGTACAAAAGGCTTTATAAAAAACATACATGCATAGTTTAAAGAATAAAATTATTGCAAAGCTCTTGGACCCACTATTCAGCTTTAAGAACTGGAAAATTACTATTCAGACTTAAGAACCAGGAAACAAGGGCCTCTGACGCCCAAGGACCACTGCCCCATCTCAGTCCCCTTCCCACCAACCCTCTCCATCCGACTCCCAGTAACCATGAGCTTGGATTTTTAATCATTTCCTTGCTCTTCTTATAGTTTGACCACACAAGTATGCATTTCTTAAGAACATATTGATTAGTCTGTCCTATTGGAGAGCCAACAGAATAGAATCCAACTGTATATATTCTTTTGCAAACTTTTATTTTGCTCAACAACAACATGTCTTTGAGATTCATTCAGATTGATGCCTGGAGCAGTGATACATTTATTTCACCACAAATTAGAAGCCATCTAGGAATATTCCATAATCTATCCATTCTACTGCCAACACAGTCACGATTCTGGTTTTATTGCTATCAGGCGGCCGACTTGTGCTCACTTCCTAGGACACGCGGGCAAGAGGCTCTCCAAGTGCAGACCTAGAGGCAGCGTGACCCTGGGCTGCCGATGCGCTTACACTCAGCCTGACCAGGTCATGCCACGTTACTTTCCAAAGCGGCTGTACCAATTTACAATTCTAGTAGCAGGAAATAAAGAGTTTTATGGCTCATATTGTCACCAATCATTTTGCCAGTCTGTAGGGGGAGAAAAATGGTATCTCACTGTGATACTTTTCAAGGCCAGTAAATTTTTAACAGTTTTCTAAATATACTCAATCAGCCATAGATGAGTGACTTTTTTTTTATAGATGAGTGATTTTACTAATACCAATCCAATCCAATATGCAGCATAACATAGGTACACTAGTACTTAGTGACCTGTGTCCATACAACTGTAAAAGCAGTATTAGCTCTGAAAAAAAAAAAAAGATTCTCAGAAAAACACCTACCATATGCCCTGTAAGAGTTTCTCTCAAGCAACAAGACTAGGGCCATTATTCTAAAGTTAAACATTTCGAACAATTAGGAAATGAGATTGTTACTCCCGAGTAATTTCCAGAACAGAAAGGGAAAATGTGAATGGATACAAAATTAAACGGAACGTGCTCTAGAACCATCCCCAGCAGCACAACAGATTGAGGCTTCGCATTCTACTGAAGTCAAGGGGAACACACACACATCCCGTCTGAGCGTGGACGCACAGCACCATGGGGTCACTGTGTCCGCAGGGACCAACTCTCACTGAAGTAAAAGTGCATCCGCGCTCAAACTGCTCGGCCCTGGTACAGGCGGCTCCTAAGTGCCAACACGCAGAGGCCCTCGCCTCAGCCTTCCCGACGGAAGGAAAGAACCCAGTGAGTGCCTCACAGAGGATGCAGGTTTTATGGCTCGGGAAGAAGAGCTTCCTCTGCTTAACTGTTTAACTTCAGGGAGGAGGTACGGCAAATTAGACATTATCACTGACTCGGTACCCTTCTAATAAAACCAACAAGTTCAGGAGGGAGTGAGGAGGCTTGAAATCTAAGATGATGATTATGGGCATAAATGTCCCTTGAAGTTCAGCTGCTCACAGGGCCTGCCAGATAGATGACCCTCCACTATTGAGCAATTTCATGTTCTTGAGTAAGCCAAACTTCAGGGTCCAAAACAACCATCAAAATGTCTTTTTAGGGGCCCTGGCCAGTTGGCTCAGTGGTAGACTGCTGGCCCGGCATGTAGAAGTCCTGGGTTTGATTCCCAATCATGGCACACAGGAGAAGCACCATCTGCTTCTCCACCCTTCCCCCTCTCCTTCCTCTCTGTCTCTCTCTTCCCCTCCCACAGCCAAGGCTCCATTGGAGTAAAGTTGGCCCAGGCGCTGAGGATGGCTCCATGGCCTCTGCCTCAGGGACTAGAATGGCTTCGGCTGCAATGGAGCTATGGCCCCAGATGGACAGAGTATCGCCCCCGGTGGGTATGCCAGGTAGATCCCGGTCAGGCACAGTCTGTCTCTCTGCCTCCCCGTGTCTTACTTAAGAAAAATACCAAAAAAATAAATAAAATAGTCTTTTTAGGTAATTCGGTTGAAACATATCAGGTATGTTTTTAGAAAAAGGAAAACTCTCCATCTTCTGTGATTATGCAGTCACTTGTTTTTAATCTTTCCCTGCCCTGCCCCACTCCATTTCCTCATGGAGAGTTTATGCAGAAATAGACCCAAGCAAGTATTTGTGTTATTTTTTAAATCCCACAATAACATATGCTTGAACTGACCTGACAGAGCACGGTTGTAATAATCTCCAGAAAGGGTGAAGTGGGCATGGCCTTCCGGGCTGGCTCTGACGTGCTGGAGAAAATTCAGACCTGCAACGACAGCAAATCTTACTGTGGCACAGCACCGGGGCAGGAACAACCAGAACTTTCTTTAGCAGACAAAGCCCATTAAAGAGATGTGAGCGATGTTTAATACTGATGACCTCATAAGGAAACACATCAATTTGATATTTTGTTCATCATTAATTTCTTTACATGATTTCTCATTTTTAAAAATATTGCATTAAGATATTATTTCTCTTAATTACTGAGTTTGGGGGCAAATGCCTCTTTTGTCTCCCTGCATTCCTACCTCCAGCTCCCAGGTGTATCTGAAGCCTGTGGGACATAAACGTATTTCTTCCTGAGTGTTTTAGAAGAAGGGACAGTGATAGAAGTAGTCATGTCCTGATAAATACAGGCTCAGATGACTACAGAAAAATAAGAAATAGGGATGCTCTGCAGAAAAGCTACTCGTGCAAACAGCCTGACTCCCAGTTGCTCATCTGAATCCCGAGCCCCTGCTGTGCCAGAGCACTGGGAGAGGAATGTTTCCGCAATGTGGAAAAGGTCAAGTTAAATCCTCAGAGCCAGTTTTCTTTGAAAAGAATAGAGGCTACTAAGATCAATACAATGGAAAATTAAAAGTAAACAGCAGGGAGGCCCTGGCCGGTTGGCTCAGTGGTAGAGTGTCAGCCCAGGTATGTGGAAGTCCTGGGCCTGATTCCCAGCCAGGGCACACAGGAGAAGTGCCCATCTGCTTCACCCTTCTCCCTCTCCTTCCTCTCTGTCTCTCTCTTCCCCTCCCACAGTCAAGGCTCCATTGGAGCAAAGTTGGCCCAGGAGCCGAGGACGGCTCCATGGCCTCCACCTCAGGTGCTAGAATGGCTCTGGCCGCAACAGAGCAACGGCCCAGATGGGCAGAGCATCGCCCCCTGGTGGGCATGCCAGGTGGATCCCAATCAGGTGCATGCGAATCTGTCTGCCTCCCTGCTTCTAACTTCGGAAAAATACAAAAAAAAAAAGTAAACAGCAGGGAGATAGATGCTCCTGTCTTCTCCCCAGCAGCTCCGTGGAACAGTTTATAACCATGCGGCTTAGGATAACACATTCCTATGGACTCCTAGTGCGACTGCAGACAACCCTCCAGTGACGGCTTCCCTGCCTCCTGGCCCTACGAAGGGGACTCTGAGGCAAGCTCTCTAATGAGGCTGGTGTTGTTGTTTTTTTAATTTTCAAAAGCTATATAGAGTAGAAGCCTTCTTTTCTGAGCTTATATTTTAAATGCCTTTAATAATACTACAATCACCACCACATTCAGATGCATAGAAAGATAAATAAGATAGAGAGATGAGGAATTATTCAGCTAGAGTTGTTAATAGAACAGAAATTTTGTCACTGACAATTTCAATTATTCCCCAGTCACAGGCTTGAAGGCCACATACGGCAAATAAATACAAGTTTCTTTAAAATACAAATAATGAAAAACATATGTAAAACCATTATCTCAATATTCATCCATATCACTCAGGAGAGGAGAGCATGAATAACAAAAGGTTCCAAATAATTCGGCAAGCACCAAAGTCTTCGAGGCACAGCCGAGCACCAGGGAAAGACTCACGGGAGAAGGTGAGCTCAGCCAGAGGGACGTCACAGTCCATGCAGTCGTCGATGAAGCAGACGCACACGCTCTCGGCTTTAATCTCCACGCCCGACATCAGCGGAGCTGGCGCGGCCCCCTGGCTCTCTCGGCCGGTAGAGGTCAGGGAAAGAGACTTCAGGGGTTCGGCATTCTTAAACAACCAACTTGCTGCCTTTTTCAATTGGCCTTTAAAGAAATGAAAAGATGAGCAGTTCAATTGGTTCCCACAGCTGCTCAAGCAACTCCCAGAGCCACGGAGAAAGGGACCTGCTAGAACCTTGGGACCCAAGGGAACCTTGACTCAGATGTCTTCTCAGACATAAAAAAGAAAAACCAGCATAATAATAGGAATTCTGCTTTAAAGCAAACAAGGTCCTCTTTGTTGTACATCTTCCACTCAATTCACTACACCTTTTATGTTCTGGCTCAAAATACTTCTGGAAAGCCCCCCTTCTGCTACTATGTCATCTGCTGAAGGAGAGGCAAGAAGAAAAAAAGAGAACCCACGTGGGTGCCACTTGGCCCTTAATCTTCACTATGTAGCTTTCCATATACTGAAATGCATTTTGTAACTGTTCTCAAAGGTCTTATTTTGCACATACATGGTCTTCTCGATCAATCACAAACTCCTTGAGAACAGAAGGCAATGAGAATTGCACGCGTGTAACAAACAACTTTTTTTTTATAGTGAATTAATTTTAACGGGGTGACATTGGTCAACTAGAGCACACAGATTTAGAGAAAACATCTTCAGATCATTTTGACATTCGATTATGTTGTATACCCATCACCCAAAGTCAAACTGTCCTCCGTCACCCTTCATTTGGTTTTCTTTAAGCCCCTCCTCTCCCACCACTCCCTCCCTCTCCTCCTGGTAACCACTGCACTCTTATCTATAACATACAACTTTTAAATAACAGCTCCCTGAACACAACTATATGAGTGTATGTATGTGTATATATACATATATGTAGCACAGAGAGAAGTGGAAAGAGAGCACTCACATCAGGATAAAGAATGGGATGGAATACAGCTTCTGTAGTCTCTCTGTCTTTAAAGAGGAAGGTGGCACGGCCGGAGGTGGGAAGGGAGATACCGTGGAAATCACACGGGCAGCCTTGCCCTCAAACCGTTCATCTCAGCCCTCACTAACAGCTGACCTTAGACAAGTTTACTTAGCCAGTTTCCTCATCACAAGGGGAGGT
The DNA here is from genome assembly GCF_036850995.1 of Saccopteryx leptura. Lineage (NCBI taxonomy): Eukaryota > Metazoa > Chordata > Mammalia > Chiroptera > Emballonuridae > Saccopteryx > Saccopteryx leptura. Next base: position 91,886,171 of record NC_089505.1, on the reverse strand, counting down.
AATAATGGCTACCTCCAAGGGCTTGGAGGGTTCAACAAGAAACCACAGGGCTGGGCACACAGAAGCTCACTAATGGCCATGACTATCAGTATCGCCACCATCACCACGACCAGGGTAACAATGGCTGGCATCTCTAAGCACTTGTTGTGTGCCTGGCACCTTTCTTTTTTTTTTTTTGAGACAGAGAGAGAGAGAGGGATAGACAGGGACAGACAGACAGACAGACAGACAGGAACGGAGAGATGAGAAGCATCAATCACCAGTCTTTCGTTGAGCATTGCAACACCTTAGTTGTTCATTGATTGCCCTCTCATATGTGCCTTGACCACGGGCCTTCAGCAGACCGAGTAACCCCTTGCTCGAGCCAGAGACCCTGGGCTCAAGATGGTGAGCTTTCGCTCAAACCAGATGAGCTCGCGCTCAAGCTGGTGACCTCGGGGTCTCGAACCTGGGTCCTCCGCATTCCAGTCCGATGCTCTATCCACTGCGCCACCGCCTGGTCAGGCCCTGGCACCTTTCTTAAGTGCTCTGCATACACCGACTTACTTTTATCAAACCTCCAAAGGAAGTCCTCTTATTCCCATTTTGCAGATACAGAATCACTGGTACAGAGAGGGGAACTAGCTTGTCCAAGTCACTGTAAGTAGCTGGTGAGGGGCGGAGTAAGGATCTGAGCCAGGCGGTCGGCTCCGGAGCCCATGGTCTTGTCCACTATAAAACACCGCTGCTCATTACACTGGTGCACAGAAAGCCAGGGAGGGTCTCCAAAACACACTCCGGCTCTCTCAGGAAATGGAAAAGAAGCATAGTACTGAGACATTACGGAAATACTTATTCATATTACCTTGACACACCAGAAGAGCTTTGCGACAATCATCCAAGCTGAATCCCAGCTCCTGCAGTCTGGCCAGCTGTAACTCTAGAGCAAAGGGGTGTATGATTTTTATTAATAACTTTATGTCAATTACTTCATAGACTAAGAAAATAGAAAAGACATTCAGAAACTGGTGACTATAACATTTCATTTCTCTGGGCCAAAATGAACTCCTAATTGAAGACTTTTATCAAGTGTACCCTGCAAATTTTAGAAGCCTTCTTCTGTACATTGATTGTGTTTTTAAAAGCTTAAAACTGAAACTCAGCATTACTGACATTAACTTTGGAGGAAAACTCAAAGTTTAATACCAAACCTGAGCATCAGCCATATAACTCCAGAAGAAACTGTAAGAGGAAATATAGTACAGGCAACAGCATTTGGTTTAGGGTGTTAACTTTAAAAAATTTTTAAATTTAGAGAGGCATATTTAGGTTCACAATTATACTTAATGACATACAATTATACTCTGAACAATTAAATTGTGTAAAAGAAACTCTTAAAAGTTAAAAAGAAGGAGAGTTATTAGGAAGACTGAGTGGGTTTTATAGTTAAACACCTACCCAAGACAGGATCTAAGGCGTGTCTCGTCCCTTCTCTGGCTTCCTCTCCACCGCTGCGGACAGAGCCCGCTTCCGGGGCCCCCGCGTCGGGCACTGCAGTGTTAGCTTGCGCAGGGATGGACTTAGCAATGGCGAGAAACAGCTGAACATCATTATAGGAGAGTCTGATATCCAGGGCTTGTAAGTGAATCTATCAAAATGTAAAAAGTGGCAGGTTTAGGGGGTTTTTTTTGTGGCAGAGATAGAGAGAGTCAGAGAGAGGGACAGATATGGACAAACAGGAAGGGAGAGAGATGAGAAACATCAATCATCAATTCTTCGTTGCAGTTCCTTAGTTGTTCATTGATTGATTTCTCATATGTGCCTTGACTGGGGGCTACAGCAGACCGAGTGACCCCTTGCTTGAGCCAGGGACCTTGAGTCCAAGCTGATGAGCCTTGCTCAAACCCAATGAACCCACGCTCAAGCTGGTGACCTTGGGGTCTCAAACCTGGGTCCTCCACATCCCAGTCTAACGCTCTATCCACTGCGCCATCGCCTGGTCAGGCAAAGATGGCAGTTTTTAAAGCTGCATTTAGTTTTGCATCTATACCTCTTACAAGTACAATTCCTCATTCAATTTTCAGAAGTCTACCAGACACTACATTAAGTTGCTCTTTTTTTTTTTTTTTTGGAAGACTGGAAAGAGCAAGAAATTAAGCACGAATAGCCATGAGGTATGTTCACAAAACGGCACCAAGTAAAAAATACTGCCTGGCCCGGCCTGTGGTGTGGTGACGCAGTGGATAAAATGTTGACCTGGAATGCTAGGGTCACCAGTTTGAAACCCTGGGCTTGCCTGGTCAAGGCACATATGGGAGTTGATGCTTCCTGCTCTTCCTCCCCTTCTCCCCTGCCTCTAAAATAGAGAAATAAAATATTTTTTAAAAAAGATTTTAAAAAGACTAAGCTAGGAAAATTACTAGAATTAATATTTCAATAGGGTGACTTTCATACAACTACATAATCCTAAAAGCTGAGGATTCAAGAATGGCTGCAGGAGAGACAGGATTGCCTATTAGCAACATTTTGTTAATCCATGTTGTTTTGATCTACTTAAATTTTTAAACCTCTGAAACAAAATGACCAAACAAAATAATCTCTTCTTTATTAAAACAGAACCTTAAATACATCACATTCCACACCGATACTTCCTAAATTCCAGTCTTCCTCAGAGACTATTGAAAGCCATAGACACCAACACCAGCCACTATGAAAATGGGTTCAAATGTCTGGGTAGGGGGCTTTATTTATTTATTTATTTTTCATCTCTTTGAAGGCTGAAAATCAAAATGGCTTTTCTCTCTCTGGCTCTTTTGGTCTAAATGAAGTGATGATTAATCATTCCCCCTCTCCCCAAGAAATAAAACACCAAATTCTTAAGCCTTCTGTGCCTGGCTCTACCCTCCCTGGCCCCACCCTCCATCCTCGCAGCTCCCTACACTCCTCCTGGTTCTAGTGAGACCCTTCCCCATCCCACGTTTGCCAGGCCACTGCCACCCCTGACTTCACAGCCCCTTCGCGTGGAACGCTCTCCCTCCCCACGTGTTTATCCTCCCCCTCCACTCAGACACGGCTCACAATCAGCAGTCCTACCTGCACTGAGTATTGCTTTCTGTAAATGTTTATAGAACTTAAAGAGTATACCAGACAAGTAAAAGGGCTCTGATCCTCCACAAGACAGCAAGGTCTTAGGATGGAGACAATGCCATTTTCACTTGTAGCTGCTGAAGGGAATTAAGTGCTGGTGGGCCAGCAGAGAGCATAAGCAGTCCAAGCCCAGGAAAGAGTCTGAGGGCGCATAACGTGTCTACAGGCTGCCATCATTACCTCCAGGACGGGGGGGAAATCCCCGCTGTTAAAGGCGTCCATCAGTCCGGAACTGTTCTGATAGGAAGAATTGCCCACCAGCTCCACCTGAATCTGGACCGGGTCAACGATGGAAAGAGCTGTATCGTGCTCATTTCCTAGTCGGCACGAAAACACCTACAGAATGAAATGCAATGTGGTTGAGAATTAACGTCTGATTTAGAAGGAGCCTACCCATCGGCAGAAAAAAGAGAGGGTGTCAGAAGCCGCCGGCCCTCTATTACCCCCACACCTGAACAACTGCTGAAACATTGTGCAGAGTGAGGCTGGCCCTCCACGCACCGCCGAGAGCACGCAGGTCGGCAACGCCCAACCGAGGGCTTAGCCTCCAACCCAACAATCCTACTTCTTTCTAGGAACTAGCCTGAGGAAATAATCCAAAATATAGGAAAATTCACCAAACCATTCTTTAGTAGTTAATAAAAACAAGAGCACCCAAGATTTTATCACTCAGTATTGCATATCAACTCAATGGAATATTCTGCAGCTATTTAAAAGTGTGAGTTTAAAAAAAACAAAACATAAGAACTGTAGGGAGATAGTCACAACTTAGGGTATGTGAAAAAGCAGCCCAATTGAAATAATTATTACACCATGACTTTACCAAAAGAAACACATCAAAATGTCAATAGAGATTATGTACAGAGGGATAGGTGGTTTTTCCCTCCCTGCCCCCAATTTTATGTAATATAGTTGTTATTTTCATAGTTGAAAATAAGGATATTAATTACTGAAGCTGAAGAATAACTACACAGAGGTTCATTACATTATTCTGTTTCCTCCGTACGTTTGAAAGGTTCTATTAAAAAACATTTTAAAATAAGTATGTTTTACTTATGGGAAGACAGAAGAGAAAAAAGGGAGGACTCTTAGTCCACGAACAAATTATTTTGCACGCAGGAAAGAGTTCAGAGAGGGAAGCATTCCTTACTCCTTCTCTCAGGCCTTTTTTGGGGTTTTTTTGACATTTTCTAGTGCTCCTGAAAAACATGTTTGACACCATGGTCCTTTGATATATTGAAATTAACTCGTTGCTTTATTTTTAAATTTGCCCACAATGATGTCTTAAAACCAACGAGGTCTCAAAATTCAGATTCAACTCTGCTGCCTCAAAAACAAGGCTGAAAGGAGTTTCCAGGAATCTCAAATATTTTGCTATGTAGTTTTTCTAAGACACTGGAGCAGAAAAGTTTCATTTTCCTTTTTTCTTCAGGGGCTTCTGCTACACAAAACCCAATTGTACCTAACAGCCCATTAATCAATCGCCGAGCATCTCCCTTCAAAGCGGGTATTGTGGTGGTTTGGGAAGCAGATGAATTGCAATTTCACGATCCACTCACATCGCACCAGCACGTAAATCCTCCCTTCCCGCGAGAGAAATGGTGGTCAAGAAGTGAAATCTCCACAGGTTCTAGTCGGCTATGTCTGACCGGGGAAAAAATGTACCATATGCGGCTGACAGAGAAAATAAGTTTTGCTCATTCAACTTCTGAACAGTGTCCCTGGACAGAACAGGGCATGGAGAGTTCAGTCGTCAAGGGGAAGGAAATTATGAGTAACCCTGACCAAACACTGCAACACTGTGCCCGGAGGAATGCTAGCCCAGATCGCGGATTAAGAACATTTGATAGAGATAATCATCTGCCTCATTGCCCCGTCTCTCCACAAGCCTGGCTCGAAGCAGTTCTGCTCCAATCGTACAACACGGCCTTCAGGCTGCGGCGGCCACTCCAACGCCATGCTCTCCTCCAGATTCGACCAGGGCCCGCCGCAGCCTGACCGCTGCTTCCGGTCATACGTGACTCTCCACAGCTGCCCTTTTATAGATCAAATTGGCTTAAAAGGCTGATACACAAAATCATTACTTTTATAACCAACTGTCCATGGTCACACAGCCCTCGGTCCTCACAGGGACAAGCAGTCACTGTGGGGCAGGGGGACGCAAGGGAAGTGAGAACCACTTCCCTACCTTTACAGGTGTGCCAACGCCTGGACCTGCAGGCCTAGAGGCCAGGGAGCCTGACAGGGCAGTGGAGACTGAGAGTGCCCTGGAACCTCCTAAAGAAGGGAGGGTGTGAGAAAGAGCCACAGCCCCCCTGCACGTACACGTCCCGACGCTGCAACACTCGGCTCATACTTAGACTGAGCTGGTCGACTGAAGGAGAAATGAAGGGAAGAGGGCAAGGGCCCTCCAGCTCCGCTGAGCTCTTCCCCTGGTGAACGTTCAGGAGGTGAAATTCCCTCCCAGCGGCTTTGCTCTGGAGCCAAACACGCTACAGTTTGATCAGCACATTGTCGTCTTACCTCGATGCCAAACAAACTTCCTGAAAAGGGGCGGTCGACAAATCGGGGCTTATAGGTGAGCACGGTGGTGCCTTTGAGTATGATGGCATTGGTGTCACAGCAGGACACGTCCTCCACAACCACAAACTCCGTACCTGAGAAGGATAGCATTGTTAACCGGGCTGAAGCTGGGAAGCACCGGGCTGCCGAAAACTAGGCAGCACGTGTCCACTAGGGTGATGCTGACCAGAAGGATCTGTGGTTCCCCAGGCCCGCGGCATTCTCCTTCACTGTCGCCCTGAACGACCCCGTGCCCAGCCGCACACAGCTGAGCCGACAGAGCACTGTGCAGAGAAGTGACTGGTGTGCAGGTTCTCTCTCGAGAAGGCACTGTTAATCTAGGCCTCCTGGGAGGAATAACGGACACTCAGCCCAGAGAATCATCCCTCCTCCAGCCGATGACCTGCTTTACAATCCCAGGCAGGAGATTCAGGCATGGATGTTGGTCAGGGAGCATAAGTCACTACATCATTTATGCGGGTGTTTGAGTTGTTTTCAAAGAATGTAGACCAATTTAGAGATTTCTGAAATTAGTACCTTTGGTTTTCTATGCATTTGTGTATGGCAAATTTACTTCACTTATATACTGTGTGTTTTAATCAAAAATCATGTATAGATTGATCTTTCAAAGTTAAATCCATTTTAAAATGACAGCTGCTTCCAATCTATTTAGTAGTTCATGGGGAATATCACAAACAACACGCGCACACACACACACACACACACACACATACATCGAGATGCACTACATACAGATGTACTATTACATACAGATGCACGAATACAGATGTACACACATAGAGAGGTACTACATACCAATGTACATACATACAGATGTACTACAACAGTTCGCTAGTTAACAAAAACCACTGATAAACCCGTTTGTAAAGGAAAATATTCTTTTTGTAAAGAGAAAACAATCCCTTCACTTATTTACCTTCTAAACTGAGATTTTTCACATACCAAATTTGCCCAACATCTGCTGGGGCCCGAAAGATCAAATAGAAAATTGAAGCCAGATTTAACACTGGGGAACAACACCACAGCCCAGGTGGTACCCAAGCTGGGAATGTGCACTAGACGGGCAGAGGAGAGGGACAAGTGACCCTGCAACCTTCACCATGGGTCAGGTCACTCACACCTAAACTCAGAGTTCAGGAACCTGGATGCTTGCTGGTCTAGAAAACATTGAAGTGTGTAAGTGCTCATGTCAAAACATGAAAGGCGCCTGACCAGGCGGTGGCGCAGTGGATAGAGCGTCGGACTGGGATGCAGAGGACCCAGGTTCGAGACCCCGAGGTCGCCAGCTTCAGCGCAGGCTCATCTGGTTTGAGCAAAAGCCCACCAGCTTGAACCCAAGGTCGCTGGCTCCAGCAAGGGGTTACTCAGTCTACTGAAGGCCCGCGGTCAAGGCACGTATGAGAAAGCAATCAATGAAAAACTAAGGTGTTGCAACGCACAATGAAAAACTAATGATTGATGCTTCTCATCTCTTTCTGTTTCTGTCTGTCCCTGTCTATCCTTCTCTCTGACTCACTCTCTGTCTCTGTAAAAAATAAATTTAAAAAAAACAAACATGAAAGGTGCCCTGGCCGGTTGGCTCAGTGGTAGAGCGTCGGCCTGGCATGCAGGAGTCCCGGGTTCGATTCCCGGCCAGGGCACACAGGAGAAGCGCCCATCTGCTTCTCCACCCCTCCCCCTCTCCTTCCTCCCTGTCTCTCTCTTCCCCTCCCGCAGCCAAGGCTCCATTGGAGCAAAGTTGGCCCGGGCGCTGAAGATGGCTCTGTGGCCTCTGCCTCAGGCGCTAGAATGGCTCTGATTGCAGCAGAGCGACGCCCCAGATGGGCAGAGCATCGCCCCCTGGTGGGCATGCCGGGTGGATCCCAGTCGGGCACATGCAGGAGTCTGTCTGACTGCCTCCCTGTTTCCAACCTCAGAAAAATACAAAAAAAACCCAAAAAACAAAAAACATGAAAGGCAACATAAAAGTTATCCTACAACACACATAGTGAGCCTAACGTTCACATGCTCACCTGTCACATTGACTTTGACCTCCAAATGCCTTTCCGTGGACACAGGAAGGGAAGACCGCCTGGTAACTACTCCACTCTTCACCGTTTTGGGAACTACAGCAGATTCGCTGCTGGAGTTCCGGTGGCGAGAAGGAGTAGCATTGTTTTGCTTCTTAATGTCACTGGGAGTGTGGAGAAAGTCATGGACTAACAGCAGCCAGTCAAAGATGAGAAACACGCGGAGGTTGTTGAGGACGACCGTAAAACAGGACGAGTCCTTTGTAGATCTACGAGAAAGGAGAGCAGAGGATAGAAGAGGAAAGGAGAAACATGATATTTCATTAACCTACAAAGATAGCACTCCGTTTGGCAGATGGTATTCAAGCATTTTCTAAACTGACAGCTCTGTCAATAAACTATCAACATTGGTATAATAAAACATTCAATGGATATTCTCAAAAGTTAACCATATTTTTAAGCAAAAAGTAATATGCTTATAAGAGAGCAGTCTAGTGTAGGCCCATGGTTCTCAACAAAGGGTGACTCTGTCCCCCAGAGACATATGGCAACGTCTGGAGGGATTTGTGATTGACACAACTGGGGGTCGGGGGTGTTGCTGGCACCTCGTGGGTAGAGGCCAGGGATGCTGCCCCATGATGCACAGAACAGTGCCTGCAACAAGAAATTATCTGACCAAAAACGTCAACAGTGCTGAGGCTGAGAAATGGTGGTACGGTAAAAAGAGCACAGGCTTATTAAACCCTGTCAGTGACCTCCTCCGAGCCTGCTTTCTCACTCGCAGAACCAGAAATGCTAGCACTGCGGGAGATGAAGTCCCGGCACTGGGCGGGTGTCTGACGAATGTCAGTTCCCTTCCCTACAGGCTACTTCAAGGAGATCAATGAGGTGCTCTTGCCTTGATGTCTAGAATCACATCTCTCCCCACACCACGTCTACATTCTAGTGCTAGAGTCTCTCCAGCGGGACCTGACCTGGGAAGGAGGGGAAATAAGGTGACATCTGCTGAGGGTATAACCCCAAGCACCCGAGAAGTGGAATTGGGGGAGGGCAAGAGAGAACATTCATTTTGTAGTCTCATTTCCCCAAATTCTAGATTTGAGGTGAAAAACCAAGGAGGACCCCCGGGCCTGGCCCGGCCCTATCAGTACACAGTAGCAGAGACAGGCTGCACAGAAGAAAAATGGGTGAGGGACACTTCTCTAGGGATTCCCAGGTTAAACTTTGTCCTAAGAGCCCAAAGCGACTCTGGGGCTCTGGTGACTCCATCTACCTGGCCCCCTGCCTTAAAAGGGCCCCTAATTCTAATTTGGAGCGATCTGGAAGGCTGGCTTCTCTCATTTCTCCTGAACCTGGCTCGCTGCCCCTAGAAAGGGCACAGTGATGTATGTCTCCTTCATACAGACACAGCATTTTTCTCAGAAACACTTCACCCTTTTGTAATAGAGAAAAAATGTTGCCCTCAGTAAAAATTTTCCACCCCGTTCTGAACACAGATCGTCAGAGCCATGCGCTAACTGGAAAGTCAAAGTGTGTCTGATCCGTTTTCTGGAAAATATTTCAAGCCTTGAAACCCTGTGAAGTGATTTATATTTGACACACAAAACCCAACAAAAGAGCAATTCTTCTTGAAACACAGAAAGCGTTCAAAAGTTCCAATCAAGAGAACATGTTAACCCTCTCACTAACAATGGTGCTTCTGTTAGCAAAAACCAAGGTGACTTTATTATTTCACTCCAAGAAATTATATACCTTGAGTGTATAAATAGAATATCTCAAGGCCTCAAGGCCGCTTATACATTAAAAACATGATAGGTTGAAAAAGTAGCTGATAGTTGGGGAAGCTAAATCAATAATAAAGTGTTTGACCAGGCGGTGGCGCAGTGGATAGAGCGTCGGACTGAGATGTGGGGACCCAGGTTCGAGACCCCGAGGTCGCCAGCTTGAGCACGGGTTCATCTGGTTTGAGCCAAGCTCACCAGCTTGAACCCAAGGTCGCTGGCTTGAGCAAAGGGTCACTTGGTCTGCTGTAGCACATATGAGAAAGCAATGAACAATTAAGGCACATATGAGAAAGCAATGAACAATTAAGGAGCCACAACAAAGAACTGACGTTTCTCATGTTTCTCATCTCTCTCCCTTCCTGTCTGTCTGTCCCTCTCTTTTAACTCTCTCTGTCTCTGCCAAAAAAAGAAAAAAAAATAATGATAAAGCAACCCCAAAAGATATTGCTTCTGCAGATGGACCAAATCTATGCAAGCCTCCTGCTCAAATAAACATCCCCTCCAAACAGGAGCTGCAAAGCCACGCCACCCTATCACCTGACAACAATTAGCCCAATCACTGGAAATGGGGCCTGAAGACCATTAGAAAAGACATGGGGGGGTGGCTCAGTGGATAGAGTGCTGACCCGGGATGCTGAGGACCCAGGTTTGAAACACCAAAGTCACCGGCTTGAGCACAGGATCATAAACATAACCCCATGGTCGCTGGCTTGAGCCCAAAGTCACTGGCTTGAAACCCAAGGTTGCTGGCTTGAGCCAGGGGTCACTGGCTCAGCTAGAGCCCCCCAGTCAAGGCACATATGAGAAAACAATCAAAGCACAACTAAAGTGCCACAAGGAAGAATTGATGCTTCTCATCTCTCTCCCTTCCTGTCTGTCTGTCTCTTTCTCTCCCTTGCTAAATAAATTTTTAAAAAAGGTTAAACAACTTGTCCTAGGGACACAAAGCTAAAAAGTGGTAAATGGAGGTTTCAAGCCCAGATCTGGATGATTCCAAAACATTCACATTTTCCGCACACAAAACTGCCTCTTGTAATACCAAAAAAAACACAACATAATCTACTAGCTCAAAGAGGCTAAAGCTCTTTTTAATGGAAAAGTAAGTCAGCATGACTTGCATAAATAAATCGGTAATGCAAATTAAAACCACCTTCCCTTCTGTTATTTCTATAGACAAAAGTCTTTCTTTTCCTTAAATAAGTCATAGTTCTTTGCTCCCAGGTTGCTTTACATATTAAAAGTCTGCAGTTTACAGACAGGTTGATTTCAAGGATCTTGCTAAACTCTAAACTACTGTACTTAAAAAAACCCAAAAAACAACAACAGAGACACCTTTTGGCCAATAAATGAAGCTGCAAAGTTAGAGGAATACTAAACCAATAGACATTACACTGAGCTCACGTGCTATTATGAATTTATTTTTTATCTTTTCAGTGATTCCTTGGTCCTATGATGCTCTAAAGCTGACATGGTCTTGACCATAAAAGGAAATATCTCACTAAATGGAGGCAGCATCGGGTTCTGGATGTATTACCTGAAATGCAACTCGATCTGAATGGACCCCTGGGCGGTGCTGCTGTTCTTGGAGGGCTGAAAGATGCAGCTGAAGACGTTGGCCGTGCCAGGACTGGTCTTCTGCCCAGCATAGCGCGTGTCGAAAGCCATCATGGAATGCGAAACCAGGTTCACAGACTTTGTCTGGTTGGAAAAGCTCTCAAAGAGCAGTTTACATTTCTTGAAGTCAAATCTAAAAGGAAGAAATCAGACAAGATGTTAAGCTCTTCCCCTTTTACAAAATCTTGTGAGTTCAAGATAAAAGAACAAAATAAGAAATATGCGGAAGTTCTAATGAAGGAAAGTGACTTTCATTCTGAGATCTCTCATTGATTTTACCAGGCTCCTCAAAGTGGACGTACTGTCACTGTGCCCGGCACCTTACCTCCCATTTCCAAAAAGCTGCTCCTGTCCATTGGAGCTTCATGAGGAATAACAACACCACAAATGGTTTCTAGTCCTGGTTCATTAGCACCTGTATTTCTTCTTTTAAGGCTCAGAAGGCTGTATACTTATATGTAATAATTCTCCCTGGATGTCAAGGGTCCCTTTAAGCCTTGACCTGTCAACTCCTAGCCTGCCTGGAGGATTCTCTCTCCAAAACTTGCTAAATTTTTATATAAGACCACTGTAGCTTCATGGGAACTACCAGAACAAATAATACCCTTCATTACAGAGAAATAATGCAACTCATCCACCAATAGGAAATGCATTTGGGACTGACTGTTTTTAGCAACAGAGAAAGTTGCAATGAACAACTCATAATGACTTAGTACCATCACAAAGATCTATAGGGAATTACTCCATATTGAAAAAAACTGAGGGCATGGCCAGTCATCACACACACAAAAAAAACATTGCAACTACCAAGACAATCCTGGGGAGTGTCAGCTTCAGTGTGCCATGTTCTCATCAGCTGAGCCGGATACCGGCCGGAGTCATTGTCAAGGGAAAGACTGAGTAGGAGACAGTGTTCTGTGAGGAAATCACTCGTCCCAAAGTCCTGTTTTCAAATCCGAGCCCTTTACCAGCCACATGATCTTACGCTAGTCAGAACCCCTCTCTGGAAAAGGGAAGTAATAGCTGCACAACCCGACAGACCTGCCGAGAGATCTCAAGGCAAGGGGACCGAGTGTGACAACACAATGCATTCGGGAGGTCCCTAACGTTAATCAACTCCTGGTCTACACTGTCCAAGCAAGCGATATAAATAAGGGAACCCACTAGGCGAGCACATGCCCTTTCTGAAGGTTTCCCAAGTTGCTACTCAGCTGCCAGGGTTTCCAAATGAAAACATGGGCCAGTATGACCAAAGCCTACAATTTTTCAAAAGAAACTGAAACTCCAGCCTTTTGTGCGAAAACCCCCAAATTTTAAATGTTGACCAGTGAAGGAGTCACAGTGCTCCTTACCAGTGTGTGTCTCCCCTAGGCAGACACGCAGCAAGACTGCACATCCCACCTCCCGCGTGCAAGCGTAGGACCATGTTCTAGCCCCACGAGGCTGGCAAGAGCCCTAACTGCCACGTAGACCGTCCCGAGCTCTTGTTTCTCCCACAGGCACATCCAGAATCCGTCTGCTTTGCCGGCTGCAGAGACTACAGGGGCAGAGCGGCCCGAGACCCACGCAGCCTGAGGAGAAAACACCTCCACCGTCCTCAGTGACTGGTGCTGCAGAGTGCCTGCTGCTACGGCACAGCCTAAGCTAGCTTGGTGTATACAGCAATGAATTTACACTTTGGAAAAGCACTGTGAAGACCACATTCAGCTGTGAACCATCATGCCGGAACCCCTGTTCTCTGCCAAAGCGAAACACATGGATTGTTTGTATCAATGTTTCTGCAACGTCACTGTTATTACAGAGTAATATAACTCGAGCCACACCTCGCCAGGGACCCAGCGCCTCCTCTTCCTTTCGGATCTTTCAGCTCCAGACTTACGTTCACCATGTCAATGAGGAAGCACATGCATGTGTACACTTCTCCACTAAGAACGGTCTAGAAAAAGAAAACGCTGATCAATTCACAGCTGATGATGCCAACCTAAAAGTGCGGTTCATGTGGCACGGAATCTAACTTGCTATTGTTCTGTCTTCTTCCCCCAGGTGATCTGAGGAACACATGCATGGGGACCATGAGCAGAGACAACAAGAGCCACAGAGGGACACAAGGCTTCACTCACGTGAATTCTTGGGTCTTGTAAGTCATAAGGCCGCATAAACTCCTCAATGGGCTCTCCAAGGTTGTTCTCTAATAAACCCCGGATCAGCTTGTACTTGCACAGGTCCAGGGAGCAGTGGACTGAGGAGAGGTTACCATGGATAGATATGTCCGGCACAGTATGACTTATCTCTCTGTGAGAAAAGACAAGACAAATCACTAAATAACATTATCACAGCTCACACCCAAATATAAGAGCTACAAAGTACCCACCAACATTATCAACTGGTCAATTCCTAACCTCCAATGACAAAAATTCTGAGGCTCCAAATGAAGCCAGTTAGTACAACTGTCATGTTTCAACTAAAAAGCCCCTTTTCTCCCCAAATCAACATTTATAGAGTTCCCAAATCTAATGAGTTAACTAAGTAATATATTAATAAAAAAAATCATGAGACTCAAAAAAATTAAACATTACAGTTGAAAAGGCAAGAAAGATGACAAGCTCTTGATTGAACTCTTCAGACTCAGTGAGAACTGAAGGGAGAAATCGGGGTTTTACAGAGCCCCGATGGGACCTGAGGACCAAACCCGTAACAGGGGCCCGTCTCAGCTGAGAGGGGCAGGAGCCAAGCAGAAAAAGCCCAAGTTGAGGGGTAATACATCTCATCGCCACTGAAGACCTTGTTCCCTACCCTCCCAGGGGCGAAGTGGGCCTGATATATCTGCAGACACCATGCTCCAAGTATACAAAATAGAGCGTTGGGATAAGGGGAAGAGAAGTGTGAGACATTATTTGTCTAGGGAGAAAATCCTACGTGCAGTGGAGGGGAAGAGACCAGTGAGGCAGTCAACGGGGAAAGGCTGGAGGGACTGGCGAGCCCTCGGGGCTCCTGTCCATGAGGAGCAAGGAGCTGATAGGACACCTTAGGTTCACTTCGCACCTTCTATCTGGGCTAACACAGTATAATTATTTGCACATAAACGCTGATGAAAGTGGGTAAAGTTTAGATAAGGAGAGTAGCAAAGCACATTTTGTTTTGGAAGCATTACTCGAAAAGAAAACAAAGTGTTCAATTTCTAAATAATGAAGCTCGTCTTAAGTCTGCTAAGCCAGTAAACCAAATACAGCCCATGCCAACCATAACTGAACGCCAGCCAGGAGCACTTGAACAACAAATAAGAACGAGACGCAAAAAACCCTGCAAGAGTGGCTACACCATATCACCCCTCCGGACAGAAATCAAGAAGTGACATGAAGGGACCTGCCCCAACCCAAGGACTGCAAAGGGAGTGGCCACAGAGGGATTCAAATCACGTCCACACCGCCACGGAGGCTGCTTCCCGAAGGGCGCCATGCTTTAGGGACACTCTTCATCTGTCCGCGGGGCGGAGATGTACAGGCCACTGCTTTCTCCAAAACCAACACTCAAGCTAAGAGCCGTCACGCACGGAAAATGGGGGCTTCCAGTCCGCACACAGGCCAGGTGGGCACAGATACCACCGCCGGACCTTGTTAATGTGCACAGGGGCTTGGCCCTGAGAGTCAGCTTCTGGGGGACTCAGGCTTGTGCAGGTCTGCGAAAGACGTAACCACCCTGATGCTGTATGAAGATTATAGCGTCTGGACCGGCACAAATTTCTGGAAGACCGGTGGTTGAGAAACCCTGGGTTAGGCTCTGGGAATGTGTATTTCCCAGACCTTTCCCAGCCAGGACTCATGACAATTGAAATAATGTTCTAAACTATAAAAAGCAGCATCCTGTGTTTTGAGGCTAATTAAAAGGTAAATTAGAGTCAGTTCATTAGTGTTTAGGGAGTGCTTTCATATTGTTTAATGGAGTGAAATGGGCAAAACTGCACATAAACGGTTATTCTGATTGCAAGGCGCTCCAGGGTAAATAGCAATACCGGGCCCAGAATCTATTACCTTTGAATATCCAAACCCTGCATCTTCCAAAATACTTTCCCTGCCATCACCACCTCCCTACCCTCACCACAGACCCTGCTAAACTACTTATGTCCTGTCCTCTGCTTCCAAGGCGCCTGTTGTGATCCTATAACAAAGCTGATGACTCGACATTAAATTAGAAGCATCTACTTGCCTTCCTACATCCCTCAACAAAATGTAAGCTCTGTGAGGATGAAGATTTTTCTTTCATCATAGTAGCCCTCTATCACACAGTAGGGACTCAAAGAAGATGAGTTACATAGATGAAAAAATAAGTGAATACCTACTTGCTTTCAGACTTCCCTAAAAGCACAGATTTCCGACTTATAAAGACTCTATTTATGACAGAGTTATTCACACATGAAATACTCACTTGTCCAGATTCCTTTCCACCTGCAGTTTCAGCCTGCACGGCTCGGTTAAGAGGCTCCCTCCTGTCTGCCGCACAAAGTAGGAGGGGAAGATCAGGTCCCCGCTACTGTCGTCGGGGGCCTTAGAATACTCCCGTGGACGTCTCTCCGCAGCAAAGATGTCCATATCCTGTAGATCCACGACAATGCAATCCAGCAGGCAGACATGGTCTTCTACACGGACCCAAGGAAAGAGGGAGTGAAGCAAAGGGGACCCAGCAAGGGCTGGCCCTCAATACCACCAAAAAGCCAAAGCAAGTTCATTCTGTCCTGGGAGAATGTTTAGAACTGCCTGCATCAGAAGACTAGGTGTCCAGCAGTCTCCACTCTGGCACCAAGACCTCCCCACGCAACGCTCTATGTGCGACACACTCCCTGCCTGCTCACCTCCAAGTCAGGTATATATTGTGCCACATTCCCTCAGTGTCTCACTGCTGTCCTGAGACACTAACTGAGGCTAAAAGGTTTACGATTAAACTCACTTAACATGCATTCCCTCCCAGGACATCCAACAGGCGTCTCCCATGGAGATAACATTACCCAAAGGTTACACAATCTCCCAGCGACAAAATGCTTTTTCAACCATATATCACGTGTAACCATTCCATCACCAAGGATGTAGTCCGAACCACCTTCATGCTTGCCTAGACCAGTGGTCCCCAACTCCCAGGCCGTGGACTGGTACCAGTCCGTGGGCCATTTGGTACCGGTCCGCAGAGAAAGAATAAATAACTTACATTATTTCCGTTTTATTTATATTTAAGTTTGAACAGTGTTTTATTTTTAAAAATGACCAGATTCCCTCTGCTACATCTGTCTAAGACTCACTCTTGATGCTTGTCTCGGTCACGTGATACATTTATCCATCCCACCCTAAAGGCTGGTCCATGAAAATATTTTCTGACATTAAACCGGTCTGTGGCCCAAAAAAGGTTGGGGACCACTGGCCTAGACCACATAAACCTTTGTTCTCTCTGTACTTCCGTCTTTCCTGTAACATCTTAATCTCTCCATAGTGAGATGCTTATTTTGTGTCTTTCTCATGTTATTCACATGGTGGCAGGAACCGTGTCTAATGGCATGTTAATATACAAAGGAACACAGTATTATAATGCCTGGCATAAAGCAGGCACTACCTACATTAGTTCTTGATTGTCTGACTACACTGGTGACTCTGTGGTTGATAAAAGAGAAGCTGATCTGAAAGCAGGAGGGAAGAGAGGGGAGGAAAGAGCTCCAGGGACTCCTTGGGGTCATCATGGAATCCTAGGGACACACAGAAGCGTGACAGCCACCGCCTTAACCCAATCTTAGACAAAAACAGAGGAATTCCAGAAATAAATAGAAAATCAGGAGGAGAAACCATGTCAGAAAGAGATCTTTCCATAGTCCAAATCACTCCTGATCTGTGAGGCCAGCCCTAGTGCTAACCAGCACGGTCTGTCTGCGCAACGGCAGCAGAAGGCAGCGTGCCCCGAGCGGTGCCCTGAGTGCGCCCCGGCCCTGCTCCGTAAGTGGGACAAACACAGAGTGACGGGTAGCATCACATGTGTAAGAATTCAGGTTCTGGAGTCGGGCTGCCTAGGCTCACAGTCCAGCGCTACCATTTACTATCCACAGAACTGCGGGCAGGTAAAGTTACTTAATCTCTCCTAGCCTTTGTCTCTTCCTCTGTAAAATAGGGATAAAAGTAAAACCCTGTAGGGGTGTTATGAGGATAAAATATGATCATTTAAGTAAAGAATGGGCCACAATGTCTGGCTCATACTAAATGTTCAATAACTACAGGTATGGTGATCATTCTATAATCACATTTAGTCATCAATGTGACCACCGTCCTGTTGCCTCTGGGACTATAAGGCACGGCAGGGAGTTGACTCTTCCTCACGTCTAAGGAAAGAACTCAGCAGTCTCCCTCAGCTCGTGTCCACATCCCCCCAAGTCCAATCACAGGGCACTGATTTTTGTTGCTAACCATGTTCTGCTCCCCTCTGGCCCCCCGGAGCAGCACCTCACCTTTCCGATCCCTCGCCCAACCAGAACACATTGAAAAACTAAAAGGCCCAAACCAGACTCTCATCTGGAATAGACCCATTCTTAAGCTCCAGAGCAGGGTACCAATAACTAGATGGTTCACGTCTTTTAAAAGACGTATTTCTGTGGCTACCTAATTCACACTAATATTTTTTAAAAGAGTCCGTTTCTATTTTTCAGAGTTAAATAGTGACTTTGGAAGGATAGTGTCTGACTAATGGATGTGTCTAAGGATGCAAGAGTCGTTCTAGTCATAATATCACCATCTGGTGGCAACTAGGTTGACCTATAAGAAAAAAATCCTAATAGACGATCTAAGTATCTTTATTCCCATCGCCTTGCTAATTTAACCCAATGCTAAATCTACATCCCAAATTCCTTAAGCCTACTACAGTAACATCAAAACTCGATTATCACCGAAGACACGCTACTACGTTGTCAGCATCTGCTTGTTCAGGGTGCACCCCACCCCACCCCCTTAGGTCCCTGCAAGTGTCTCGCGCATTTCCCCACCTTCCTGACGCAGTTCCTTTCTCCCCTTTTACCTGGACTACTGGACACCTGGCCGACGGGGGGTGTGGCCTGTTGCCCTGGCTGCTTGGTCGAGGTACTGGGCACACAGTCACTCTTCAGGCTACCTAGACTCGTTCCAACAGGAGGCGTCATGAACAGCCCCTCCGAACAGCTGCCCTTCGGGTCCTCTGTGCTGGTCATTTTTTTCACACTGTGCTTGGGAGTACCCATTGGGGAAGCTGAAGGCACAGATTCCTGGGGGGGAAAAAAACCAAAATAAAACTAGATGGCCAGAATGGGGGTGGTGTCTTTACTATCGTGCAAGTCTCATCCATCCCAGTCGCTGGGCTCTTCAAAGACTCTACACTTGGCACTTCCCAAGACAACCAGATCCCATAAATAGAAGAGTAACAGGGTCACGGCATATGCAACATGTAATTATTTGCAAAGATGTTACATATAATTACACTGTTGGAAACTGGCAATTTTGCAGGAAGATTTTATATTTCCTCTTAAGAGCAACTGTTAAAATGCTAATTGCCAGTGGTTTAATCTAGGTAAAATGCAGCAAAAGCAAATCTCTCAGCCATATGATATATTCTTGCTTTACTGGAGAGGAGGGCTTACTGTTCTAAGAAATGTATCTAACAGCCATCGTGGTTCCAATGGAACTCACCTACCATAATGTGTTTGCACTTTACAGAAGCCCTCCCTCACCAGTTTATATTTCCTATCTCTCTGAGTTAACTGTGTACAATGAAAACAAAATGGGAAACATAGGTGATTGGCCATTCCTATTATGTTTCTGTTCAAGGACATAAAGATTAAGGGCTAATCCAGAGTAAAATAAATGCTATAGCTCTACTGAAAGTACTACACACTGCTCTTACATACTTAGCGCTTCTAACTGCTAACAGGGGTAAACCTTTCCCACCAGAATGATTCAATAACTGACTTTAAACACGCCCTGGCTTCTTCGCCCAGCCTCGGAGCCTTGCATCTGCACGGCCCCGACCCCTCCTCCAGAGCACATGGGGGAAGGTGGTCTCCCCACCCCACTGCCCTGAGTGCCTGCTCCTCTGGGCATCTGAGAGGGAGACAGAACAGCATTCTCCTTCACCATTATCTTGCGCAGTAATTACATGTAACAGTGAAAGAAACCAGTTCTGACTTTCTGAAATTTGTTTTGCAAGGCAAATTACTAGGTAAATGCTATTATTTAAGTATTTCAACATTAGAAGCCTTCCCCCGTGCTTCGTTTATTTAAACTCCAGAGAGTATTTGTTGCTCTTTCATTTGATTCATCTCTACGTCCTCTCTGTAGTTGGTTTAAATAAATCAACGGCCTGAGGAGATTAACTCAAAGCTTTTGAAAGGCTGACTTAGAAATTATGGTTTAAGCACAAGCTATGATTGAGAAAAATGAAAGGAAAAGCACATGTAAGAAGTCCAAACCTGCGCTCATTAAAACATGGATTTATGTAAAACAATTCTGAGCACACAGGAGTCAGGAGGCTCGAAGGCAAATAACCCCTCTGCAAAGCTTTGATTTCGGGATTACTTCCTGTTCTTGAACCACTGGAATGCACACTAGACAAACCTCACGCGTGTAAACGTATTCAAGGGCAAAAGGTAAATGTAAAGTGATTTTTGGTGAGGAAAGTAATTATTCACTTTATATAGGCAAAAAAAAAAATCAGCTGAGCTTGACCATACACATGGAGGGGCAAGCTGCAGAGATCTGTTTATCTGACTATAAATACTTGAACAGGCGACACACTCCAAGCAGCCTTTATGGAATTCCACAGAACAACCACTGGTATGTAACGAGATAAGGCTTTCCTAGGATTCAAGCAAATAAAACTAGATCACCAAGAAAATACTGCCGAGAGCTAAAAGAAGGAAAGAAAAAATTGCTTACCATGGTCCTTAAGAACTTCTCTACATAGGAGAAAAGTGAGACAAACACATATACTCTCTCTCTCTCACTCACTCTCACTCTCTCTCTCTCTCTCTCTCTCTCACACACACATACACACACACACACACACACACACACACACACACACACACACACAAAGATATGCAGACTTTCCCAAGTCATGAGATTTTTGAAAGGGTCAATTATTTTAATTTATTTTTTTGTATTTTTCTGAAGTAAGAAGCAGGGAGGCAGACAGAATCCCGCATGCACCCGACAGAGAACCACGCAGCATGCCTACTAAGGAGCGATGCTCTGCCCATCTGGGGCGTTGCTCCATTGCAACAGAAGCCGTTTTAGCACCTGAGATGGAGGCCATGGAGCCATCCTCAGTGCCTGGGCCAACTTTGCTCCAATGGAGCCTTGGCTGTGGGAGAGGAAGAGAGAAATAGAAAGGAAGGAGAGGGGGAAGGGTGGAGAAGCAGATGGGTGCTTCTCCTGTGTGCCCTGGCCGGGAATCGAACCCGGGACTTCCACACGCCGGGCCAACGCTCTACTGCTGAGGAGCCAACCAGCCAGGGCCAAAAGGGTCAATTTTTTAAAATTTTATTTTCTTAGGCATAGGAGTGTGAATTGACTGCTGAATCCCATAAGGTTTTCAGAATAACCAAAAGGCAAAAAGCATATTATACCTTGACGAGAAAGCGATCCTTGTATGCACTGCCACTTAAAATCAAATCCTCAAAAACAAATACAGGGAAAGTTTTTCATTAAAATGCTACAAACAATATACAGTTATTTGGCTTACTTAACAAATAGAAACTGATCTACAAAGATTTCTTGAGCTATTTTGGCAATGTTTTGTTAGGCTAACTTCAGTGTCAGCTCATAAACCCATAGACAGAGATATTAGATAGAAAAACTCAGCCCTCCCCCTTCTCAGGAGAGTAGAGAAACAGAAATGGTCTTATTGAACTTGACCACTTATTCTGGCTCTACCTAATCTTTTCCTTAAAATTGTAGGTCTCCAAAGAAGGACTTACTACAAAACAAATATGTTCCAGAAAACTTACTATAGACTCAAAAGACATTACTGTTGGACAGTAATGGCAGCGGAGTTGGGACAAAGATGCGATTTCCTGAGATACCAATGGGGACAACATGCATGTGCAAACACCATTTCTGATACATTTGTTTAATATCTAGTCATGTAATTATAAACGTCTCATACTAGGGAAAAGTGAATTAATTAGAAAGTTTAGAAGTAGTTACCAATCTTTCTTTTTATGAACAAATTTTTCTTTTATGGTCTTTGAGTCAGCAAGCAGCAAAATGCTTCAATCTCAACTATGAAAACCAATTTTCTTCATCAAGGCCAAGGTTACTAGCCCCCTACTAGGCCAACTGTGGAAGGAGCAATAGAAGCTGATCCCATGTTGACGGTGTGTGTGTAGAGCCTGCGTGAGCCCAGCGAGCACCTGCCTTTGCAGCGCTAACCGCTGCGGTCTGCGGTCTGGGTTTCACCCCCCGCTCCCACCACGAAGTCTGGTTTGAGCGAGCAGCTGTAAGATGATCTATGAATAGCAGGACCTCTCACCCTATGTCCAAACACCCCACTCTGGGTCCTGAGCCCAAGGTTCCAACATGTGGATGTGGTTCCCATGACTGCCACTGTCCCACCTTCGCTCTATCCGTTCCCACTCACCGAATCAAATATTTTCAGTTCAAGATGTTTAGGTTAGTACTGGTGAGTAAATGGATGAGTGAGAAGTAAAAGGAATGGAAAACACAGAGAGAGTAATTTAAAAATCATAACATTAAATTTGAGTTTGGGCGTTGTCAACAGACACTATCTTTCTATTACTTTCTGAACTGAGTCGAGGTTCTTCGCAAGATCCTGGTAAAGACTACCCCTACTCGCTCTCTTTCATCTTTTCTTTCTATCCCTAGAGAGGCTAACAGTAACTGCTCAACTTTATATATTTTCTGTAACAGTCTTTGGAGTTATTATATTGAAGTTATTTTCATGAACTCCTGCCCCGCCCTCTAGAAAATTCAAAGAGCGAGAGCTATGCAGGAAGGGCCAGTAAGACACAGAGCCGGAACAGCCTCTGTCAGCTGATTTTCCCCACATAACCCTAACCCTAATACCGGGAGGGAAAATCAAACCACAGTTAAGCACAGTTAAGCCAGACACATCCAAGTGTGAGGTCCACACATCCTCTTTACAAGCTGTATAATCCAATTAGTATAGTCTCAATTTCTTTATCTGGAAAAACGATGTTAATCATACCAGATAGAGTTGCTAGGTTACTAGAGAGAACAAAATGAACAAGTACGTAAAGAGCTCAGGCTGACAGCACCTTACTGCTGTTACTATCCATCACAAGATCTTACCATCCAGTTTCACGTGCATCCCCCTTCAAGGCTCCCTCTCTCCCTTCGTTACTAGCTGCGGACTAAGGATGAGCGCAACTGGCTGGGAATCTCCGAAAGGGTTTTTCTGACACACTAAAGTGAGTCTGCACTGAATGAGCAGACAGACCGAAGAGCGGATGTGGAAACGAGCAAGGCTGCATCAAAACCCACCCGGAGAACAAGACGCCTCTTGTTCCAACAATGTCACTCAGTCTCCGCAGTGCAAATACGGCAGGAGAGGGCTAATCAGACCACCTCCAGGTCATCTCTGCATGGCGTCTGTGATTCAGTAGGTGTTCCCATTTTTACCCTTTATTCTCAACAAGCCCCAATTTTTCCAAATATAAAATGAAAATAATAGCAATCCTCGTGCCAACTACCTCCAAACGTTGTGAGGAATAAATAAGTGCTAAAGTAGTTTTAAACCACAGAGCACTATCTATCTGAATGACATTTTATTATTAAGATATATTTAAATGGCTTCAGCTAAACTTAGGGCCAAATCAGGTCCACTGAAGGAGCCCCACAGTATAAAAAGTTGATTATTATGAGGTCAAACAGTGAGGAAAAGCATTATAAAGATGGAAGGTTGGTTCTATCAGTTTGTTTGCTAAAATAAGTTACAACATACAGTTAATAAAGGTTATAATTTTGACTATCTCTATTAAAAGGTTAACTAAAATGTCAATAAAATGTCAAAAATGAGTCTTCAAACTACATACACTAACAGCAATTAGGAACCATCTGATGGCAACATAGGAATTTTTCAAATGTTAGTGAAACTAACAAGGAAAGGTGCTAACTGCTCACCTTATCTTGTAAGGAAAAGGTCCCAGGAAAACCAGCAAAGAGAAACTTGTTCTTGACTTTCAACTTCCCCAAATTTGCTACAATCAAATTATTTGATCTGGAACTCTCTGGGATAAGGAGGACAGGAGCACCGGCCTCAATATCCAGGAGAATCCGTGAGCAGCGCTGGGCTTGGTCTCTCACCTAAAAGAAGAAAGAAAATGGACTCAGAGGCTCAATTAATTCCCTAATTCTATAATCAGGTGAACTCAGGTTCCCAGAAAGTTCCATAAATCTATAAATTTAAATACCTAAAATCATATACAGTATATTCTATGACCACCATGGAGTTAAATTAGAAATCAGTAACAAGCCCTGGCCAGACAGCTCAGTTGGTCAGAGCATCGTCCCAAAGCACAGACGTTGCTGGTTCAGTCCCCGATCAGGGCACATACAGGAACACATCAGTGTTCCTCTCTCTCTCTCTCCCTTCCTCTCTCGCTAAAAATCACTAAACATAAGCTCCAAGAGAGCAATGACATGTCTTTCTTGTTCTCCATTGTACTCCCAGCACCTGGCACAATGTGTGACAAAGCATTCCACAATAAACTTTCACTAAATAATAGAAGAAATGAACAAACAAGGTTGTCATAAGGATCAAATGAGATATAATACATATAACCATGGCACGTTAAATTTTTAGGCAAACACGTCATCTGTCAGACACTGCACAAACAACTAACTTGAGGCAGTTCACATTCAGTGCTAAGCCACGCAACATTCCCTTTAACGATGACTCATCTTTGTGCAGCCAGGTCTTAAGCAGTTGCTGTGACAAAAGGCAAGAGCCGTGAGAAAGTGAATGCAGAACAGGAAATAAAAGTTGTGCTGCCAGTCTGATTCCAGTGGGAGAAGTTGCATGGCACCCACGAGCACATACACCCTACTAATAAGTCATTGGGGTTATTTGAGAATGAAATTAAAATATTCTTCTTTCACTTATTATTATTTTTTAAACAGTTATTAAATTGTTATGACATATGTACTTACTAAATTGTTTAGTCTTAATTACTCAGTAAATGGAAAGGTGTTTCCACATTAGGTGTTTCTTTTGGCCTAGGATGTGCCATGGCAAAACTTCTAAGACATTAAGGAGCAATGAACAAAGAAGTTTGGGAACTTCTAATTCAATTTGAAAAAAATCCTTCTTTATATCTATATATTCTTCAGAACTTCTTTCCAATAGAAGAATCCTCACTAAAGTCCTAGAAGGGCTAGAAATCTTTAGTGTTATCATAAATTTCACTTATCGTTTTTAGAGAAAGCTCAAGCTCCACTGTAAAGGTAATTAGAACACTGTGTAATGAATAAGAAATATAAGCTCTCAGATCCCAGCAAGATTTCCATAGATAACCAGCTACATGGAGGACATTGTAATTCTAATTACCTTTACTGTTTTTAGTGAACTTTTCCAGATTTATCTTAGAGGCTTAAAAGTTCCACTGATCAGTCAAACTGGAAAGGCACCGTACAGAAGGAAGCCGACCTACCGTCTGCCCCTCGATGGCGGCCCGCTGGCGCCCGAGGACGTCTTGCAGCTGGGAGAAGTGCTGAATGAAGGCCACCACCTCCGCCTGGAAGCGCTGGGTGTGCACATACTGCACGGAGGCCATCTGCAGGCTCACGCGGACGTCATGTTCCCTCCGCAGCAGGGGGTCGGGCCGCCCATACCTGGCAATGGCAGACATGTGACTCCGACAGCAGCAAGCCTCAAGTTAGCATCTGAAGACAAGTGGGCTGATTTAGGGGTTTCCCTGGAGAACAGCTCTATTAAAATGGAACTCCACAATCAAGTTTTACAAAGCGAACTCTTAACAATTACCCCTCTCTGAGCTTCGGGCAATGTGTTGAGGATGTGACACACGGCGACAGACAGCCAGGGCTACAAACTGGGGCAGCTCCGGCACTGACCCCACCCTGGATTCCAGAAGGCACTCACAAAGCCACCTGTGGCTCAGACTTTTCTCCTGGGCCTTTAAGGAAAAGCGATTATTTCTGCTCACTCTATATTCGAGCAAAGATTGTGACAACAGGACTTGAAAGATAATAAAAATAAGGTCATGAAAACAATGGGTAAACAAGTTGGGCAATGGAACCAATGTTTCTGGGGAAACTGTCCCCCGGAGGCAGAAAGAAGCCTGAACTACAGGGAGATATAGGCCAAAGAGGCTTAACACCCATGTTCTAAAATAAGTTAGAAAACTTTACGAATGATTCTGAATTTAATGGAGCATAGTGTCATATTATAGAGGATACAGTCACTGGGGAGAGGAACTCACACTTGCTAATAAGCACATACTCTGTGCCAGACAGGGACTTAGGAGTTTTATATTAATTATCTCACTTACTACAGAACCACAGCACCATGACAGGTAATAATAGAAATAAATCATCTCAACTGATCGATTCTGGGAAAGTACAGTATGATATACCCCCCCTGAAAATGAAAGAAAAAGTTCTCAGGTATCTTTAGAAACAGGTTTTCTCAATTCTGGTTGAACATTAGAATCACTTTGGCAAGTTGGAAAAGAAAAAAAAAATACTGAGCACTACCCTAGACCAGAATATTTGGTGGCAGAGCTAAATATTTATATTTTCTAACAGCTTCCCAAAAAATTGAAAAAACACTGTAAACTTTCTGCCTTTCAAGAAAACCATTCTTTAATAACTATGTAGGTCTAAAGATGCCTTCTGAATTCTAAAATTGAAAAGGTTCGACATAGATCATGTTTATACAGATTTAAGACTGACTGCATAGCGTAACTTAACACCCGTCTTCAACAACATTCTCGGGCTGAATTCATTCTAGAATGTTTACAGCTTGATGGAAACAGCTAACCGAGTCCCCTCAACATCTGGACAGACAAACATAGAGGCAAAGTGAGCTGCCTAAGATCACATGACAAGTTCATGGGAACCTGCATGAGCCCAGGCTTTTTAATAATCAGAATTGTTTCAATCACACCCCATCTGCTTGTAAAACCTGAGCAGCCCACTTCAGCACAGGTCCACTTCAATGTACAGGATTCCTCACAATTAGATCCCATCAATTTTATGTAAGAAAGTAAAAAAAAAAAAAAATTAGCAAAGGCCCCAGTTGGGCAGAGCATCGCCCCCTAGTGGGCTTCCTGGTTGGATCCTGGTCAGGGTACATGCAGGAGTCTGTCTCTCTGCCTCCCCTCCTCTCACTAAAATAAAAAAATTTAACTTTTCATTGTTTAGTCAACAAGAATTAGAAACAGCAAGCAATTAAGGCAAAATGTCAAGTGAATAAAGATCGATGTTTTTACTTAAAAGTCTGGAAGATGAGTGCTTCCTCCCCACTCGTAGTGAACCGTTCTCTGTAGAAGTCTCCGTGGGCTGTGAGGTCACTTAGAGACAGGCTCCCGATGCTTCCCTGTAAGGCCAGGTCTCCCTCTGGGGGTGTTAAAGTTAGAGCACATTATGTATCCCTTTTTTTGTCACACGCCTTAAATATGTCTGAAGCAAAAACTGATATACACATGCCTCACATTTTTCACTGTTTAATCAAACTATATCTCAAAAGCAAATTTGCACATTGTGATACACCCAGAAAAAAAGGTTTCATGCAACTTTTCGAGTAGTGACAGGGCAGAAGTCCACAGGGGACTGAAATAACAGAGCAACATCATACTTTTAACATGTGCAACAGGAAAAGAAATTCAACCAAATGCTTACACAGTTTAAAAAAAAAAACATTCACAACTACAGATAGAAACATGGTCCATTCTGAGATCAGACTCCTCATTAGAAACAGTGAAACACCAT
The DNA here is from genome assembly GCF_036850995.1 of Saccopteryx leptura. NCBI lineage: Eukaryota > Metazoa > Chordata > Mammalia > Chiroptera > Emballonuridae > Saccopteryx > Saccopteryx leptura. The sequence continues at coordinate 91,859,072 of NC_089505.1, read as the reverse complement.
AGGGTCTATCAATTGTACTATGGAATAAAGAATAAAAAAGGAAGTATCAGAGATATGTCAAGTATTCAAGCAACCTTAAGTGGGTTTTGTTGTGATTTTAATTAATAAAAACAACATAACAAGATAGAAATTAAAGACAAATTTGAAACTATGATGGTATCACAGGCCTGAAGGTTCTGGAAGATGGGCCCAACAAAGAAGAAATGTTGAAACCTGCACACCTGTGAATCTATAATGAATCTTTCTTAACTGGGGGTGGACATTAAAAAGATATATGCTGAACTACTGCTTCTGAAAAACAAGTTTTATCATCATAATTAGCATTATAAAACAACAAACAGTCCAGCTCCCAATAAATCAAAGACTCATAATTATTTCTTATTTTTAATGTCCTCTTAACAAAAATGCTCAAGCTTCTCCAGTTTTGACAACCTATCTATGTCTGCTAGGAAGCTCTTAGACATTAATTTATGCCAGGCAGAAAAACCTCAATTTCAGTTCATTTCTTCCCCAAAAGATGGTCTTGTTTTTTTTGTTGTTGTTTTTTTTTGTATTTTTCTGAAGCTGGAAACGGGGAGAGACAGACAGACTCCCGCATGCGCCCGACCGGGATCCACCCGGCACACCCACCAGGGGCGATGCTCTGCCCACCAGGGGGCGACGCTCTGCCCCTCCAGGGCATCGCACTGCTGGGACCAGAGCCACTCTAGAACATAGGGCAGAGGCCAAGAATCCATCCCCAGCACCCGGGCCATCCTTGCACTAATGGAGCCTTGGCTGCGGGAGGGGAAGAGAGAGACAGAGGGGGGGGTGGAGAAGCAGATGGGCGCCTCTCCTGTGTGCCCTGGCCGGGAATCGAACCCAGGACTTCTGCATGCCAGGCCGATGCTCTACCACTGAGCCAACCAGCCAGGGCCAGGAATAGTGTTTTATTCGCTTTATAAATCCCTACTGTTTAGAACTTGTAGCTGATCGCCATTGTTCTAGTAAGAATTTCAACCCAGAGTCCCATGAGAAAGAATTCCACATTTGCTATAATGTCCTCTTGCCTAAACCCATGCGCCCTATTGGTGGCTCCCTCTCTTTATAACAGAGAGTGAACATACACCCTGGATTCCCAGAGACAACCTTCTAACTAGCATATAATAGTTGTTTTTCAGATGTAATTATTAATAATGCCCCCTTTCACTTAAAAATGTCCCAATTTAGATTTTAAAAATTATATAATCACCAGATAGTTTGTTAGGAACACAGATGCCAGGGCCCCGTCCCATCACAACCTACTGAATCAGATTCTTGG